>NC_064925.1:409482851-409801715 GCF_023897955.1 Schistocerca gregaria
ACTATGCTAATCGGAAAGTGATATGACCACATATTTTGTAGTGCAATCTTGGTCTTCCTCATCTCCTATTCAATGAAACAATATCCAACATTATGGCGCAAAATAATTGCTGAGAGTTGTCCATTAATTGTGCTTATCATGGTTAGGTACGCTGAAAGTCCCTATGACCAACAGTATAGGAAAGAAATTTCTACCGCGTATTGTCTTTCCTGCTTAAAAATTTCTATTATGGCTCTATTAATTACAAGTGCGTTTTTTTTCTGGGTCCAGTCGGTCTTGAAATTAAAACCACGGAGAAAATCCGATGAAGCTTTGTGCAGTGTCTCTAGTACGGCCATCCATCGTTCAGGTCTCGTTTTTCAGTTCTAAGCGCACAGTGAGCACGTAAAGATGCCAAAACAGAATCCCCGTCCAAGTGATATGCGCTTGCTGTCATTAAACTACTGAGGGGTTCCACCTGGTGTCCATGCAGCCATTTAACGTAGCTATGATGAGTGACAGCAAAGTACGGCAGTGGACTAGGAACGTCGAAGTAGAATGTAAAGAAGTTCATGATGTAGGCGGTCAGGAAAGGAAGCGACCCTCAACCGATGGCCTTTTCCAGTTGAGCTGTGTGATATGTATAGACCCAGTATGAAGCATTTCCCTCCCTACAATTTTATTTCCGTAGCAAGAACTTAGAAAAACATTTGTGGACTGAAGAGCTTGAAAAATCAGCCAACCAGTTGCAAATAACGACTTACTGGCCTTTCACCACAGTTTCGATATTTGTAAAAATATCTGCCTCAGAAATAGTGGCCTTAGTGAAGAAGATATTTTTACAAATATCGAAACCATATTCAGGGGCTAGTAAATCATTATTTGCAACTGGTTGGCTGATTTTTCAACATTATCAAATTTACACAGTTGCTGTTTCGCAGTCACGTTTAAGATTTCTGAACTACTTTCAACTGGCAGTGGAGAAACTTCCTTCGTCTCACTGTTTACATGTGCTGCAATTACCCTCCCTTATGTGTAGGACTGCAGAAATTAGTTAATCATTTGTCGTTCTCTAGATTGTAAACACTTATTTCATTCTCATTAAAGGCCATTTTCTGAAATAATAAAAAATTGTGGTGTCTCAGTCGCTAACAATACTTCAGTCTCATCAAGTTTACTTGATACATGCTGAACATTCTGGTGCAAAATTTTTACAGTGGAAATATCTAAATTAATTGCACCTATGTTTTTTTCCTCCACCTATGAGTACAGAAAATCCTGATTCCTGTTGAGTGTCGTTCTGCGATTTCTTCCACTTCATCTGCATCCATCTGAAGCCATTGCGGTTGCTGCTACTGTGCAGCTGCCGCTGCCAGTAATGATGATATCTTCTCTTCTGTTGCTGATTTTGGTGCAAGTGGCGCAGGCACTGTAGCTGGAGTTACTGTTTGTACTGCTAACGATTCATCTGTTTGTGAAAACACTACTGCTTGTGCTGGTGGAGAACCTGCTGCTGACAGAGATGTGTTTACAAGCAATTCTGCCTCTCTGTACTCTTCTGTTGAGTCTATGTCCGGCTAATGTAAACCTTACTTTGTAACAGTTACAGGTTTTGCTGACATTGGCAATGCTACTTTATCTTTTGGAACATTGCCCATAAACACCTCCAACATTTTTTGCACAGCATGATGTTCCCCCAATGATTTGTATGTAGACCATGCTTGGTAAAATGTCCACTCAAAAAAAATGGTTCAAATGGCTCTGAGCACTATGGGATTCAACTGCTGTGGTCATCAGTCCCCTAGAACTTAGAACTACTTAAACCTAACTAACCTAAGGACATCACACACATCCATGCCCGAGGCAGGATTCGAACCTGTGAACGTAGCAGTCGCACGGTTCCAGACTGCGCGCCTAGAACCGCAAGACCACCGCGGTCGGCAATGTTCACTCACATCATTTTTTTTAACAAATGTGGAATGCTGATATCTTCTGTAAATCTTCTGGAACTTTCTCTTTGTTCCGACAGTTTCCTGATTCACACATGTGTTTTTCCTTAGATCGTGTCTGTGAGGGATGCTAACACCAAAACACTTGTTTGCACTTGTTTTTCAAGAACTTCTGTCAGTGCTCGTGTTGCAAATCTACTTTCATTCCGATAAACGTCATTTCTTCCGCCAGTTGACACAATTGCCACATTTTTTCACTAATTTCTCGTAATTTCTGAGTACTTCAGGATTCTGTTGATCTTATGGTGATCCAGCTTGATCTGTGGGGTAGCTCATCATAGAAGATATGAACATTTACGTAAATCTGTCCCACGGGTTATTCTGACAGTCGCTTCTCTATGGGTCCGACGATGGTGTATTTCAGGCCGTTATAGTTCTCAGAGCCTGAGCTCTCCACAATAGAGGTAACATATTATAAATATTGGGACTTCAAACAGGACGCAGGTCAGACAACACAACATGGAAGAAGTTCAGAACACAAGAACGACCCACAGATAAATTCTAGAGCTCAGGCATATAAGAACTCACACTAAACACTTGTCAGTCAGTGAATACCTCAGAGGTCTCAAAAGTAGCACATTTGTTGAGCACCTCATAGCCCACAACCATCACCCATCAAATTTAAAAATACTGAAATCCAGTCACATGTAAGACCATCAATTAAAAAGAGAAAAAAACTTCAACGTCAAGATGGCAACCGCAGGATAAAAAGAGTTTATAAACCCATACGTTTCATTACTTAATGCAGTAAAGGAACTTTACACGAAAGACAACAAACAATAGCCAAAAGCCACACAGAGACACTTCCACACACCCCTCCCCCCCAACCCCCATCCCCCCCCCCCCACACACAGAGAGAGAGAGAGAGGCAGACAGAGAGTAAACAAAACTCAGAGTCGGCGCCAAACTTGTTTGAGAAGAGGTCAGCGCCGACTGAGATAGGACTTACAATAACAACATTTACGTTGTGTTTTGCTGAAGTGGAATTCGTTACAAACAAAATTCTGGAAAATGTGTGTAGTATTTATGTGTTTTTCTCAGTAACTCATGGGAACGCAAAAGAAAATGAAAAAATGTTTCAAATGGCTCTGAGCACTATGGGACATAACATCTATGGTCATCAGTCCCCTAGAACTTAGAACTACATAAACCTAACTAACCTAAGGACAGCACACAACACCCAGCCATCACGAGGCAGAGCAAATATCTGACCTCGCCGGGAATCGAACCCAGGAACCTGAGCGTGGAAAGCGAGAACGCTACCACACGACCACGAGATGCGTGCGAAGAAAATGATCTCCCCAAGCAAAACGTAAGTAATAGCAAATATATGCGCTAAATGTCTTGGCACAAAAAAAAGTTTGTACATAAACTGATGTGTTAACACACCAAACTAATACACATTAACATCGCTTAGTTGCAGATGGCATGGTACTAGTACATGATGATGTACAAATGGTCATGTGGAAGCGTATGAAGTAAAATTAAGGTAATGACAGAAACAAAAACGTTCACATTGCCCTGATAGTGCTAAAGCACATTCCCTGATAATGGCACAGAGGTGTGGAAACATATTTGGGTCACATGAAAAAACAGGATTTTGCATCACGAGAGGACTTGCATCCAACAATTTTAGCGGCAAGCACAACAAATACAAGAGCAGCAAGTCTAAATAATGAAGATTAACACAGAAAAACCGACTATGACAGAAGTATCTGAGTGATGTCCACACTCTTAAACCTAGTCCGGACATGAAACTAACATCCTATGGTGACTGGAGCTGTTTAGTAGTGCTACCTTAAAAGAGAGTTCCAAAAGAAAATATTAATTTTACGAGTTCTGAGAAAATCAACACATCTCTTAGAATGTCATTACCTCTCTTACGAAACAGACAAGTTCCTCCCAGCAATTGTATCCTTCAGCTCACTGCACCTTCTTCCACATTCCGGAATTTATTTAAATGTTTAGTCGCCTTAGTGAAAATTAATAACCATTAACTGACAGAAATTACGCCATAAAATCATTTAACTCACTGCTTGATACTAAAATCGAAGGAAGGATATCATAAAACGAAATTATACTTATTCCGCATATTCTGTATTGTAGGAGGACTACACAATTAAAATCGCATGCGATTTTGGAGTTTACAGGGTACACAATTTATTACACAGAGCTGCCCATTGTGACAGCCACAGTGGCTTCAGACCAGCTGGAGGTCTACTCGATCAGTGCTTGGATGGCCAGTACAGGTACATCATTCCATGTTCCTTCAGTTCAATTGGAGAGTTCAACAATTCCGAAAACCTTCTGCAGCGTAGAGCCACTACACAAAATTGATTGAAAAAATATTAAATCTTTAATCCAAGTGCCTGGAAGTAGCATGGAGGCCACTGCGGAGTATTGCAGTAAAATTACTGGCCGAAAACACGCTATGTGCACAAGTGTGTCGCAAAGTGAAGATAGCTAAGCACAGTGGTAAACTGCCTAGCGCAGCAAAGAACAAAAGCAGGTCGTTACCTCTACACTCGAGGGAATCTCTTCATTATGGGCGATGCGAGTAGACACTGGGTTTTAGAGAAGAAAATTGGGCGTAATGGAGTATAAATGGGGCTGAATTTAAGGACAGGACGAAATTCGATTCAGGGACTTAGCCAAACCGCAATGTCGGAATGCCGCCGGACCACGAGACGACTGAGATGCGCCAGCAGCAGCCCCCTGTTAGAGTCCAGGCTGCATCTGTTGCCACACAGGGTTCTTCATGGGACTTCGTGCCACAGCCCCACCAGCCTGCTTTCCGCGCCTACTGCCCCAATGCTGAGGCCCAGGGAAGGACTCTACCGGGAAGTGCCGCCACTGTAGCAACTGGCTATGGTCTTGCCTTCGTTGCTGGCCCATCGTCCTGATGCAGCATCATCGGGCGCCATCCTAGCGGTCGACGTTAGCTGCGCCATCCAGAGTGACGAGTAGAGGTGTACCTGCCTCATGTAGAACTGAAGATATAATAAAGTTAAATTGTTAAATTGTCCACAGCGATTCCACTGGTTCCTCCCCACATATGGCATTACCAAACACCACTACACAGGTGCTGCTGTAAAGTGGTCAATACAGCAAGGAGGCACATCAGGACAGCAGTACACCATATGGCCTTGTGTTTATCTTGTTGAATGCTATTGCCAGTGACTGAAGATGGCACAGCTACAAGGCTTAACACGTCTGAAATGTGATGGCTTCATTCCATATCACCACATATGAGAATGTGGATTGTAGAGTTGAATAATCTCTGGCATGCCAAACATCACGCACAGTACTGGATCTGTATGATGATCACAAATGGAATCTACCTGCGTCTGTTATCTTTGGAGCATCCTCAATGGATATGTTCACGTTATGCTGAGCCCAGAATGAGGAATTGTTTGAAAACGCGACAAGGTGTCTATGTGCCACTTCTGTGCCCAGTGTTATCAACGTATGTGACAATGGTCGTTGTTAAGATGGCCATGGCGTTCCACACATCGTCATCTTGTCATGGTGGATACTTGTCTTGTTGCTAACTACTAGCCCATTGCCTTCCTCAAGGTACATGATGTGATTGTATAATGTTGTATGTCCAAGTGAACAGCATGTCTATCCTTTTAAGTGCTATTCCTGTGTAGCACTTGTGATCCTGCATGACACTGAGTATGCCCCTCCAGATAATCAATGTCATAGTCTCATGACAGTTATGGAATCCCGACCAATGTGAGCAGCAATACAGTGGTTTGCATCGTGTGGCCTTTATCCTCAGTTTGTTATGCAACATATTTTATAAGGTAATATACGCATGGGAATAGTAAATGTAGTTGGTCTTTTAACACTGCGTCATACTGCAGACAGTATTCAATACTGACAATGATTTTTCTTCCTTTCATTTTACTATACTGAAGTGCACGCGTTATTTTCTTCAGCATTCAAGATTTTCTAGCTAGCTCATTCAAAGTAGAAGTTTACTTAACAGGACCAGGAGGGATCATAAATGCGCTCTCAGGTGAAAGCTGTCCTCCAGAGCAGGCAGAAGTTGACATAAGCAATGGCCCATCTCAGCACAGCAGGCTACACAGCAGGCAAGAATCGATACACAAACAAGTGGGATGCAGAAGTAGTAAGGAATGAAGAGACACTCTCGAAGTTCTCTGAGGCTATAGACACTGCAATAATGAATAGCGCAGTAGGCAGTAAAGTTGAAGAGGAATGGACACCTCAAAAAAGGGCAACCACAGAAGTTGAAAAGTGAGACACAAGTATAAGAAAAGTAACTGCGAAGAATCCATGGATAGATAAAGAATTTCTTCGATTGGTAGATGAAGTAAGGAAGTACAAAAATGTTTGGGGAAATTCAGGAATACAGAAATACAAGTTACTTAGGAATTAAGAAAACGGGAAATGCAGGGAAGCTAAAGTGAAATGGCTACATGAGGAATGAGAAGAAATAGGAAAATGAATAATTGTCAGAAGGACTGACTGAGCATATAGAAAATTCAAAGAAACTTCAGTGAAATTAAAAGCAAGGACAGTAACATATAGAGTTCAATGGTAATTGCACTGTAATTCCACTGCTAAATGCAGACTTTAACGAAAGTCGCAAGGTGATGTTAATAAGAACACAAGGAGAAGTTGTGATCTAAATGACATAGGATTTATTCATCCTTAACGTCATAAGGCCACAAAAATGACTGAAGGAAGGACACATTATATTTTTATTTGACAAACTCTTTCACTAAAATGGGGTCTATGGTGGAGAAAGTGATCAGCTGGGAGTCGACACACGACACTAACCAGAACACAAATCGCTCTATCTGACTTCATACACGTGAATCCGCGTTATGGCCCAAAAACTACCCCACAATCAAGCATCTATCCTCTACCATTCCCTAAAGAAAATATAGTTCGAAAGAAAAGGGCGCTGGGAAACATATATTGGAGCCCTACGCCGTGGCAGCGAATATTTACCTTCCTGCTGGTAAGTGCGGCACACCACGATGCATTGGGCGACTGAAGTCGTGCACAGCCACAATCTGTTATTAATGGTCTCTGCCCGAAAAATGCTAGTACACATTCAGATGTTCGGTTAATTCGGAACACAGGTATTTCCCTATGAGTCTCTGAAACCCCAGTGGATTCCAGTGTGCAGGTGAACCCGTCTGCTGGTCTGCCAAACCAATTTGACTCCGTGCCACGACTATGAGTGACAGAATATGTCAAATGTTTAGACGGCCGACTCAAAACAAATAAGTACACCCACCCATCACTCATTGTGTGAGATGCTAGAAGCAGTATCTCTGACAGATTAGATGGTGACTGGCACAGGCTCTAAGTGGCATGCTAGCAAAGGACCCAAGTCTCACTGTTCAGGTAGAGACCTGAAGTTCTCTACTAGCGAAGCGCCAGTACCAGAGTGATCTCTTCTCTTTCTGTACACTTCCTCCTCAGCTTGGTAGCAAAGCACATTTACATCTTGGACTTCCCCCGCTTTTACACAAGCCAATCACGAGTTGAAGTGTGGCATTTGAAGCTGGGAGAACGCCCTTGGCTCTGCAAACACCGATTTGACCAATCAGAGACTTTCAAGTTAATTGGGAGAAAATCAAAAAAGATTCAGCTTCGCAGGCTCTTTCCACTCATTTACGCCATGCTTTTGGTAACAACATGACCAGGATGGAATCATAGTCTTCCGTAAAAAGCTTGTCATCTCTCGTGTTGCGCCCATTTCGAAGTTTCCAAAGAACGGCCATAAACTCGCTAAATGCCTGCTACTTTCAAAAATGTGTTTAGTAACAGAGTCTGGACGTCTGGGCACCAGTGACCTGTCTCACGGAAATTCGTAGAACGCACACATAGGAGGGAGGTCTGCCCCACAACCCAATATGATGTATCAATCACCAAGATGAGAGGCTTGGCTTGGTCATATGGGATCAGACAGGTAGACTCTAGGAGTCCATGCCATAGGTCACAAAATTCTCTGTCCCATTGTGGCAGCCAGATGCATGGAATATTTTGTGTGGCAGCTGGTGTAAAGGTTCGTTGAGTGCTGTGTCATGTAGAATAAATCGTCTGTCATAATTGAGTTTTCCAAGCAATGACTTCAATTGAGATTTATCTGGGGACATCAGCAGTCTTTGAATAACCTCTACATAATGAGTGGTAGGGCGAATTCGAGTACCACAAATCACATGTACCAAGTATTCACTTGTCGAATAGAGGGTGCAATTGTCCATGTTACAATCCAACTGAACTATATTAAGAAGGGAAGAAAGAGTACCCGAGTTGGATGCCAAATACTCAACAGATATATAGGAGAACAGGATGTCTTCCAGTTAATTAGCTGCACCAAGGACATCACAGATTGACTGTTCAACATATCTTTGAAAAATGGCGGACACACTTATGGTGCCAAATGACAGCAACTGTATTGAAACAACAAAAAAGGTGTGTTGATTTCAAGCACTTCCCAAGAATCTGAATCATATGGCAGCTGTAGGTAGGCCTCATGTAGTTCAGTCTCGGCGGAGCTGGATTTGGTGGAGACTTCGTCTTTCGGCAGCTGTGTCGTAACTGCGTGAACGTCGTGGAACTAGTTTAAAATACCCACGCAGTGGAGGTGTAGATCTTCCTGATTGGCTATCCGGGAGTAGCATGGCAACTTGCATTTCTGCCAAATTTATTGAAGATGGCGGATTCAAGATGGCGCTGTTAGAAGTGGCAACATCGCAATGACACCATTTCAAGAAGTACAAATTTTGGCAGGAACATAGGTTATTTGGGCTATCTCTGCTAAGCTAACCTCCTCCACTTCAACCTCCCCTCCCTCCACCCATCCCCCAGAAAATGGTGGGACGTGCAAAGCACTCTGTCTTCAGGCCACAACTGGCCCACCGGGACCATTCGACCGCCGTGACATCCTCATGTGAGGATGTGGATAGGAGGGGCGCGTGGTCAGCGCACCGCTCTCCTGGTCGTTATGATGGTTTTCCTTGACGGGAGCCGCTACTAATCGGTCGAGTAGCTCCTCATTGGCATCACGAGGCTGAGTGCACCACGAAAAATGGAAACAGCGCATGGCGGCTGGATGATCACCCATCCAAGTGCCGGTCACGCCCGACAGCGCTTAACTTTGGTGATCTCACGGTAACCAGTGTATCCACTGCGGCAAGGCCGGGATGTTCAAATTTTGGTAGAAAAAAAGTCACTTGGTCTACCGCCACTAACCTAAGAAATTGGTGGGAAAATTTCAGAGGGAAAATTGGTCACATGGGCTACCTCCACTAACCTAAGCCATCTGACCGCCATCTCTTCCTTGGAATTTGTGGGAAATGGACTCAACCTTTGCTGGGCTTCTGCTTAGAATGGATGTAAGTCTTTATTTCGCAGCCAATCTTTATTTAAACAGTTTGAGTTGTCGAAGGCAGCAACTCCATCCAATGTGTTCACCATGTGTTCCAGAGCCCTACTGACCTAGTAAATAGTACTGCCACCAGAGTGTGCTATCATCCCATGGCGGTATGGGGAAAATGGCGAGAAATGGACTCAGTCTGTGGCCAGCTACTGGGGAGTGAGAAGACTGTACTTTATTTATTTTGTAATAATTAACTTAGCGATGGAGCACTGTGCTGAGTGCCTCGCAGCAGTTCCATTTGTGGCTCTCAATTATCATGACAGTGGACAGTGTGGGCGGTAACCCCAGTAAAAGGCACCATCACTGGCAGAGCACCGAGCGAGCAGCACCATTACCCCAATATGATGCGTCACCCCTCTGGCAGCTCGGGATCTCACTGCACTAGCACCCACTAATGTATAATATGTTTTCATGTTGTTTTCATATCCCACAGCATACGCTTGTATTTTACAGGTGAAGTGATGTTACTTTTTTTGCAGTCGTTGTTAGCACTGTGTTATTATCAGTAGCAGGAATGTGTAGCCTGAATTTTTAACATCACTGCAGTTCTCGTTTTTCAACACTTATAAATTTTACGCGTATACCAGTTTAGTGCATTGTTTCAGTTATCATTTTAGATTGATTTTTTCCCTGCCAATTCACAAGTGGAGGAAAGAGATTTATTAGGTTTTGAAGGTGAAGGGCGTGTCCTACATAGAGTTACTATTTATTTTGAGTCCGCCTGCTACTAGTTTCAGGTGGTATTGTGAATTTCTTTCTAACAGGATAACATCAGCTCAATTTTGAGCCATATTGCGATTTCAGGCACTCATTGTGTAGCACTGTGTCTATTGATGTGTAATTAGGAGCGAACTTTACTTCACTTTCCCACCAAAAAGTAAAAAGAATGCTGACCTAACCTTCCTCTCTAGCAACAGAACAGAGACGTTTCTTGAGGGGATTGGTGGTGGGTGCTAGGTGACGTCATAGGTGTGGATTGAAGGGTTGAGGGAATTAGGTCAATGGAAGTACCCAAATTGCCTTATTTCCCGCCAGAATCTAAATTTACCACCATTATGTCAGTGTGACGTTGCCACATCTACAGCTTCCATCTTGGATCCACCAATTGGATGAATTTGGTAACAATGAACGCAGAACCAGAAACCACCTAGCTGCACTACTTATCATAAGTATATTTTCGACTGTTGTAGAACAATAATAAAGGCAATTTTCATGTGAAAATAACGTTGTAGCACTCATTCTATGGGTCCATTGTGCTTTACAACTAAGTGGGTGTAAAGACTGAACAATGTCATGTTTGGGTAGCAAGCAGAGGGTACAGGCTCTAGGCAGTACATGTTGATTGCCTGTAACTTACTGGTGACTGGCAAAATACTGTGCTGTGATTGGAAGGGCCAAACGTTTCTCTCTCACCTCTTGCTCCCAGCTAAGGCACAAAAACAATATCTCTATTTATTTTACCTAAGGGTGTTGATGACCTCGCAGTTTAACTTACGATAAGGGTATAGTAACTCATGTTCTGTGTAATATACTCTACCTGTCTACAACTTCACATGCCACTTTATAAGATCTGTGTAGACAGAATTTAGACTTTATGTGGTACCAATGCTTTTTGTCACATACATGGGCTAACAGTTTAGTGTAGTAACACATTCTTTTCCTTCTACTGCCTCCTAATCGCAATATATACTTTTCCTGGTGTTCATTTCATCCCAAGCTCCTCTTTCTCACAAAAAGTCTCAGCTTGTCAATAGGAAAATTGTCTTATGGGAGGTTAATATATGTCTTAAATTCTTTTTAAACGAGTGATCCCCCATATCAGATGCTTTCTTAAACTGTTGATTTACATGTGTTTAGACCAGTCGTTCGATGGCGGCATTTCAACAGTCAACGTATGTGTTTTAGAATATCGATTCTCACTCTTGTAGGATACACACTGTATCTGTTTAACAGATGGTACCACACTGCAGTATCAAATGGCGCTGTAAGTTTTTCTGATAGGGCAGCTGATTAAAACTTTGAATGTAGCAACAATACATACAAGCTATACAGGACGTACTGATTTCCATTACGTTTTGACGACATTCAGTGCAAACAGTTTAGTATCTTGCGGAACTACAAAAATTACTAAATGCAGTAAGTATGTATGGCTTAATCTCTTGGATACAAATAGATTACAATCTGTTCCATTAAGTTTCGGCAACAGTGCAAACTGTTAAGCATTTCATAGAACTACAGAAATTACTAAATCCAGTAAGTACCTATGGATTAATTTCTTGGATAGAAATAGATTACAATCCGTACTCGAAAATCCACATCCTACAGTTCTTGATGCATCTTAATTCCGCTACACTAGCCACAGGCTTTTTTATTTATGTATGAGCTATTAAACAGAAGCAATCATTGTCTTCGTCTTAGTAACTTATTACCGAGTCTCTGTGTGGGTGAAATTTACTTTAAGAATACAGGAACTTGTTGTATAAATTATATGTCGTTTAAGTTTGAAGAAACTTTTCAGGGTCATCTTTAAATAGCCTGACACATTGTCATATGTTTCAGTAGCAAAAATTATTACTACATTATTAGAACTGTAATTAGTCTCAGTAAATTCCTTAAGGATGCAGCTGCATCTCCAAGTAATTGTATTTTGCAGATCCTTCAGTTTAATTTTTATTTGTCAGTGTCAGCTGGGTTATGTGAGCCAAAGACACTTGATGATGGAATAAATATGTAAAAAATTTAAAGAATTTGGATCACAAAAGTTATAAACCAAAGGCTTAAGAAAACAAATAAAACACGAGAGCAGTTGTGGCACACCTTATGAATAAATAACGCATTACATAGAAAAATTCTCAGCCACTGCTAGGAACTTCTATAGGTAATGGAAAAAGCGTGCCACAAGAAAATTTCTCAACTTAGATTTGAATTCTAACGATTTATCAGTCTTTTTGCAGTTCTGTCTGAAGGCTATTAAAAATGAAACTTGGTGAATAGTGTACACCTCCCTGCACAATGCTTAAGAAGGTATTGTCCAAGTGCGTACCTTTAGATAGAGATTTCCTCCATTTATTTCACACATCATTTCGGCCTTGTACTTAATTTCATGTGAAATTTGAAAACTTAAAAAAATTCAGAGCTGCCTAAATGACATCTCACCGCCGAAATAACATTTATCTAGTGTACAAATCAATCGCAGTGTATGAGTACATATCAAAGACACATGATATAGCTGAAATTATGCTTAGCAAATAAACTTCAAAGATCTTTAACGCGTATTTGACATTCAAATGGCAGAGATTTCTTTCAAAAATGGCGCACTACTAACTTCCCTTACGAAGGAAATATCAAATGTGTATTGCTTTCCTTCTCGTATCCTCTAAATGAATGTTGCAGTTTTTTCTAAGTAATACAGAATGCCACTTAAACATTATTCGAGAAAGTTGAGTTTGATATTAATTTAAAGAACGTTGTTTTCGAACTCTTATCATGGTAAGGATTACTTTCAGAGATTTTAAAAGTGAGATGTGTTAAAGAAACCATTGCAACCATGCTGGGCTATATTTCGCATTAGCACTTTTATAGGACAATATTTTTCCGCCCCCCGTAGCTGAGTGGTCAGCGCGACATAATGTCAATCCTAGGGGCCCGATTTCGATTCCCGGCTGAGTCGGAGATTTTCTCCAGTCAGGGACTGGCTGTTGTGTTGTCCTAATCATCATCATTTCATCCCCATCGACGCGCAAGTTGCCGACGTGGCATCAAATCGAAAGACCTTGCACTGGGTGAACGGTCTATCCGACGGGAGGCCCTAATCACAGAACATTTACATTTATTTACCACAATATTTCATAATAGCAAGTAACCATGTTGTATTATTCTTAAATGAAAAGAAAACCTTTGATTTACTTTAGCGTCATAGTATCTTTTCTGAGGAAAGTCTTTGAAACATCTCTTATGTAACAGTAATGTACTAATGAGAGGACATTAGCCTTACTCTCGACGGAAAATAATGTAATGTCGTGGAGCTGCTATTCTGTCTGAAGACTAATTTTCGCCACAGGAAGCTGTCAGAGAGAATTACAAAGAAGACCACATACATTGACCCGGCGCACGCAGAGCCTTTGCTCCGAAGGCGAATAAACGCATTAAGCTTGTTCGTAAGCCTGAAAGACCGTGAAAGAGCGAAAGGGTGGCCCTGGGGAAGGGGGGAGAGTGGAGGGGTGAAAGAGAGGTTGCTGTTACTGTAGGCTGAGGAGCTGGTGTGGGTGGTGTGTTTCATTTAGTACACATAACATCAAAGGGCTGGCGCTAGTCCTTTGTGGCTGCGCTTGCTCAAGCAGACCACGAGAGCTCGTGTTGGTTGTGCAGGTATTGTACACAAAATAATAGTTTTCTTAAAAATGATCACTTTGGAAATTAGTAGATCCAGACACATTAAAAAAATTTGGTAACAGTGAAACTGGGTGATTGCAGGCCGCTGTTAGTGCTATAGTCAGTGAGAATTACTTGAAAACCAACAAAAATTAAGAGCGAATTCAAACAACAGTGACGGAAAAAAATGCAGAATCAAAAAATGTGTAATGTGGAGTAATGAAACTTATAGATACTTTTGTTTAGGTACTATATTTAACTGAATAACATTGCAAGATTACAGGTCAATGCGCGAGGTGCGAAATGAGCCACTGGAAATACGAAATGCCGGAACATTAATAACCGTTGCAACCGCTAGAATGTTGAATGCAAGCATACTAACGTGCATCACTGTGTTGAAAAAGTACCAGAATTTCAGTTTGTGGAATGGAGTTCCATTGTCGTTGTACTTGGTCGGTTAATGCAAGGACAGTTAATGCTGTTTGAGGATGACGCTCCAGTTGTCCGATGATGTCTATATGTTCGACTGGGGACAGATCTGTTGATCGAGCATTCCAACACACATGTCGATACTCTGTATAGCATGTTGAGTTCCGACAGCTTTATGTGGACGAGCGTTATCCTGTTGGAAAACTCCCACTGGAATGCTATTCGTGAGTGACAACAGGTCAAATCGTCAAATTGACGTATAAATTTGCAGCCAGGATAACCACGATAGTGCTCCTGCGTGCCGTGCGAAATCATACCCCAACCCATATCTCCATGTGTAGGTCCAGTGTGTCTTATCGCGTAGACAGGTTGGTTACAGGCCCTCTGTTGGCCTCCTAATCAAGTCACAGCGGTCACTGGCACCGAGGCAGAAACAGCTTTCGTCAGAAAACCGCCTTGCCCTCCAGTGAGCTCTTGATTGACACGTCGCAAATGACGGTTGTTTGAGCTCAGTGAAATGCACGTTTCAGAGCGTCTCGCTCGTAGCTGTGCTTTAAGCAACCGATTTGTTGTAGTTCGTTGTGTCACTGAGATGCCAACTGCTGCTCAGACTGCTGCTGCAGATGCACTATGATGAGTCAGAGTTATGCGCCGAACACGGTGGTCTTTCCTGTCGGTAGTCATCTTGGGACTCTACATTCTCGAGACCATCGTTGCAAGTACAGGGGCTTAATTCCTGCCAAGTCTTTCTGCAATATCGCAGAAGGAATATCGCAGAAGGAATGTATAGCTTCTTGTAGCCCTGTTACACGATCTTGTTCAAACTGAGTGAGGCGCTGAAAATAGCGTCTTCGTTGTTTTAAAGATTTTCTTCACCAACGTCTAACCAGAAAGGTAACTAAGGCTGACAACGGTTAAAGCGTGTATTTAGAGGAAGCCTGATTTGTATTCTCATAGTGGCGCTACTAGAGCCATGCTTATGCTATTGCCGCGAAATCTGAATACACATCATCCCTCAGACGTAGAAACATTCGTACCAACTTTCGTTTATGTTGCACAAGTCGCACAACTCCTTCCCGGTGTCGCAATATTTTTCCGTCAGTGTATATAATTTGCAAAGCTCAAAGGAATTTTTTAACTCTCTAATGACTTTTAATTAATATGAAGTAAAACCTAAACTCACAGTATACTTCATGAGCGTGCGCTATGTCCCCAGTTGCGAACAGGGCAACGCGGCAACACGGGTAGTCAACATGGTGAGTTGTCTACGCATGGGCTCTTATCCCAAAACCTACACATTATGTATACTTCGTAGATATCTCGAGGACACTACATGAGAACGGCGTACTGCTTATCTGAAGTCAACTGAAAATGCTGTGCTGACAGTGTCCTTACACAACGATCTGTACACGATCACTCTGGGTTCTAGGTGTCCATTACAAACAATACAACCATCCCCTCTCCCCTTCCTCCCTTCTTCCCCAACAGTGCCATTGAGAAGAAGAGCACTTGGAATAGCACCTAGATGAAAGGTGTCAGTTTCATGTTTTATCTGAGTACTGTCGAAGACAGTGGAGGCGGTCAGATAGTGATGTGCAGTATGTCTTAGGCCTGCGGTTCCACGAGGTCAGCAGGGAGTTTTATCAGTCGTGTTTTGTGTTAGCATCAGCCACCGATGTCGGAAGCCTCTCAACAATGGCGACGTTAATGTCAGCTTGTGACAGTTCACCTATCGCAAGAGTCTGTATTTATTTTAATCATCAAGTACATCGTCAGGTTATGAGATTTTCAATAACCATTGCTGCTGAGAGGCCAAGTGGGATTTTGGTGGGGGAAAGTTTTAGGCTGATTTTTGAGTGACAGTGCTGCAGAAGATACTAACTAGAACGAGTGTCACTGCATCTCTATGGACCGGGAGAACTAAGAGGATATGGTAACGAGATGAGCGACTAGGGAAGGCAGGGCTGCGATCACGACCTTCAACAAATCTGAGTACGCCATTCCTGAATAATGAAATAAACGACAAAGCAAACGTTATCTGTTGAGCTGAATACTACATTGTATTCTTGAACGACTTAATCGCCAGACCAAGGCTTCTATGATGATTACTTGGCTTGTGACTGAACTTGGTAGAAATTAGCTGTGGAATGTATCTGTGCTTTATGTCTAAATAATATTCTCAGACTATATGAAGATTTCGTTATCATATTTGTATTTGCCTGCATTCTAGTCTGGTGTTTAATGATGCGATTGCCTTCGGCAGTGATTATTTAACGAATTTTAGCATTATACAGTTATACTTAAAGCTGTGGGCGAAAGTTTAATTCGATGAATCTCTAGGAAATCCCTGAGTATTAAAGATCTTATCAGTTGCGAGCAGTCACTGTTTTCAACTGGAAATCCCACGCATTTAGATGAGACTGTTTCTATCAGGACATTAATAACTACTAATCATCTCGCAATCACGAGGAATTTAATTTAGGTCCCTTCAGCTGGTGCTTGCATCTGGAACGAGTTTTAGAATTTTTGCGCGTCTGTCTTCGGGAAGATGGGTAAGGGAAATGACGAACGCAGGTTGTAATATTCACTCCCCAATAGACGGACCTCCATAATCTGTGCGCTATCGGTACGAAGTATTTCATAGCATTATACAGCCCTACAATCAATATTCCATGTTGAAATTTTTCTGTACTCTCTTGCGTGAGTTTACGTGTCTATGATGCGTAGTAAAAAAATTTAAGGTTCCTGAAGGGGTGATCTGATGTTAGTGAACCGTCGTTCACCTACCGTCCATCGCTGTGTTCAGATCAGTGTTTCAGTTCTCTGTTATAGGCAGTATGTCTACCACAGGGTACAAGCTGTGTTCGTGTTCAGTGTTGTCACCAGGCATAGTAAGACGTATAAGTAGTGTGAACATCGTCAGCCACTGAAGAACACGGAGATGCCGTTTACTCGAGTGAGATGGCGTTATCAGAACCTGACAAAATTTGAAAGGGGGCTCATTGTGGGTCTCCATTTTGTTGGCTGGTCAAGTCGAGCAATATACGGTTTTGAAGGGCATTGGAGCGCATGGGGATTTGAGGGCAGGGATGCTCGTCGTCAAGGCATATCTGACCACCACAATGGAGGATATCCATATTGTGCACCAAGAACGTCGTAATCATTTTCTATAAGTGACAAAAAAGAATTGTAAATGTCCGCAGTCATTATTACTGCACTGACATCGTGTCTTGACATACTAGCCTACCGCCCAGAACAAATGTTGGAGTCTCTGCAATATTCAGTGTCATCCCACGCCACTAACTCATACACTAGCAGCAGTAGCCGATACATCAAGCTGGGTTCTCTATAATGCTCCTCGTACCACTGTAGAACCCTTCTGGCTCCGAGACACGACAATTATACTGTGAAATGTGACATCGCCGTCAGGGGAGACTGCAGCATGAGCTGATGCAGGTATTTCGTAGCTATCGGCGTATCTTCGATTATTACCATACGTTCCTGCAAGCTCAGGAGGATGTCCCCCATAGTATAATAAATTACTGCTCTCACCAGCCTGCTGTCGGAGCGCGCTGCACATTCCAAGCCGCCACTCACTCCATCGACGGCCTTTGTGGAGACGACTTAGTGTAACATAAATCTGATTCACCTGAGGAGCAGCAGTAGCCGACCGAGACAGACGCAGCAACAGGGAAGTAACAGCTTTTGTGACATTTACAAGTCCCTAACCAGGTGCAAATTTTATTACGTCATCTGTATGCTTTAATTGTTTAGTTTCATGAGTTTTGCGTGTAAATTTAATATCTAATAGCCACAGTTCTCGTGTTTTCGCTTTAGTCAGAAAGTAAACCGATTTTGTGACATATTACAAGTTCCCAATCAGGGGTTAATTATGTAGTTTCACTTGAGTGCTTCGATAGTTAGGTTTTTGAATATCTGCGTATTACTAGACACAGTTCGTGCGTTTCCGTCAGGGTCTACAGTAGAGTTGCGCAGCATGTGCCGATAGTCCGTTTATCTGCACAGTTTAGTTTTCCACGGTCTTTAGTATAGACACGGTCTGCAACTGTGGTGTGCGGATGCGAGCCGTGTTGATGACATTTCTCTCTCAGCTTCAGGCTGTGATGGCTTCGTTTACACAGCTTGAGGCTGAGGTGGATGGGCACGGCTGTTGTTGGCCAACCGTGGGGATCCAACGGACGGCCAGCGCGTCAGAGTCCTCCGATCGGTCCTCACTGGTGGCCCGCCCAGTTACTGCTGGTATTGAGGCTGACCCCTCACCTGTGGTTGAGTGGGAGGCCGCCCCAGGGCGAAGCAGGTGGCGAAAGACTTCCCAGGTAGCCGCAAGTAAGGCCTACCTGGTTTGTCTGACAAACAGGTTCCAGGTGCAGTCTGTGACTGACACTGTCGCTGAGCCACATGCTGTCGCCTGTCCTATTTCAGAGAAAACCACTCAGCCTGCAAGGTCCGGACAATGACAGAGGATGAGATTATTGGTAGTTGGGAGCTCCAACGTTAGGCGCTTTGCGGGGCCCGTTAGGGACTTGGCTGCCTAGCATGGTAAGAAAACCAATCTGCACTCCGTGTACATGCCGGTTGGAGTCATTCCAGATGTAGAAAGGGTACTCCTAGAGGCCATGAAGAGCACAGGGTCCAGCCAACTGCAGGTGGCTGCTCACGCCGGAACCAATGATGTATGTCACCTTGGATCAGAAGAGATTCTCTCTGCTTTCGAGCTGCTAACAAAATTGGTAAAGGCTGATAGTCTTGCTTGTCAGATGAAATCAGAGCTGACCATTTGCAGCATAGTCGACAGAACCGATTGCAGACGTCCGGTACAGAGTGGATGGTCTGAATCAAAGGCTCAGGCGGTTCTGCAGATTCCTCGACTTCCGCCAAAGAGTGGTTGTGTTTCGGGTTCCGCTGAATAGGTCAGTGTCCACTATACGCAGGAGGCGGCTACAGGGGTAGCAAGGGCTGTGTGGCGTGGACTGGGCGGCTTTTACGTTAGGGGGTCTTGGGAAAACACAACAAATTCTTCAGTCACAAAGGGTGCAGGCTGAACACAGGAAGAACGTAGATACAGGAACGATTGGTATAACAGTTGTAAATTGTCGTAGCTGTTTTGGGAAAGTACCAAAGCTCCAAGCGCTAATAGAAAGCACCGATGCTCAAATCGTCATAAGCACTGAAAGCTGGCTAGAGCCGGATATAAGCTCAGCTGAAATTTTCACAAAGAACGAAAAGGATAGGCTAAATACGGTTGGCGGAGGCGTCTTTGTTGCTGTCAGAAGTAGTTTAACTTGTCGCGAAATTGAAGCAGATACTAGCTGTGAGTTAGTATGAGCAGAGGTCATTGTTGGCAACCGGAATAAAACTATAATTGGATCCTTTTACCGACCTCCCAATTCAGATGATACAGTTGCCGAAGTGTTCCAAGAAAACTTGACTTTGACACCAAACACGTACCCGACTCATTATATAGTTGTTGGTGATGACTTTAATTTTCACTCGATATGTTGGCGAAAATACATGTTTAATTCAGGAGGTACGCATAAAATATCATCCGAAATTGTGCTAAACGCATTTTCTCAACGTTATTTCGGGCATTTAGTTCATGAGCACATGCGAATAGTAAACGGTTGTGAAAACACACTTGACCTCTTAACCACAAATAATCCTGAGTTAATAACGAGCATCAAAAAGAATACAGGGATTAGTTAACACCGGGCTGTCGTAGCGTGATTGAATAGTGTAATCACAAAATCCTCGAAAAACAAGCGAAAAATATACCTTTTCAAAAAAGCAGATAAATTTCACTTGACGCCTTCCTGAGAGACAATCTCCACTCATTCCAAATTAATAATATAAGTGTAGACCAGATGTGGCTTAAATTCAAAGAAACAGCATAGGCAGCAATTAAGAGATTTATGCAAAATGGATTAACAAACAACGGAGGTGATCCTCCTTGGTACACAAAACGAGTTAGAACACTGTTGCAGAAACAACGAAACAACACGCCAAATTTAAACAGACTCAAAATCCCCAAGATTGGCGATCTTTTACAGAAGCTCGAAATTTAGCGCAGATTTCAATGCGAGATGATTATATCAGCTTGCACAACGAAACCTTGTCTCGAAACCTGGCAGAAAATCAAAAGATATTCTGGTCTTGTGTAAAGTATGTTGGCGGCAAGGAACAATCAATGCCTTCTCTGCGCGATAGCAAAGTAGATACTATCGAAGATAGTGCTGCCAATGTAGAGTTACTAAACACAATGGCTTCTTCGTTTTATTAAAAGCACTCTTATCAACAACTCACCAGGCCCAGTCTTAAAGATAATCGACGCTCACGACCATTTACAGTACGTATTTCAAACGAGCGTTATTTCCGTCTTATAGTGGCCCTACCAGCGCTATTCTTATGGCACTGGGGCGTAATATGAATAGGCATCATCTTACAGACGTAGCACCACGCCTGCCAACTTCCGTTTAGGTCGCACAATTCCTACTTGGTGTTGCGATTGTTTCCGTGAGTGTATATTTGAAGAGATAATACGGTGGAAAATATCAAGAGGTAGACACCGGAAAATGTTCCACCGAGTATGTCAACAGAACGATGGAATTCAAGAATTCTATTGGCTGAAGTTGTGAGAACCATTAACGAACTACGTCGCTGCTCGACACGCGAGATATGGCGCCGGAGGTGATTCGACATCGTTTCGCTGACAGTCTGTGAGTTATCAGAAAAAATCTATTAGTTACACCTGCATCACAAAAACTAATCTGTAGGACAGGACATGTGGCCTGTAATTGAAACAGTGTTATGATGACCACTCAATTAGCAAGAAATTCGGAATTACTGTCCCATTCGGGTCTCTGGAAGAGTACTGCGAAGGGGGAGGTGACCACGAGAAAGAGACTGAATACCAAAGGAGAGGATATCTATACGAGTCGGGGCGCGCAATGTAAGAAGTTTGAACGAGACAGGGCAGCTAGAAAATCTGAAAAAGGAAATACTTACGCTCAATCTAGATATAGTGGGGGTCAGCGAAGGGAAATGGAAAGCAGATAAGGATATTTGTTCAGATGAGTACAGGTTAACATCAACAGCAGCAGAAAATGATATAACGGGAGTAAAAGTCGTTATGATCAGGAAGCAAACTAACATCGACAGTTATGCATTCCGACGTCGCAAGCAGATAATGAAGAGACGGAGGGAGTATATGTGGATATACAATGGGTAATTCAGTACGTAAAGGGAGATGAAAATCTAATAGTCATGGGGGACTGGAATACGGTTGGAAGGAAGCAGTTGAAGGAAGGGTAACGGGGGATGCTGGGCTTGGTTTTCGAATGAGAGCGGAGAAAGACTGATTGAGTTCTCTAGTAAATTACAGCCAGTAACAGCGAATACTCTGTTCAAGAATCACAAGAGGAGAATGTATACTTGGAAAAGACTGGAGATACGGGCAGATTTTAGTTATGTTAGGCCATGGTCAGACAGTGATTCCGAAACCAATTACTGGGTTACGATACCTATCCAGGAGCAGATACAGACTCAGATCACAATTTGATAGTGTTGAAGAATAGGTTGAAGTTTAAGGGACTAGTCATGAGCCAATGGGCCAGAAGTGGGATACGGAAGTGCTAAGGGATGAAGAGATACCTCTGAAGCTGTCTGAGGCTATAGACGGTGCACTAATCAGTATCTCAGTAAGCAGATCAGTTGAAGAGGAATGGACGTCTCTTAAGGGCAATCACAGTAGCTGGAAAGGAAAACATATGTACCACAAAGGTGTATGTGAAGATGCTATGGGTAACAGAAAAATACTTCACTTGATCGATGAAATGAGAAAGTACAAAAATGTTCAGGGAAATTTAGGAATACCGAAATACAAGTCACATAAGGATGAAATAAACAAAAATTGCAGGAAAGCTAAAGTGAAATTGCTGTTTGAAAAATTCGAAGAAACCGAAAAAGAAATTACTGTCGGAAGCACTGACTTAGCATACGGGAGCAACGTATGATTCAACCTGCTACTTTGTTTTTAGACATAAATGTTGTATGTTGATCTCATGTATTGTGCAATGTCCTTCAGAAATTTGCCTAAAATCAAGGCCAGGATTCGAATCTGCGACCGTAGCAGTCACGCGGTTCCAGGCTATAGCGCCTAGAACCGAACAGCCACCTCGGCCGGCACTTGGCAGGATTCTTGCCATTTACATCACTGCTGGCGGCGGTATTTACGAGCGTGTACGGTAAATAATCAACGAAAGGATAATGTTCTACAAGTCGGGGCGTGGAATGTCAGAGGCTTGAACGTGGAAGGGAAACTAGACAATCTGAAAAGGGAAGTGCAAACGCTCAATTTAGATATAGTAGGGGTCAGTGAAGTGAAGTGGAAGGAAGAAAAGGATTTCTGGTCAGATGAGTATCGGGTAATATCAACAGCAGCAGAAAATGGTATAACAAGTGTAGGATTCGTTATGAATAGGAAGGTAGGGCAGAGGGTGTGTTACTGTGAACAGTTCAGTCACCGGGTTGTTCTAATTAGAATCGACAGCAGACCAACACCGACAACGATAGTTCAGATACTCATGCCGACGTCGCAAGCTGAAGACGAACAGAGAAAGTGTATGAGGATATTGAAAGGGTAATGCAGTATGTAAGGGGGGACGAAAATCTAATTGCCATGGGCGACTGGAATGCAGTTGTAGGAGAAGGAGTAGAAGAAAAGGTTTCAGGAGAATATGGCCTTGGGACAAGGAATGAAAGAAGAGAAATACTAATTGAGTTCCGTAACAAGTTTCAACTCATAATAGCGAATACCCTGTTAAAGAATCACAAGAGGAGGAGGTATACTTGGAAAAGGCCGGGAGATACGGGAAGATTTCAATTGGATTACATCATGGTCAGACAGAGATTCCGAAATCAGATATTGGATTGTAAGGCGTACCCAGGAGCAGATATAGACTCAGATCACAATATAGTAGTGATGAAGAGTAGTCTGAAGTTCAAGACATTAGTCAGGAAGAATCAATACGCAAAGAAGTGGGATAAGGAAGTTCTAAGGAATGACGAGATACGTTTGAAGTTCTCTAACGCTATAAATACAGCAATTAGGAATAGCTCAGTAGGCAACACAGTTGAAGACGTCTCTAAAAAGGACCATCACAGAAGTTCGGAAGGAAAACATAGGTACAAAGAAGGTAGCTGTGAAGAAACCAAGGGTAACAGAAGAATATTGAGAATACGCTAGGTGACGATCAGTTTGGCTTTAGGAAAAGTAAAGGCACGAGAGAGGCAATTCTGACGTTACGGCTAATAATGGAAGCAAGGCTAAAGAAAAATCAAGACACGTTCATAGGGTTTGTCGACCTGGAAAAAGCGTTCGACAATATAAGATGGTGCAAGCTGTTCGATATACTGAAAAGTAGGGGTAAGCTATAGGGAGAGACGGGTCATATACAATGTATACAACAACCAATTGGGAATAATTAGAGTGGACGATCAAGAACGAAGTGCTCGTATTAAGAAGGGTGTAAGAAAAGGCGGTAGCCTTTCGCCCCTACTCTTCAATCTGTATATCGAGGAAGCAATGATGGAAATAAAAGAAAGGTTCAGGAGTGGAATTAAAATACAAGGTGAAAGGATATCAATGATACGATTCGCTGATGACATTGCTATCCTGAGTGTAAGTGAAGAAGAATTAAATGATCTGCTGAACGGAATGAACAGTCTAATGAGTACACAGTATGGTTTGAGAGTAAATCGGAGAAAGACGAAGGTAATCAGAAGTAGTAGAAATGAGAACAGCGAGAAACTTAACATCAGGATTGATGGTCACGAAGTCAATGAAGTTAAGGAATTCTGCTACCTAGGCAGTAAAATAACCAATGACGGACGGAGCAAGGAGGACATCAAAAGCAGACTCGCTATGGCAAAAAAGGCATTTCTGGCCAAGAGAAGGGTACTAATATCAAATACCGGCCTTAATTTGAGGAAGAAATTTCTGACGATGTACGTCTGGAGTACAGCATTGTATGGTAGTGAAACGTGGACTGTGGGAAAACCGGAACAGAAGAGAATCGAAGCATTTGAGATGTGGTGCTGCAGACGAATGATGAAAATTAGGTGGACTGATAAGGTAAGGAATGAGGAGGTTCTACGCAGAATCGGAGAGGAAAGGAATATGTGGAAAACACTGATGAGGAGAAGGGACAGGATGATAGGACATCTGCTAAGACATGAGGGAATGACGTCCATGGTACTAGAGGGAGCTGCAGAGGGCAAAAACTGTAGAGGAAGACAGAGATTGGAATACGACAAGCAAATAATTGAGGACGTAGATTTCAAGTGCTCTGAGATGAAGAGGTTGTCACAGGAAAGGAATTCGTGGCGGGCCGCATCAAACCAGTCAGTAGACTGACGACCAAAAACAAAACAAAAAAACGGTCCCATGAAGAACGGTCTCTGGCCGGCCACACTGCTCTACCGAGAGGGGACACCACCGTGTTCGGAGTATGGATCTGACGCATCGCACTGCGTCTGCACCAGCAACTTCAGCAGCTGCTGGCACTAGAGTGACTTAACGAAATCTTAGAACTCTGCTACTTCAAAGACGGCTTTGAGTCAGATGCCATGTAGCGTGCATTCCACTGACTTCAATCCCCTACCATTTGGTAGTTCAGTGATGTCAAGCAAGAGCCCATTGGAGGGCAGGGTGGAGGTCTGCTGTTTTCCGATGAAAGCCAGTTATTCCTCGGTGCCAGTGATGACCGTGTGTTGGTTAGAAGGAGGCCAGTTGAGGACGTGCAACCCCTCTGTCTGCATGCTAGGCACACTGGTGTGGGGTGCGATTTCGTATGACAGCAGGAACGCTCTCGTGGTAATTCTACGCACCCTGACTGCAAATTTGTACGTCAAGTTGGTGATTCGACCTGTTGTGCTGCCATTCTTAAGCAGCATTCAAGGAAACGTTTTCTAACAGGATAATTCTTGCTAACATACCGCTGCTGTAACCTAATATGCTCTACGTAGTATTGACACGTTGCCTTTGCCTGCTCGATGACAAGATCTGTCTCCAGTCAGGCACATATGGTATATCATCGGATGACAACTTCAGCCTCATCCACAAACAGCATTAATCGTCCCTGCATTGACGGACCAAGTGCTATAGGAATGGATCTCGTTCCTGCGTAGGCCGAGCAAGGAATGGAACTCCATCCTAAAAACTGACATCCGGAACCTGTACAGCACAATGTCTGTACGTTTGGATGCTTACATTGAGCATTCAGATTGATACAACAGCTATTCATGTACTAGCTATTCAAGGAAACGTTTTCTAACAGGATAATTCTTGCTAACATACCGCTGCTGTAACCTAATATGCTCTACGTAGTATTGACACGTTGCCTTTTCCTGCTCGATGACAAGATCTGTCTCCAGTCAGGCACATATGGTATATCATCGGATGACAACTTCAGCCTCATCCACAAACAGCATTAATCGTCCCTGCATTGACGGACCAAGTGCTATAGGAATGGATCTCGTTCCTGCGTAGGCCGAGCAAGGAATGGAACTCCATCCTAAGAACTGACATCCGGAACCTGTACAGCACAATGTCTGTACGTTTGGATGCTTACATTGAACATTCAGATTGATACAACAGCTATTCATGTACTAGCTATCAAATTTTCAATGACCTATCTATCTTTTTCGTTCACCTGTTATCTTGCAGTCTTAATCAATTAAATATGCTATCTCGACAAATGTATTCCCGAAATTTTATTACTCTAAGTCAACAATTTTTTGGTCTTGCGCTTTTTTTTCATCAGATATTTGTAAGGGAGGTATTTCTTTCTGAGGGCATGACCTATCACTTTTTTGTTTCCTTCAGTACGTTTAAATAAGTTGTAGTCCTCTTCCGTTTACGTATTTGTGTTCAGCATGTATCGCTTACTCTCCTCAAACAATAAATTTCTGTTGGTCTCAGAGGTTCTTGGTCCTTTTACCTATTTATAACTTTCATTACGATTCAACATTGCTCTACCAGCTTAAGATAATTTTGATGTTAATGTGATTGCTTGTAAAAAATTTCTCTTCTGTAAGATAAACTTAGCAATGTTTATTCAGCATATAATTTCTCATTTACATCTCTTATATTAAAAAATAAAGCTTCCAAAGGAATTTCAATAAATATTTTCTGTGACTGCACCACATCATATGCGACAAACGTCCCAACGTTTCTGGGGTTATTGCAAGCAAATTGGTCAGGGTGACAGGGTAATGTGGTAGGTAGATTATAGTAATTTATAAATGAAGTGTATTTAATCGTCAGACGATGATAATTAGTTGTCACCTAGCCAGCAGAGAGCGAGTAGTTTACCACAAAAAATTTAGTGTCAGGTTTGCAAAATTAGGGATTTTGTTGTGCAGTATTGCGTCGTATCCAAATGAAAATCTTTGAACTGATGAAAGCCCAGCGTAATCAACAATGAGTAAAAATTGAAGCATAGATAAGTGTGAATTATTGAGAAAAGAAGATGCAGCAATAGTTACTTAGAACAGAAATGTGCCACAAACAGAATTAAGACTCACTTTCAGTTTTATTTAGCTCAAGAAAACAAGCAAGCTCGGATGGTGGCCTTACACAGGCTCACAGTACACAGATTGAAGCAAATAAGATTTGAAATAAGTGACATAGCAGAGCCAACAGAACGTACGCAGTGCAGACTGTAGCACCGAAAACTGGCTAAGTTAAAACTAACTGCACATCACACTATCCCTTAGACACATTCACAGGCAGCGCAAGATCTTATAAAACCCCACACAGCCAGATGAGAACATCAACGGACAACGAATAACACTCCACTCACTTGTTTAAAGCTTCTGTCATGTGACATAATATTTTGGGCAAATGAGCACCAGCAGTACTGATAAATTTTACCTCAGATATACACTCCTGGAAATGGAAAAAGAACACATTGACATCGGAGTGTCAGACCCACCATACTTGCTCTGGACACTGCGAGAGGGCTGTACAAGCAATGATCACACGCACGGCACAGCGGACACACCTGGAACCGCGGTGTTGGCCGTCGAATGGCGCTAGCTGCGCAGCATTTGTGCACCACCGCCGTCAGTGTCAGCCAGTTTGCCGTGGCATACGGAGCTCCATCGCAGTCTTTAACACTGGTAGCATGCCGCGACAGCGTGGACGTGAACCGTATGTGCAGTTGACGGACTTTGAGCGAGGGCGTATAGTGGGCATGCGGGAGGGCGGGTGGACGTACCGCCGAATTGCTCAACACGTGGGGCGTGAGGTCTCCACAGTACATAGATGTTGTCGCCAGTGGTCGGCGGAAGGTGCACGTGCCCGTCGACCTGGGACCGGACCTCAGCGACGCACGGATGCACGCCAAGACCGTAGGATCCTACACAGTGCCGTAGGGGACCGAAGCGCCACTTCCCAGCAAATTAGGGACACTGTTGCTTCTGGGGTATCGGCGAGGACCATTCGCAACCGTCTCCATGAAGCTGAGCTACGGTCCCGCACACCGTTAGGCCATCTTCCGCTCACGCCCCAACATCGTGCAGCCCGCCTCCAGTGGTGTCGCGACAGGCGTGAATGGAGGGACGAATGGAGACGTGTCGTCTTCAGCGATGAGAGTCGCTTCTGCCTTGGTGCCAATGATGGTCGTATGCGTGTTTGGCGCCATGCAGGTGAGCGCCACAATCAGGACTGCATACGACCGAGGCACACAGGGCCAACACCCGGCATCATGGTGTGGGGAGCGATCTCCTACACTGGCCGTACACCTCTGGTGATCGTCGTTGGGACACTGAATAGTGCACGGTACATCAAAACCGTCATCGAACCCATCGTTCTACCATTCCTAGACCGGCAAGGGAACTTGCTGTTCCAACAGGACAATGCACGTCCTAATGTATCCCGTGCCACCCAACGTACTCTAGAAGGTGTAAGTCAACTACCCTGGCCAGCAAGATCTGCGATTTGTCCCCCATTGAGCATGTTTGGGACTGGATGAAGCGTCGTCTCACGCGGTCTGCACGTCCAGCACGAACGCTGGTCCAACTGAGGCGCCAGGTCGAAATGGTATGGCAAGCCGTTCCACAGGACTACATCCAGCATCTCTACGATCGTCTCCACGGGAGAATAGCAGCCTGCATTGCTGCGAAAGGTGGATATACATTGTACTAGTGGCGACATTGTGCATGCTCTGTAGCTTGTGTCTATGTGCCTGTGGTTCTGTCAGTGTGATCATGTGATGTATCTGACCCCAGGAATGTGTCAATAAAGTTTCCCCTACCTGGGACAATGAATTCACGGTGTTCTTATTTCAATTTCCAGGAGTGTATGATTTTGTAAGTGTTAAATACTCCAAGTGTATACATTATACAATTTTGAATTATTAAAATTGAGTATTATTTAATTACAGTTAAATATTAACAAATAATTATCTTTAGGTTACATTTTCTATTAGTACTCCAGGAAGCCCGAACGGCAATCGCTACCGAAACGTGCAACATTATTCTCCTGGTGCTTCGTAACATGTTACTAAAATTTCTTATTAGGCAGACATAAACTGTTAGAAACAGTTGTGGTATCGATAGCTACGATTCCACTGCTTAGGTTGGCACTACGACAGACACCGACGACAGTGCAATCTAGTCGGCGCTGGAGAGCTCTACGGGGATCGCTACAGATTCTGCCCATTTGATCAGGTGCAGCCAGCCAGGACACTTCGCTTTAACTTCGCACCACCTTGCAAGTTATGTAATATATTTGTGTATGTTATCCGCTAGTAAAGGTGCCGTAACTGTATCTGCAGTACCGAGAGATTAGAACCTTTTCCTGTTCCTTATCCACGGGGCGCCTCTCAGGCGGGATACAAAATATTTTTTTGCGACGAGCATGGGATTAATTTTTTTTTTTTTTTTTGCTTGGTACTGCATTAACTTCATTTGCAATTTCACAGTGTGACCAGTTGCTACAAAACTTTCATTTGTGTACACAGTGGCTTCGCCACAGGAACAGGCTTCGTTGTCCGATCTTGTACGTTTTCAAGCTCAGCAAATGACGCAGCTGCTTGCTGCCATAAATGGACTGGTCACACTACAAACTGCACCTACTACGACGCCTTCGACGTCATCGACTGTACCGACGCCATCGCCGACGGCGCCGCCATTTCGCGCCTTCAATCCTGATGTTGCACGCTGGCCAGAATGCATCGCCCAGTGCGAGGCACACTTCACAGCTTACAACGTACCATTTACAGAGCGGCTTGCTTTTGGCGTTGCCAACGCGGGTGTTGTGTTGTACCGTGTGCTCGTGAAATTTTTTCCCACCACCCTCCCAGAAACTAAAACTTACGACGAAGTGATTGAAGCTTTGAACTCCCAATTCCGTGACAGTGTAAATGTGGTAGCTGCACGTTACAAATTCTTTCGCCTCCTGCGTGGCCCTACTCAGTCTAATAAGTCTTGGTTAGCGGACCTCCAGGGACTAACTTCTGATTGTAACTTACATTGCTCGTGTGGACGCTAGTATGCGGATATAATGATTAGACACGCTATTGGGCAGAATGTGGCGGATCACCGTATCCGCGAACAAATCCTCAGATTTAAAAATCCGTCTTTGCAGGAAGTAGTGGACCTGCTAGAAAGACAAGATTTATTAGACATGTCTACTTCCGCGTTCGACGTGACCCCGGATACGGGTACTGTTAGCGCGGCACAACACGTGCCCTCTCAGCCAGCCACGCCGCGCCATTCGCGCGCCCGAACTGCTTTCGTGCCCACCCACGGCACAGTTGCCCATCCCGTACAGCACAGCGTTATTTTTGTAATACAGAAGGACGTGTGCAAGCTGTGTGTAGTAAGTGAAACTCTGCTTCCGAACCTGTCTCCCGTTCAAGTGATTCTCATGGGCGCAACAGCTACCGCCATAATATGGTTTCACATCAGTCTATGGACGTTAATGCCATTTATTCAAAGCCTTCTGCTTCACGTCAACAACTCGTCGTGTGAATCAAGTTTTGCCATATTCTTCCTCTCGCATTCAGCGCGATGCGAGGAAACTTTTTGTTACTATGCTTATTTGTGGACGTTCTGTTTGCATGCAGCTGGACACTGGTGCATCAGTTTCTTTACTGAACAGATGTACGTATGACTAGCTTGGTTTGCATTCCACGCTGACTGCGTTTACTGGACAGGAAATCTTAGTGTTCGGCGTGTGTAGTTTGCAAGCCACGTATGGTGCAACGTACCTCTCCAGGTCCAGACTGAATTCACAACCAGTTTCTTCACCATTTCTCGGCGCACTGTCAAGGTGAATTACTCGCCCTGTTTTGGATGGAGGGCGTTTTCCGAACTCGTTGGAAGGATAGCGTTACCATCCTGGTGCAGATCCGCTGGTGGTTGAGAGCTACCGCCCTATCAGCCTTGCCGATGTTATGTGAAAACTCCTGGAACGGCTGGTTATTCGGCAGCACATGTGGATCCTCGAAGCTCGGGGCCTCCTGGCCCAGCAACAGAGGGGCTTCCATCAGGGCTGCTCTGTGATCTGCTATTCATACAGCTTTTACTGGGCGAGAACATATAGTTGCTGTTTTCTTTGACCTTTGCAAGGCATAGGATACCACCTGGTGCCATCATGCCCTTGCTACACTGCACGAATGGGGCTTACGGGGTCCACTTCTGATTTTTCCACGGAATTTTCTCTCCAATCGCTCCTTTCGGGTTAGAGTTGGCACTTATTTTAGCTTTGCTCATATTCGGGAGAACAGTGACCTGCATGGCTTGGTTCTCAGTGTACCATTCTTTTTGGTGGCGATTAATGGTCTTGAGGCTGTGTTGGGCTAATCTGTCTGTTCCTCTCTTTATGCCGATGACTTTTGTATTTATTGCAGTTCCCCAAGCACCAGTGTCGCTGAGCGGCGGCTGTAGGGACCTATCTGTAAGGCACATTTTTGGGCATCCAACATGGTTTTCAGTTCTCAGACTTTAAGAACCGAGTGATGCATTTCTGTCGTCGTGGGACGGTCCACCTCCATCCAGAGTTCTACCTTGACAATGAACTGCTTTTTATTGAAGAGACACATCGCTTTCTCGGCATGTTATTTGATGCTCAGCTCACTTGGACACTTCATCTTCGCGAGCTTAAACAATGGTGCTGGCTGCAACTCAACATCCTTCGCTGCCCTAGCCACACCGTTTGGGGGACTGCATGAACAATCCTCCCGTCTCGACGAAGCGAGCCTTGTGAACGACTCAGCAGCACCTTCAATGTTGCAGATCCTCTACCCAATTCCCCATTGTGGCGTCAGACTGGCGACTGGTGACTTCCGCACTAGTCCGGTGACTAGCCTTCTTGTAGAAGCTGGAATCCCTCCCCTACGATTTCGCTGACAACAGGTGCTTGCGTCATACATAGCCCGCGTCCATGCCGCGCCAGAACACCCAAACCACAGGCTCCTATTTCGATCTGCTGCACTCCCCTCCCCACGACGGCGGCCTACGTCGGGTCTCCCGATCGCGGTCCGCGTTCGTTCCCTTCTCTCGTCAATCCAGCCCTTTCCCCTTCCTCCATCTTTCCGGCACTTCTTCTACCCCTCCTTGGTCCCTCCCTCACTTGTGGCTTTGCTTGGATTTGTCCTGCGACTCCAAGGCCTTCGTTCCACCTGCCAGTCTTCGTCCACAATTCATGGCTCTTCTTGCCTCTTTTTTGCGTTGCAGATGTAGTCTACACCAATGGTTCTGTGGTCGATGGACGCACTGGGTTTTCTTTCATCCACGGCGATTACGTTGGGCAGCATTCCCCGCCTTGTGGGAGCAGTGTTTTCTCTGCGGAGCTTGATGCTGTTTATTGTGCACTCGCTTACCTTTCTTCGTGCCTTGGGGAGGCATTAGTCATATGCAGTGTCTCCCTGAGTGGATTGCAAGCACTCGACCGGTGTTTTTCTTGGGACCCTTTGGTGCGCGGTATTCAAGATGCTGTTTCGGATCTCGCTGAGTGTGGCCGTTCAGAGACGTTTTTGTGGACCCTGGGCCACATTGGCATTCCAGGAAACGAACGAGTCGATCGGTTGGCCAAGCAGGCCACCACTTCGCCACATCTGGAGCTTGGTCTCGTGGAAAGAAACCTCCGGTCAGCCCTACATCGCAAGGTCCGCGATGTCTGGAGCTCTGAATGGTCTGTCTCGAACACGCAAAATAAGCTCTGCATGGTAAAGTCGTCCACGTCCGTATGGAACTCATCCTTGAGGAGCTCGCGTAGGGACTCAGTTGTTCTCTGCCGCCTCCGAACTGGACATATGTCGTTGACGCACAGCTATTTCCGTCGCCGTGAGAACCCGCCCAAGTGTCGCTGTGATGCAGGGCTGACAGTGGTCCATCTTATGATAGACTGCCCCCTTTTAGCCCCCTATCGGCAGTTCTTTAATTTACCAGCTGCCCTTACTTTAATTCTAGGTGACGATGACTCTATGGTTGACTCAGTTTTCGTTTTATCCTTGCAGCTGGGTTTTATCGCTCGCTCTAGTGTGGGCGCTTTGCATGATTTCTCAGGCTACACCCGCTCCAGCGACTTTTAATTGTGACGTGGATACCAAAATAGTGTCTTTTATGGAAACAAATTGTGTTGGTACCTCTGTCAACGCTTTCCGGCTGGAGGTTCTTCATTTGTAGTTGATTAGTTGATTCGTTGACCTTTTACCTGATACATCAACCACTGTAGTCTCTTTTACTTTAGTCAACTATTTGCTCTTCTTCTTTTCAGTGACCTCTATTTTGTTATTGTACCCCTTGGTGTTCCCTCCCTCTGGGTGCAGAGATTACGCTTTTACTGTATAGACCTTTTACAGGTATGGCTGTTTGGAACAGGGGACTGATGACCTCGATGTTTAGCCCCCATCAAACCCCAAAAGCAACCAACCAACCACTTACTATATTCGGTTTATACCAAATGCAGCGCAAATTGCAGCGCAGATTGCAGCGCATTTGCATCGCCTTCGGCGTAAGAACGTTCCCTTTGTTTGTTCTTCCGAATGTGACGCTGCTTTCCATAAGCTCAGATCTGCTTTGTTGAGTGATCGCTGTTTGATTTTCGTTGCATTGCTGTCGCGACTGCCGCCGATGCTTCTTTGCAGATTCTTTTGCAGTATATTCGTACTCAATGGCCTCCATCTGGTACGCGAATTCATGATCCACTTGTTCGACGTTACATTGCGCAACGTCACAACTTGTCTGTACACCATGGTGTTATCTTGTTACCTACTGACCATCATCAGTCTCTTGTGGTTGTACCTCGTTCGTTGCAGTCGGAAATCCTCCGTTTACTGCACGCTGGTCATTGGTGTATAGCGCGTCGTCACTGCACTTGGGTCAGAATTGATAATGAGAATTTGATTGCTCACTGTCGCTCTTGCATGGAGCATCAATCTGCTCCCCGCCAGAGCTTCTTTGCGTAGCCAACTCCTGCTGCGCCTTGGCAGCGCGTTCGTATTGATTTTGCAGGTCATTTATGGGACACCCGCTATTGATGCGTACAGCAACTTTCATTTTTTTCTACCTATGTCCTCTACTACATCTGCCAACACTATTCGCACCGAGCGAGGTGGCGCAGTGGTTAGACACTGGACTCGCATTCGGGAGGACGACGGTTCAATCCCGCTTCCGGCCATCCTGATTTAGGTTTTCCGTGATTTCCCTAAATCACTCCAGGCAAATGCAGGGGTGGTTCCTCTGAAAGGGCATGGCCGACTTCCTTCCCCATCCTTCCCTAATCCGATGAGACCGATGACCACGCTGACTGGTCTCCTTCCCCAAGCAACCAACCAACCACTATTCGCGCTCTGACGTCTATTTTTGGCATTGAGGGCCTTGCTGAAGTGATTGTCTCCGACAATGGCCCCTAATTCGTGTCCTCAGAGTTTTGAAGCGTTCTGTGGTGCTAATGGCACTCGCCATCTGACCTCAGTCCCCTTCCACCCCCAGTCGAATGGCGAGGCTCAACGCTTTGTGCGTACATTTAAGTCGCAGATGCGGAAGTTGTGCTCTACACGCACTCTGGCGAGCGCCCGCTCTGGACTTTCCTTGCTTCCTATCGCTCTCAGCCGCATGGCACCCGTTCCCCAGAGGAATTGATACAGGGCCGTGACCATCGGTCGCTCCTGCAGCTATTGCACACGCCGCCGCACGCTCCCGCTGTTTCGCTTCGTTCTGGCTTGGAGCCTCATGATTTGGCGTTGTATCGCATTTTCTCCTGCAGGCAGCGCTGGGAGCAGGGGCGCATTCTTCACCACCTTGGCCGCGCCTTTTTTGTCAATTCTGGTCCCTTCGGCACTGTCAAGCGACACCGGAACCAGATTCGTTTGTACCGTCCTCGGTTTTCTGCCGAGGGTTGTTTTTATTGACAGAATCGGATGCTTCGCGGCTTCCGCCGCCTCTGCCAATGACGCCGCCGACGGCGCCTCTGCCACTCGCGCTTCCGCCGTGGGCGCGCCTGCCGTCGTCGCCACTGCCGGTCCGGTCACCTGCTCCATACGGGAGCCTCTTGCCGCCACCGCCGCCACCGTGTTCCTCCACAGTGCCAGAACCGATGGACGCTGAGGCTGCCTTCACGCCGCCGCCGCCCATGGAGGTCGTTGCCCCTCCGCCTCATCCGAGTATACCCAGTAGCAGTGCGCGGCCTGGGCAGGTTTTCCACGGGGCGTTTTCCTCGCCCCCTCGCGAGCAATTCGGGGTCGCGGTTGGACAGCGCGCCCCTGCAGTTTCGCTGTCCGCCCCCTCAGCTGCACCGCCCCCGATGTCCTTCCACCCGCCTCCGGAAACCATACTCAACGATGGTCTGCCGTTTCAGGGGGGAGGGATGTGGTATCGATAGCTACGATGCCACTACTTAGGTTCGCACTACGACACACACCGACGACAGCGCCCTCTAGCCGGCACTGGAGAGCTCTACCAGCTTCGCGACAGGTTCTGCCCATTTCATTAGGTGCAGCCAGCCAGGACACTTCGCTTCAACTTCGCACCATCTTGCAAGCTATGTAATGTATTTGTGTATGTTATCCGCTAGTAAAGGTGCCTTAACTGTATCTGCAGTACCGAGAGATTAGTACCTTTTCCTGTTCCTGTCCCTTATCCACGCTCCGCCTCTCAGGCGGGATACAAACACAGTAGTGGAAATAAATAGTGCTGAAACTAACCTTTAACAGTGGAGAACTCTTCGTTTTTGAACTTAATAAACAAGTACACGATATTGTATTTATGACAAATGGTTAGTTTGTTTAATGGTACTGTCAAATACACTCGCCTTATAGCTGAATTCAGTGAGTGTGAGATGGTGTATCATGTTCAAGAACCGGGTGTCTGTGGCTCTCGTTGCGGTTGTTATAAACAAATTTGTAGTACAAAACCGTTAATAGCTTTAACATTGGTTGTACAAACGTGTAATAATTTTGTTGGAATCTTCTCTTCATTGCTAATTGAGAGCTGTATCCAGATTTGTTGTAGTGTGTGTGGAAGCAAATCTAATGCTTTGGTCAATATCTGAGACTTCAGGTATTGGTGCAGTTAGGCTTTTGGCATGTTTACGTCGTTGCTCACGAGTGGGCAGCCCTACAGGATGCTAACGATTTATTTCCGGGTTCGATTCCCGGCGGGGTCAGGGATTTTCTCTGCCTCGTGATGGCTGGGTGTTGTGTGATGTCCTTAGGTTAGTTAGGTTCAAGTAGTTCTAAGTTCTAGGGGACTGATGACCATAGATGTTAAGTCCCACAGTGGTCAGAGCCATTTGAACCATTTTTTTACTAACGACGTAGGATTTCCAGCTTGTTACCAGACGGCGGACTACTAACCGCCGTCCCCAATCAGTTCTCGGCTACAACGATTCTCACCCACCTCATTTCGCTTCCTCGCTGCAAATCGCCAGCCACATGACACTCAATTCCACTTTCCACTTTCGTGATTAATTTATTTTTCGAGCTTATTGCTTGCAGCCCCACAAGTCACCCTGATGAAGCAGCTTCAAGTAGTAGCCGAAACATTGGCAGTCACTTACCAAGAAATGTGCTCCTTCCACAAAGCCCTGTACTCTTATATTACTTTCAGAGTAATTTGATCTGCGCTAAATTTTACAGTCGAAGTGGTGGTTTGGTGGCGCTTGCCAACTACTGGGACATTTCGCTTTGAATTTATCCACAATCTGCATTATTCGAGAGAAGCTACTAATCCTAGATTCCAGCTCACGTCCTGTTCTGAGTAGAGGAATTTGAACAGTATCTTGCTACAGATACTGTCATTTTTCATGTTTACTCCTTGTCCCCATAACTGTGTGGCTCTCTGCCTCAAATGAATGTTACATACGCTTGGTGAGAAGACCAGTGCTGCCTAACTACTTCTCTGATGTTCTGATTCTGTTATTGATATTTACAGTTTTCTGAACAGGGGAGTTTTGACTCTATTTCAAACGAGCTTTCAATTCTTTGATAAAACTACTACCTTCGTAACACACTGAAGCACAATTTTTTTATTTTAACATTTTAGGCTTTTCATTTTCTCCTTTTCATCCATGATCTAAATCCTTCTATAATTTCCTTTCTCGATCAAAATTCAAAGGAAACTTCGTTTTGGTAACTATCTTTATTATTCTTAACATTATTTTCGATGTATATTATAGAAGATAAACAATTTTGTACAGAAGACGTTACATAGCAATTACTTTTTTAAAATCCGCATTGTTTACTTCTGCTAAAATCTTAAGTGATTATTCTTTCTCATACCATTTTGTTATGTACCTGTACATGTCGTCTTTCATACTGATACATACGACCATCCATTAATAATTCTACCTGTAAACTATCTATTCTTGTAGTTTTTCCAGACTGTAGGGGACGTTCAAATTCATTCTTTGTGACTGTTAGTCTCACCTCAACCGTTTGTGCCGTACCGAGCGACACGTTTGTTTTGCGCGCTGCCGCAGTTCAGCATGGCGCCTTGAGGTGGCGCTCTGAGGCCAGCCTACCCGCGGAGACGGCCGCGGTGGACGAGCGGTTCTGCGCGCTTCAGTCAGCATCCGCGAGACCGCTACGGTTGCAAGTTGGAATCCTGCCTCGGGGATGGATGTGTGTAATGTCCTTAGGTTAGTTAGGTTTAAGTAGTTCTAAGCTCTAGGGGACTGATGATCTCAGGTGTTAAGACCCACAGTGCTGAGAGGCATTTGAACCATTTTGAATCTGCTCGCAGATGTGGTTGACGAGAGAATCGCTGGGGCTGAGGTGCGAGGGCATGTCGACATTGGATTAATCTTTGGACAGCCAAGGAGGGGAAACTTTCTCTATCACTGGTGCCAACAGGAGCTGAATTCAGGACCCAACAAATGGTTAGCAGTGGGAGCGGGCCATGCTTGGATATAAGTAACACTGTGGGGCAGTTGTTGAATTTTCTTGGGCAGAGCACGGTGGCTCTAGTGAAGATGAAGGTTAGGCTTGAACATTACAAAAGGAGCACTAACAAGTTAAATTAGCGACAAAGAGCGATATTTAGGTCGCTTGCGTGACGCAGCATTGTCTACAGTGAAGAATACAAGCTGTCCACTCAGTGTAGCGGATTACTAGTAATATTCCACACTGAAGGTTCGTGTAGAGATAATTCTGTTGGCAAGCTGAGAAAGAAGTGGTTCTCTCCAATCGAAAGTAATTTTGATCTTGTTAATAATCCGCAGTGAGGGTGTGTGAATATATGTACGCCATACAGAAAATTATTTTGTTAATATGCTGCCAGTATGACTGGGAATCGAACCCAGGCCCATCGGATTGACATTCTGTCTGTCTGACGAATCAGATTCCGGGGGTGAGGGGTCGAAGATTTTCTCCGCTCAGGGACTGAGTGTTGTGTTGTCCTAATCATCATCATTTAATCCCCATCGACGCGCAAGTCGCCGAACGGCGTCAAATCGAAAGACGTGCACCCGGCGAACGGTCTACCCGACGGGAGGCCCTAGTCACACGACATTTAACTTTAGTGTGATTGGCTGTGTGGGTACCATTCTAGAGATAATGGCAGCTGCGAAATTGGTACTGGTGGTATCGCAGTCAGTAGATAGAAGCATTCATTTGATGGGTAGTTGGTTATCAGAATACTCGTAGATCGATAATTGTGTGCTAATATATGTACGTCCTAAATAACCAGAGAGTTTTCTTCTGATATTTCGTATGTTCAAAATGGTAATTTTTCTACGATATTTTCATTTACCTGCTTGTTGCCCGTGACCAAGGGCCATATATTGTGAACTATTTTTGCTGTTTACGAAATATCCCTTACCGGGGAGAAGATTAAATTTGGTGATATTGCGCTCGAGAAATGTTATGTTTTTATTGTCTTATTTCAAGCCCTACCTTCAAGAAATGTAATCGGTCGGCTGATTAAGTTCACTTCCCCAGGTGGATACTTCATGTTTAATAAATTATTTGTAAAATTGAGCGCATGTCTGTACAACTCCTAGCCCGAACGCCAATCGACGCCAATGCTACCCTACAATTCGAAATAGACCGTTGTGGATTTAATAAAGTGGATTGAATAGAGTGGACTGAATAAAAGAAAACCTAAGTTCGTGGCATTTGTAGATTCAGAGAAAGCTTTCGACAGTGTGGACTGGACTAGATTATTTGAAATTTTGAATGTAGCAAGAATAAAATATAGGGACAGAAAAGCTGCATATAACTTCTACAGAAACCAGATTTGAATTATAAAAGTCGAACGAAATGAAAGGCAAGTTATAAGTGATAAGAGAATGACGCAGAGTTGGAACCCATCCCAATGTTATCCAATCTGTACATTCAGCAAGCTGCGAAGGAAATCGAATTAAAGCTCAGATAACACTATAATTCTGAGACGGCTAAGAACTCGGCAGAGTGATTGAACTGAATGGGTAGTGCGTTGAAAATATATTACGAAATGAACATGAGTGAAGATGAAATAAGGGTAATGGATTGTAGGTGAATTAAATCATGCGATGCACAGGGACTTAGATTAAAAAACGAGGGGAGAAAAGGAATAAATTTGTTTCCTAATTTCGACAACCAAATAGCTAATGATGGCAGAAGTAAAGAGGACATACAGGGTGGACTATCAGTAGCAAGAAAAGCATCTTTGAAGACCAATTCGTTAACATCAATTATACATAGAAGTACACACATACAAAATGGAACACCACGAAGAATTTATTCGAATGGGTCGGAAACCGTTAGATGTGATGTACATCTACAGGCAAGAAAATGATTACAATATAAGAAAAAACTGATGATATATATTCGAAAAAAGACCAAATAGAGCAAGTCAACAGAGCGCTGGGCAACATCTTACCCTTATACTGCTTGACATTAACTTATAGGTCCGCAACTCGTGGTCTTGCGGTAGCGTTCTCGATTCCCTTGCACGGGGACCCGGGTTCGATTCCCGGCGGGTTCAGGGATTTTCCCTGCTTCGAGATGACTAGGTGTTGTTGTGTCACCTTAATCATCATTCATCCCCATTACGGACGGAGGAAGGCAATGGCAAATCACCTCCGCTAGGACCTTGCCTAGTACGGCGGTGCGGGTTTCCCGCATCGTCCCCTAAGCTCCTCAGAGTATGGGACCTCATCATTATGGAGTTGGTGGTTGTTATCCTGAGGGATATCACGCCAGCTTCTGTCCAATTGGTGAATTAGATCGTCAAAATCCCGAGATGATTCGAAGGCCCTTTCCATAATGCTCCAATGATTTTAGTTGAGAAGAGATCCGTAGACCGTACTGGCCAAGGTAGAGTTTTGTGAGCAAGCCCAAAATGGCTTGCTACGAAGGACAACAAAACAGTGCTTATAATATCGTAGATGTACCACTGTGTTACAAAGGTACCTCGGGTGACAACCAAAGGGGTTCCGGTATGCAAAGAAAAGTTACCCCAGGTCCTCTCTCCTGTCTGTAGGGCCGTCTGGTTGAAGATGGTCAGGTCGGTATGCTACCGGTGTCTGGGACCTCTCCTCTCCTCATCGCAGCTCATCGGTGCTCAGTTCGTAACGGGACTCATCACTGAAAACTATTCTACTCTGCCAATGAGATTCCAGGCCGGAGTGGTGTCAGGAGACTCCCTGACAGCGGTACCCATACAACACGGCGGTACGTCGACGATGTTCTGTGCCCCGTTTTATTGCTCTTGATGGAAAGCCATTCAGGGGTTACATTTCAGCAAATAATGCTCGACCGCACACAGCGACAATTTCTACTCCTTATCTCCGTGCCTGCCAAATCCGATCTTGGCCAGCAATGCCGCCGAATCTCACTCCAGTTACGAACGTCTGGAGGATTATGGGCAGGACCCTCCAATAAGTTCGGGGCTTTTGCGCTCTATCGCGACAGTTTGAGAGAATATTGCACGATATCCCGCAGGGGGAAATCTAATAACCCTGTCAATCAATGCGGAGCTGCAATTGTAAGCATTAAGAGCCAGAGTTGCACCAAAGGGTTATTGAATTCCTCAATTTGTCAAGCTCTTTTTCTTGAATAAATCATACAATTTTTCAGAAACTGCAATCATTTGTGTGCCTCTACATGTCTACCATTTTCCGACCCATTCGTATCTCTCCTTCGCGGTGCTCTTTTCTTTCTCTTGCAATGTAATAATCATATAGAAAATGCATGGCACCAGAAAATATTTGAAGTATCACGTAAAACAATAGTTGCGTGTTCGTCGCAGTGAATGGGTTTGAAATGCTTCCTCGTTTATGGATGTCGGAGTGAAAACTGTGGAATTGCAGGAACAGAGCGAATCGTTCTTGTGGAGACCTCCAGTTTATGACATATTACATATTACCATAGTTTCCAGTATCTTGGGGTAGAGTTTAACGATGCTCCGTTTCCCGTCTGAGTTGGTCCCAATGTTCAGCGAGTAACATTTGCCGATATTTCAATTCCCGAGACGGCCATCGACAAGTTTCACTGTTCCCGTAAACAATAAAAGTTCCTACAGAGTCAGAAAAAGAAATATGTTCGTAAATGAAACAGAAACGGAGAGATATTTTGCTTCAGCCAGTAAGGAACAGGTGCCGGAAGGTTTACGGCTGTGCTAGCGAGAAAGAGCTTTCGTTTTTTTGTAAGCTACACTGGGTCTGCCGGAAGCCATTCCTTTTTCGAAAAGTGAGCGATGTACTGAGGTAAGTGAGAATATTTTTCAAGCACGTATTTGTTGCATAGTTGTTAAGGCAAGGTGTGATTGTAGTACATTTTTGAACAGCTTCCTCATCTCGAGCTAAGAACTCATAATTCCATTGCTATTAATGTTTCTTGTACATGGTGTACGAGAAATATTAATCCGAAATCATTCCGTTACTAAAGCAAACATAAATTCACAATGTTTTAATGAATCTGTACATGAAAATATCGAAACATCTATCCAAAATCAACAGTGCATTGTCTGCTTTACATATTTTATAACTTATTTTCAATAAGAGCAGTAGATAACTTTGGTTGTACATATTTATGCATTCAACTTCTTACTGCTAATTGACACGAAAATTTTGTGTAAACTGTAGTAATCGGTTGGCCCTTTTCAAGGAACGGTTACACGATGAAAGAAAATTTAAAATACCAAAAAACATGAAATAAAGCGGGCACAGTTTTCTCAGATGCTCAGTACTGCAAAACGTAGAGTCCACGCTGTATGCAGTGGCCGATGCACGGTGACCAGTTTTCGTCCAAAGCGCTGGGTGAGTTCATTCGTTTGTTCAGAAGAGAAGGCCGAGAGTGTTTGCTATCTTTCGGCTGGTCGACGATGACACAATCAAGGCGCACCTTCCGCAATCTCTCTCAAACGATTTTACGCAAACTGTTACTAAAAATCTTCATATTTGCGTGAATTATAGCTTTATATGTCAGGTTCATGATGTGACCATCATTTCGTAATTGGTCATTGTTATTGTGATATTTACGCGGAAGTAAAACACTGCGAGAAATTGGAAAAAGTTTGCAATGAAAACTAGGGATCGCTACAAGTTTTCTTTTGATATATATCATGTCATAAGTTGCTGCAAATGAAATTAAGCTTTCATGTCGAATTCTTCTTTAAACTTGGCTAGATGTCTCAATCCGTCAACAATCTGAAGAAAATTAATCTGATGCAGCGCAGTCATTTTCGATCGCGCCACGCCGATAAAAGCAAAGTGGAATATCAGGAACATTCCTCATATTTCAGAGACGGTTTGAGATATCAAAAAGAGATTTTGCCAAATGATGGCACGCAAAGAGGAGAGTATTTTAACCCCCACCACAACGGCTAACCCTACTTGTGCCTTGATAACTGCTCCTTAACCAGTCACAGTATTTTGGGCGGACTTTAACACATTTTGTTTTTCTTTTTTTTCTCTCTCTCTCGCTCTCTCTCTCTCTCTCTACTATTATTTCTGTTTCCCGCCATTACTGCCTCGCCTATGGAAAACTCTCTGAAAGCAGCACTTACACCCCGACGCCTCAATTATTTGCTTTATGTATGCCAGTGTCTGTCTTCTACTACAGTTTCTGTCCTTTCCCTCTAACACTATGGAAGTTATTCCTTGATGTCATAATACGTGTCCTATCGTCTTGTCCCTTTCTGGCCAGTATTTTGTACGTAGTCTTTCAGATTCGCTTCTTCTCTGGTTTTCCAGTAGCCCAAGATCATGTTTCTTACAGTGATGTTCTCCAGACGTAGATTCTCAAAAATTTCTTCCTCAAATTAAGGTCTACATTTGATACTAATTAATTTCTTTCAGCAAGGAATACCCTTTTAGCTGCGTGAGTGTGCTTTGTTATACTTCTTTCTACATCCGTTGTTAGTAGCAGGTAGCAGAACTCTTGCTGTTCGTCTTTTAAGCGGTCGGTAGCTTTAACGTGAAGTTCGTCGCAGAACTGTTTTCTGATACTCCTCATTACTTTCGTCTTTCTATGGTTTACTTTCAATCTGTGTTCTGTGTTCATCAGGAGGTTTATTCCTGTATTAACCCTCACTCTCACTGAGGACAGCAATTTTATCAGCGGATTTTATCATTGATCTCCTTTAACTGTGAATTTGAATCCCAATACAGAATCTGCCTTTTATTTCTGCCATTGATCCTTTGGTTTACAGGTTGAACGTTAGCTGAGACCACATCTTCGAGTTACGCCCTGTGTAATCCTAGTACGTCTCCTTTGTTCTTCAGTCGTAATAGCTCTCTCTTGGTTCATGTACATACGGTACATAACCCGTCTTTCCGGATAGATTTTCTACGCAGGGTAATCGATTATTGTAATGTAACGTATCTGAAGACTACACGAAGAGCCTTACAGCGTTGCTGTAAAGTTTTTACTTTGTTTGTAATTGTCTCATAAGATTATGAAACCGAGTGTAGGTCACTCAGGAAGGACGTTCGAACATATCTGTTAAGGAACGTATGACATCCACAGCCATATGAACTTCCCTCATTTCCTTGGGCCTGTAGTGACCAATACAACGAGCACACTATTAAGTAACTGGACATGTTTTAACAATATATTGTCGTTATTTTATTCATTTTTGACAAATACAAGCTGCTTATTTAGTTTATCTGTATCCTTTCCTCGTTCGTTTTTAAGGTGTGCTAAACGAAGAAAATTCTGGGGCTATATTATATTCACCACAATAAATATCATCAATAAAAGGAAGAAAATCAGTAAACAAAAACAGATCAGTTATTCATGGAGCCATTATCAGAGAATAGCTCAGGTTTTTTCATCTGTCCTGGAGGTGCAGATTTCCATTCCCATTCAGGAGAGCTGTTGTCACTGAAATAATGATAAATTTAACATGCTAGGTGCCACGACTGGTTACAGTAACATTTAATCATTTAACTGCAACACAATAGTGATTTTGTGATGTACGTGGGCTCAAGTGCCAGACCATGGGACCAAATGAGTGAGGTTAGATGTCAGGTCAGCCGTAGGGTTTTAATGGGACACTAGCTTAGCGTCCTCTCCTTCGCTCACGTAGGCTCTTCGGCCTACAGAGATTTATTTTTTGGTTTCATTTAATTGAATTTTTAGTTGTTCACAAATTGCATTACTTTCTAAGCTCTTCACCCTAATTAAGGACATACAAGCAAGGTCTTTCTTTTCCCGATGTATTTCTTACCAAAAAGCGATTCTGGTACCTGTGGTTCAAAGTTTCTGTTAATCATGACTTTTACGTCCTTTTGGAGATATTTCCATAGTAACTTTCATCCCCTACATATTTTTCTTTATATTTAACCGAGAAGTGAAGTATCAGTTTTCACGAATTTGACTTTAAAAGTTTTTTAATGTAACGAAATATTTTCTTAAAAATGTTCATTCTCTGTTACACTCCGTTAGGGGTTGAATTTCAGAGAAACTGAAACATGTAACTGAGAAGTCAATTGTCCTAGACACAGCCTTAAAAACCATAATAGTTTTTTAAGGCTATCTTTAGCAGTTTTTTAGTTCTTTATCAAAACTTTTCAAACTCAATTGCAGCCCTTTAGTGGTCGCATTTCCAAGAAAGCTAGAATTGGTATTTTTTATTTTCTGACTGAGGTACCAAATACCATTTTTCCTAGTTCTAGTTTCAAAATTCCCTGAATAGCAACATTTTTCCAAAAAATTTTCATCCCCTATTCTACAACCTATGGAGGGAATTACAGATAATTCCTTCCTAAATGAAGCCTGCAGTATAAGATCCACACTCTCTAAACTTCAAGTTTATATCCTTAGCGGTTTGGGCGGAGCGATGATGAGATAGTAAATCAATCTAAACCTATTTCAATCAGTTAGGGATTGCATTCCCAAAAACAGCGAAACACGTATTTTTTCATCTCTAACCTAGAAGCCGGACACCAATTTTCAAAGAGTCAGCTTTAAAAATGCTTTCGCAATGAAATTTTCCAAAAAACATCTCACTAACTACATCACTCCTTTAGGGGATGAATTTCAAAAGACAGTGGCAAGCGTATGTAGTATTTCCAGTACAGAAGCCAAATAAAAATTTTCATAGATTCAGCTTCTAAAGTTCTTGCACAATTAAAAATTTCCACAAACCTTTCATACCCCGTTTCACCCCATAGTGGCTGCATTTCCAAAAACAGTGAAATAAGCAACTGAGATACCAGATTTCAATTTTCATAGATTTAGCTTTAAGAATGCTTTTGTAATAAAAATCTCATCTCCTATTTCACCCTCTAAGGGGTTCCATTTCGAAAAACATTGAAACACGTATGTTTTTTATTTGTAAGCCAGAAGTCAAACAAAAATGTTCATCTACGTAGCTTTGAATATACTTTAGTACTATTCAATAACGACATTTTTTAAAAAAAAAAACTCACCCAGCATTTCACCCCCATAGGGTTAACTTTCCAAAAATACTGAACCAGCGGATTTTTTTTTTGTCTGATCGAGAAATCAAATACAATTGTCGTAGATGTAGCTATAAAATTGCCTTAATATAGACATTTTTCAAAACACAATTCAACCTGTCTTTCACCACTTTAGGGTTAGAATTTCCAGAAATCTCTTCTGAAGACTCCTACGTTATAAGATGCACACTCTCTCCAAATTTCAAGTTTCTATCCTTAGCAGCTTTCGTTGGGCGGTGATGAGTCACCTAGTCAGTAGATTGCCTGTTATACGAGGTTTGGAACTTTAATAGTGACAACTATTTATTTACAGTTCGTACGAAAAAAATACATGTGTCAAAGTCTTGCTGACCTTCAAAGTAGTCACCAGCATTCTGTATAATCTGTTGCCAGTGATGTGGAAGTCGCTGGATACTCTTAGCAGTGCCAGTTGTGTTGACAGTTCGAGCGGCGCTGTCTATTGCCCGACGAATTTGTAGCGGTTCTGAAGCGTATGCCGTGAATTGTTTCCTTCAGTTTAGAAATCGAGTTGAACTTACGAGGGCTTAAGTCATGGGAGTGCAGTAGGCGGTATAGCACTTAGCAGGCCCATCAGTCAAACAAATCAGTAACAACTTGCACTGTAAGTGCTTGAGCATTGTCCTGCAAAATAATGGTTATGTCCTGCAGAAAGTGTCATCACTTCTGTCTCTAAGCTGGCCGTAGGTTGTGTTCCAAAAATTAACTCTTTTCAGTCAGTCTTTTAAATGAACAGGAACATACATTTCTTGTGCTCCATTTTTCACTAGTCTCCTTTTCCTGCCGCAGCAGGGCTGTAACTCTTACGAAAAGAAATGTATTAATCAGTAAAATAAAGATAATGTACTTACGTGAAATCGAAATAATGCAAAACTAATCCCACGCAGCAGACCGATTTTACGTGCAAGAAAATTTTGCATGTCCTTCAGTTCTGCAACAAGTCGTTCCCAGATGATAACTAAGATTCAGAAATGGTTCAAATGGCTCTCTGCACTATGGGACTTAACTTCTGAGGCCATCAGTCCCCTAGAACTACTTAAACCTAACTAACCTAAGGACAGCATACACATCCATGCCAGAGGCAGGATTCGAACCTGCGGTCGTGCGGTTCCAGACTGTAGCGCCTAGAGTAGCTCGGCCACCTAGGCCGGTCTAACTAAGATTCTTTACAGCTTATTTCTCCGTTCTACATCACTTTATAAACTACGTTTTTGCCTCACACCGGATGTTACTTGCATATTTACGTGTAAAAGTACCGTACCTTTGAGCTTCTGTATCCCGTATAAAGATGTGAAGAAAATTTTCAAGGCTCTTCGAGATTGGGATGTTAGGAACACATCGTAAGAATTTCAGCAATTTCCTGCGCATAGCCACCTTGGAATCTTCGGCTGGGGTTTGGTCCACTGGTGACGGCGAAAATAAAGTTGGATGTTCGGAACACGTCGTAAGAATTTCAGCAATTTCCTGCACATAGCCACCTTGGAATCTTCGGCTGGGGTTTGGTCCACTGGTGACGGCGAAAATAAAGTTAAAAACGCTTTAGAGGCGTTTTCCGAGGAACCACCCATGAACTAATAGTGCCTCCCCACGTCCAATGAAGCTCAACGCAGACCACATCAAATTAAAAAGATCTAACCAATTTGCTCCATTTGCCTATGGAAGTATGTAATACTCATTATTTGACCCTGTACTGTAGAACAGAGACACTAAGGCGATATTTCTGGTAGGGGTACAAATGGTCCTTACCCAACGCCTGTCGAAAGCAACCTACCTTTTAATCACAAATAGAACACAAGGTATGATCATCTGAATAGCCTCTTTTTATACAAGGCATTTTGGAACATATTACATCTACATCTACATGATTACTCTGCAATTCACATTGAACTGCTTGGCAGAGGGTTCATCGAACCACAATCATACTATCTTTCTACCGTTCACTCCCAAACAGAGCGCGAGAAAAACGAACACCTAAAAATTTCTGTTCGAGCTATGGTTTATCTTATTTTATTTTGATGATCATTCCTACCTATGTAGGTTGGGCTCAAAAAAATATTTTCGCATTCGGAAGAGAAGGTTGGTGACTGAAATATCGTAAATAGATCTCGCCGCGTCGAAGAAGTCTTTGCTTTAATGACATCCATCCCAACTCGCGCATGATGTCTGCCACACTCTGTCCCCTATCACGTGATAATAAAAAGCAAGCTGCCCTTTTTGCACCCTTTCGATGTCCTCCGTCAATCCCACCCGGTAAGGACCCCACACCGCGCAGCAATATTCTAACAGAGGACGAACGAGTGTAGTGTAAGCTGTCTCTTTGGTGGACTTATTGCATCTTCTAAGTGTCCTGCCAATGAAGCGCAACCTTTGGCTCGCCTTCCCCACAATATAATCTATGTGGTCTTTCCAAATGAAGTTGTTTGTAATTTTAACACGCAGGTTCTTAGTTGACTTGACAGTATTAAGAATTTTTAATTAGTTGAATTGACAGTCTTGAGAACTTTACTATTTATCGAGTACTCAAATTCCAACGGATTTCTTTTGGAACTCATGTGGATCACCTCACACTTTTCGTTATTTAGAGTCAACCGCCACCTGCCACACCATACATCAATCTTTTCTAAATCGCTTTGCAACTGATAGTGGTCTTTGGATGACCTAACAGGACGGTAAATTACAGCATATTAACTACGCAAGCTGTCGCACGCATTCCGATTTCCCATTCCTTGATGTGGTTTCTTTGTAGTTCTCTTATCACTTCTGTAATCCACGCTAAAGTTGACTTCTTTTTTCAGGTATACATGTATGTTTGCTCTATTTACCTGGCTTAGTACATTAGGTAGATGTGTCCAAAGCAGGATAGTCTTCTTATAATCCTCTTCTTGATTCTCAGATACTAATATGGAAATGAAAGACAGTGTCATATCCGTTGTCAACACACAGCCTGACATGTCCTTACCCCACAAGATACTGAAACTGACTATGTAGCCCAGCAACAGTTGTATAAACTGGTACTCAAGGACCGCACTTCACTACCACTGTTCACTTTATGAAACAAAGACCCGTGATGACTTGCACTGTGGTGACAAAAGTCATGCTATAGCGATCTGCACACATTTCTTTTCTTTTATTTTGGTCATCAGTCTACTGACTGGTTTGATGCGGCCTGCCACGAATTTCTTTCCTGTGCTAACATCTTCATCTCAGAGTAGCACTTGCAACCTACGTCCTCAACTATTAGCTTGACGTATTCCAATATCTGTCTTCTTCTACAGTTTTTGACCTCTACAGCTCCCTCTAGTACAATGGAAGTCACTCCCTCATGTCTTAGTAGATGTCCTATCATCCTGTCCCTTCTCCTTATCAGTGTTTTCCACATATTCGTCTCCTCTCCGATTCTGCGTAGAACTTTCTCATTCCTTACCTTATCAGTCCACCTAATTTTTAACATTCGTCTATAGTACCACATCTCAAATGCTTAGATTCTCTTCTGTTCCGGTTTTCCCACAGTCCATGTTTCACTACCATACAATGCTGTACTCCAGACGTACATCCTCAGAAATTTCTTCCTCAAATTAAGGCCGGTATTTGATATTAGTAGACTTCTCTTGGCCAGAAATGCCTTTTTTGCCATAGCGAGTCTGCTTTTGATGTCCTCCTTGCTCCGTCCATCATTGGTTATTTTACTACCTAGGTAGCAGAATTCCTTAACTTCATTGATTTCGTGACCATCAATCCTGATGTTAAGTTTCTCGCTGTTCTCATTTGTACTACTTCTCATTACCTTCGTCTTTCTCCGATTTACTCTCAAACCATACTATGTACTCATTAGACTGTTCATTCCGTTCAGCAGATCATTTAATTCTTCTTCACTTACACTCTGGATAGCAATGTCATCAGCGAATCGTATCATTGATATCCTTTCACCTTGTATTTTAATTCCACTCCTGAATCTTTCTTTTATTTCCATCATTGCTTCCTCAATATACAGATTGAAGAGTAGGTGCGAAAGGCTACAGCCTTGTCTTACACCCTTCTTAATACGAGCACTTCGTTCTTGATCGTCCACTGGTATTATTCCCTCTTGGTTGTTGTACATATTGTATATGACCCGTCTCTCCCTATAGCTTACCCCTACTTTTTTCATAATCTCGAACAGCCTGTACCATTTTATGTTGTCGAACGCTTTTTCCAGGTCGACGAATCCTATGAACGTGTCTTGATTTTTCTGTAGCCTTGCTTCCGTTATTAGCCGTAACGTCAGAATTGCCTTTCTCGTTCCTTTACTTTTCCTAAAGCCAAACTGATCGTCACCTAGCGCAGATGGCGATAGTATGGCGTTCATGAGGTATAAAAGCCCTGTCCATCGGTGGAGCCATCATAAGTACTTAGGTGATTCGTGTGTAAGGGTTTGTGTCATGATTATGGCGTACGACAGGTATCAACAGACTATGAATACGGGATGGTACTTCGAGCTAGACACATCCGACATTCTATTTCATAGATCGCTAGGGAATTCAATATTTCGCTGTCCGCAGCGCCAAAAGGGGGTTGAGAATACCAAGCTTCAGGCAATACCTCTGACCACTTACAACGCAGTGACCATGACCCTCACTTCACGACCGAGAGCAGCGGATTCTGTATGGAGTTATCAGTGATAACAAACAAGCATCACTCCGTTAAACAACCACAGAAATCCATGTGGGACGTAGGACGAAAGTATCCGTAGCGCGGCGAAATTTGGCGTTAATGGGCTATGCCTTTGCTAAAACCACATCATCTACAGCACTTCGCCTGTTCTTGTGAGCGAACTGGTTGAACCCTAGACGACTGGAAAACCGAGGTCTGGTCAGATGAGTCCATATTTCAGCTGGTAAGAGCTGATGGCAGGGTTCGAGTATGGCGCAGCACTCCATGAAGCCGTCGACCTAACATCTCAACAAGGCACTTTGCAAGCTGGTGATGGCTCCATAACGGTGTGGGCTGTCTTTACATTGAATGGACTCGCTCCACTGATACAGCTGAACCGACGAGTGACTGGAAATGGTTATCTTCGACTACTGGGAGACCATTTGATGCCATTGATGAACTTTATGTTCCCAAAGAAAGATGCTCCATGCCACTGGGCCACAATTCTTCGCAACAGATTTGGCCACCCACATCGACCGACATGAATCCCCTCGAACGTTTGTGGGACATAATCGAGAGGACCGTCCCTGCACAAAATTCTGCACTGGCAACATTTTCGGATAATCGATCGCCTATAGAGTCAGCATGGCTCAATATTTCTGAAGAGGACTTCCAACGACTTCTTGAATCCATTTCACGTCGAGTAGCTGCGTTACTCCGGGCAGGAGGAGGTCCGATACGATATCCCATGACTTTCGCCACTTCATTGTATTTCGGCAGTAGTATATGCGAAATGAGCATATAAGCATGATACTTCACAGAACCAAAGCATAGTAGCGCTCTTTTGCGTTAAGAATTGGAAGAAGAATTGAAATCGACCGTGGTCTCTTTAAAGACTCTTTAAAGACTTCCATCTGAAGTGATTTAAGAAACAATGTGAAACATAGCCGATGACTCCAGATCTATCGAGTACGAGAAAGCATCACAGAATGATATCTACATTTACACAACTACGCCTGTAGAACTGCTCTTTCAGTTTCAGATAACTGATAAACTTTTCATAGTAGGATCCGACAATAAAATAAAATGCTGTAGATGTACATGCATTTCGCTAACTTCCACATATGTTCCGAAAAATCTGAAGCCAAACAGTTCTATCTTACCACAAAAAATATGCATGAGTGTGTATGCTTGTGCCCCAACCACCTCTAGATAACCGGGGTACAACTAAAAATATAAGGTTGTAGTACGTTAATTGTCAGCACCATTCAATCTGAAACAATCTACATCATAATAAACAATAAGAACTCGTAATTTAGAAGGGATATCATTTGTAGTTAAAGTTTAAATTAATTCATGAATCTTTATTGCTATTTAATTGCCTAGTCAAATAATTTATAGTTGTTTACTAGTATTTTGGTTAATTTTTTCCACAATTTTCTAATATTCATATCTGTGTTAATATTCATTCCTAAACGACACTGCAATTTATTCAGTATAGCGTAACATCAATTTTCGTTCCGTCGAAGGATATCTCTGTTAAACAGCCATTCGTTTCACGGAACTGACTTACATATTTTTCCTTGCCAATTTAAGCAGTCGGCAAACGAATGATTGCTTACTCTCAATATTGAGAACTAAATATGTCACTGAACGAGATAACACACTTCTTGGCGTAATGAGTTGGCATCCTGTAGGAGCGTAGTTTAAATCGTGTCTGGTAGTCCTGATTAGTTTCTCGAGTCTCCCTCACCTCCTCACCCCCCCCCCCCCCGCCCCACCCGCCACTCAGTCAAAAATGGTTCAAATGACTCTAAGCACTATTGGACTTAACATCTTAGGTCATCAGTTCCCTAGAACTTAGAACTACTTAAACCTAACTAACCTAAGGACATCACACAACACCCAGTCATCACGAGGGAGAGAAAATCCATTCAGTCACCTAAAGTATATCAGTACGAGTGTTGTGAGAGGAGTAGTTTCCCAATACTTCCTGACACCGAGATCGTGCTGCATCTCTCATTATCTAGTTGTCAACGGGGCATTCAAAGCTAGTTATGTATTACATTACTAGCAGAGTATGCAAACGGTTGAGTAAGGGAATACAGTCATCTCGCAACGTGATATGCGAGTTAGTGAATATCAAATTCATTTGGAATTGAATTGCACGTTCTATGCGAATGAACTGAACAGTTTTTCGTTGAAGATATTCGTCCTGGAGGCGATCCCTTTCATTAATGTTTATTTTGACGAATATTTTGGTCAGTCGTACAGTGTTATGGAATATGTCATAAATAAATTAATTAAAAACTGAATAACAAAATTAGTAAATACTAAATACTAGAATAAAATATAACAAAAATCAATAGTTATTGTTATCAATCGACAGGGTAAGAAAGTAGAAGATATCGTCAGGGCCATATAAACAGAACCCATCTTTACATTTACCCGGTATGGTTTCGGAAAATCAAGAAAAACACAAATCAGCATATCTAGGTCTGGTAAAAAAAAAAAAAAAAACCTGCAGTAATCTTAAAATAAACTGATTTCGTACTTTCAAATGCATTACTATTGTAAATACGGAACGAAGTGTGATGTTCTTAACAGATCACACATACATGTTCTAGTACATATGCACTGAAGACCCGAAGAAACTGTTGATGTTTGGGTTGAGGGGCACTCAACTCCGACGTTATCAGCGCCCGTACAAAGTCCCAATTTTTACACAGTCCAATATAGTAACATCCACGAATGTTGATGATGAAATGAGGAGGACAGCACAAAAACCCAGTACCCGGGCAGAGGAAAATCCCCAACCGAGCTGGGAATCAAACCCGGGGCCCACGATCCAAAGGCTACATTACTAGCCTTTAGACTACTTTCTGCCGCTCCAAAGAAACTGGTACACCTGCTTAATACCTTGTACGGAACTCGCGAACACGCAGAAGTGTCGCAATATGACGTGGCATGGACTCAACTATGTCTGAAGTAGTGCTGGAGGGAATTGTCACCATGAATCCTACAGCCCTGTCCATAAATCCGTAAGAGTACGAGGGGCTATAGTTCTCTTCTGAAGAGCACGTTGCAAGGCATCCCAGATATGCATGAAAATGTTCACGTTTGGGGAGTTTGGTGGCCGGCGAAAGTGTTTACACTCAGAAGAGTGTTCCTGGAGCCACTATCTAGCAATTCCGGACGTGTGGGATGTTGCATTGTCTTGCTGGAATTTCCTAAGTCCTTCGGAATGCACAATGGACATGAATGAATGCAAGTCATCAGTCAGGTTGCTTACGTACGACTCACCTGTGAGAGTCGTATGGAGACGTATCACGGGTCTCATAGCACTTCAACTGCATACGCCCCAAACCATTACAGAGGCTCCACCTGTTTGAACAGTTCCCTGCTTACATGGGGGGTCCATGGATTCATGAGGTTGTCTCCATATCCGTACTCGTCCATCTGCTGGATACAATTTGAATCGAGACAACGTCTTTCCAGTCATTAACAGTCCACCGTCGTTGTGATGGGCTCAGGCGAGGCGTACAAGTTGTGTCGTGTTGTCATCAAGGGTACACGAGTGGGCCTTCTACGATGAAAGCCCTTATCGATGATGTTACGTTGAATGGTTCACAGGATGACACTTGTTGATGGCCAGCATTGAAATGTGCAGCAATTTGTCTTCACCCCGTTCTTGCACTATCTTTTTCCGGGCGCAGCGATGTCGGAGATCTGATGTTTTACGAGATTCCTGATATTCACGATACACTCGTGAAATGATCGTACGGGAATATCCCCGCTTCGTCGCAACCTCGGAGATGCTGTGTCCCATCGCTCGTGCGCGGACCATAACAGCACGTTTAGACTCACTTAAATCTTGAAAACCTGGGCTTGTAGCAGCAGCAACCGATCTAATAACTGCGCCAAACACTTGTTCTCTTATATAGGAGTTACAGAGCGTAGCGCCGTATCCTGCCTGATTACATGTCTCTCTGTTTGAACATGCATACCTGTACCAGTTTCTTTGGCGTTTCAATATGTATATGACCATCGTCCTTGTTAGACGTCTACTACTATCAGAGGGCAGGTGGCGACACTAGCGGTAGAGGATATATAACACATGTAAGTGGGATCAAAAAAGAGTACAATCTTGTCGCTATGCGAAACCGAGTGTTTTATCTGACATCCACCAAGGGTGGAAGCATTTCATAAACGGCTGGATTTGTAAACTGTTAACCTGCCGCCGTGGTTAAAGTATACCATGCATGGCAAAACGGCGCTATCGAAACCCTATGTCGAAACAGCACAGGCCGTGGACAACAGGCATGAACAGCGACTGCGAATGTGTGGACGATTAGCTGTGCAACTATTGAGCAACTGATCGCCCAGATTACCCAAAGAGCTACCAACTGTGTCTCCTCCAGCGAATGTTGCTGAGTATATGCCTTCGCAGCAGGAGCCCACTTCAGGCATCCATGATGACTTCTATTCATCAGTGACGAAAGCCGGAATTTGCTCGAAAAACACCGCAACTGAACGTCCACTGAGTGGCGACTCGAGGCGTTTTCACATGAATCACATTTTCTGCTCCATCAGACAGATGGCGGGTGGCGTGTACAGGATGAAACGTCTGAAAGCACTCTACAACAATCGTCGGAAGAGTGCAGGTCGGAGGGCATCCTCTGTGTGATCTGGTCTTTCTGGAAGGTGCAGTGGATCAATATATGCATCTATCAGTGGGGATCTTATCCAAAGTGCGTGCGTGGCTCTAAGTTCATAAGGATCAGTTTATCGAACTCCCTTGGCCATCAAACTTCCCAGCCTTAAGCCCAATCGAGACTGTGGGAGCAAATGGTGCAAATGGCCCTAAGAACTATGGCACATAAGATGTGAGGTCATCAGTCACCTGGACTTAGAACTACTTAAACCTAACAAACCTAAAGACATCACACACATCCATGCTCGTGACGAGATTCGAACCTGAGACCGTAGCAGTAGCGCGGTTCCGGACTGATGCCCCTAGACCCGCTCGGTCACAACGGCCGGCCCTGCCAAGGGTCCTCAACCAAGTAACGTAGCATAACAGGCCAAGGCACTGGGGTTGGCGTGGCTGCACATGTCTGTCGGTACCTTCAAGAACATCATTGACTCTCTTCCTGCATGTATCGCAGAGAATCGCTCTGCAAAATGCGTTTTTAGGCTTTTTACAGGTGGTCTCATTCACATGACTGGACAGTGCAGAAGCCAGGCCAGGACTGGAACCCAGGACCTTTCCTTTCGCTGACAACGCTCTGACGGGTCGTGGGTCGTACCCTACTAAAGAAGATAAGGAAAGGTAATTGGTTCGAGTCCCTGTCTAGCACAGTTAATGTTCGGATTTTTCATGACAGCACACATTCCGGTACAGAGGATAATGTTCATTCTAGAATCATGTAAGGTTAAGGGGTTCACAAATGTTTTAACTCATCAGTATTTTGACTAAACATACACTACTGGCCATTAAAGTTGCTACACCAAGAAAAAATACAGATGATAAGCGGCTATTGATTGAACAAATATGTTATACTAGAACTGACATGTGATTACATTATCACGTAATTTGGGTGCATAGATCCTGAGGAATCAGTACCCAGAACAACCACCCCTGGCCGTAATAACGGCCTGAATACTCCTGGCCACTGTGTCAAAAAGAGCTTGGATGCCGTGTACAGTTACAGCTGCCCATGCAGCTTCAACACCATACCACAGTTCATCAAGAGTAGTGACTAGCGTATTGTGACGAGTCAGTTGCTCGGCTACCATTGACGAGACATTTTCAGTTGGTGAGAGATATGGAGAATGTCCAGGCCAGGTCAGCAGTCGAACAGTTTCTGTATCCAGAAAGGTCTGTACAGGATCTTCAACATGCGGTCGTGCATTATCCTCCTGAAATGTAGCGTTTCACAGGGATCGAATAAAGAGTAGAGCCACGGGTCGTAACACATATGAAATGTAACGTCCACTGTTGAGGGTGCCGTCAATGCGAACAAGAGGTGACCGAGACGTGTAACCAATGACACCCCAAGCCATCACACCGGGTGATACGCCAGTATGGCGATGACATATACACGCTTCCCATGCGCGTTCACCGGTCGCCGCCAAACACGGATGTGACCATCATGATGCTGTAAACAGAACTTGGATTCATCCGAAAAAATGACGTTTTGCCATTCGTCCACCCAGGTTCATCATTGAGTACACCATCGCAGGCACTCCTGTCTGTGATGCAGTGTCAATGGTATCCGCAGCCATGGTCTCCGAGCTAGTAGTCCTTGCTGCTGCAAACTTCGGCGACCTATTCGTGCAATAGTTGTTGTCTTGCAAACGTCCACATCTGTTGACTCAGGGATCGAGACGTGGCTGTACGATCCGTTACAGCCATGCAGATAAGATGCCTGTCATCTCGACTGCTGGTGAAACGAGGCCGTTGGGATCCAGCACAGCTTTCCGTATTACCCTCTTGAAACCTCCGATTCCATATGCTGCTAACAGTCATTGGATCTAGACAACGGGAGCAGTAATATCGCGATACGATAAACAGCAATTGCGATAGGCCACAATCCGACCTTTATGAAAGTGGGAAACGTGATGGTACGCATTTCTCCACCTTACACGAGGCATCACAACAACGTTTCAGCCGGCAACGCCAGTCAACTGCTTGCTGTTTGTGTATGAGAAAACGGTTGGAAACATTCCTCAGGTCAGCACGGTGAAGGTGTCGCCACCGGCGCCAAACTCGTGTGAATACTCTGAGTAGCTAATCATTTGCATATCACAGCATCTTCTTCCTCTCGGTTAAATTTCGCATCTGTAGCACGTCGTCTTCTAGGTGTAGCAATTTTAATGGCCAGTAGTGTAGCTTCCGGCTGTCAGATAGTTTGCTTTTTAGTTTTTGCAAATGTAGTTTAGAGCGATATTCACCCCAAATGCAAATAATCACCGAGGTATAAAATACTGCCCTAAGTTCAAATATTAAGCGTATACCAACAGTGTCTAAATCATGGAGAAGAGAAGTGACAGTGATGTACACTATGTGATCAAAAGTATCCGGACATACCCAAAAACATACGTTTTCATATGAGGTGCATTGTGCTGTTACCTACTGCCAGGTACTCAATATCAACGACCTCAGTAGTCATTCGGCATCGTGAGAGAGCAGATTCGAGCGCTCAGCGGTACTCGCAGACATCGAACGTGGTCAGGTGATTGGGTGTCACGTGTGTCATACGTCTGTACGCAACATTTAAACATGCCTAAACATCGCTGAGTCCACTGTTTCCGATGTCATAGTGAAGTGGAAATGTGAATGGACACGTATAACACAAAAGCGTACAGCCCGACCTCGTCTGTTGACTGACAGAGACCGCCGACAATTGAAGAGGGTCGTAATGTGTAATAGGCAGACATCTATCCAGACCATCGCACAGGAAATCCAAACTGCATCAGGACCCACTGCAAGTACTATGACAGATAGGTGGGAGGTGAGAAAACTGGGATTTTATGGTCTAGCGGCTGCTCGTAAGCCACACAACACACCGGTAAATGCCAAATGATGCCTCGCTTGGTTCAAGCAGAGTAAACATTGGACGATTGAACAGCGGGAAAACGTTGTGTGGAGTGACGAATCAAGCTACACAATGTGGCGATCCGATGGCAGGCTGTGGGTACGGCGAATGCCCCGTGGACGGCATCTACCAGCGCGTGTAGTGCCAACAGTAAAATTCGGAGCACCTTCTTGCTTCCCACTGTTGAAGAGCAATTCGGGGACGGCGACTGCATCTTTCAACACGATCGAGCTCCTATTCATAATATACGGCCTCTGGTGAAGTGGTTAGACGCCAATAACATCCCTGTAATGGACTGGCCTGCACAGAGTCCTGACGTGAATCCTACATAACAGCTTTGGGATGTTTTGTAACGCCGACTTCGTGCCCGGCCTCACCGACCGACATCGATACCTCTCCTCAGTGCAGCACACTGTGAAGAAAGTGCAGTCACTCCACAAGAAACCTTCCAGTACCTGACTGAACGTATACCTGCGAGAATGTAAGCTGTCATCAAGGCTACGGGTGGACCAACACCATATCCAATTTCAGCATTAAATGTCTCTATGCACTATGGACTTCATATCTGAGGTCATCAGTCACCTAGACTTAGAACTACTTAAACCTAACTAACGTAAGGACATCACATACATCCATGCCCAAGGCAGGATTCTAACCTGAGACCGTGGCAGCAGCGGCGGTTCCGGACTGAAGCGCCTAGAACCGCTTGGTGACAACCGCCGGCAATTCCAGCATTACCCATGGAGGACGCCAGGAACTTGTAACTCATTTTCAGCCATGAGTCCCGATACTTTTGATCACATAGTGTAGCTTGATGCTTGAATTACCAGCTGCGATAATGCCTGTGTGTATATTTACAGTCAAGATTTCAGTCTGAAGCTGAGTAGCACTCAAAATTGCAATAGCAATATAAAAATTGAAAAATTTGACACGCGTAAATGCAAATGGTGACGTTTCGTAGTTACATTAAGGATGTGGTCCCATCCTACTCCAGATTAGTTTGTTTCAGATAATTTTGTACGTTGCAAAATTATCTGTAAAAAAAGAGAAAAGAGCGCTCTTCAAAGCAAGTGTTCGAAACGTACGGGCATTATCTTGCTGAAATATAAATCCACAATGGCTTGTTACTAATGTCAGCAAGATGGGGCGTACAATATCATCGACGTACCACTGTGCTGTCCGGGTCACTCGGATGACAAGCAATGGAGTTCTGCTATGAAAAGAATTGTTGTCCCAGACCTTCACACCTCTTGGTCGGGCGAATGGCAGGCGACAGTGAGGTTGGTCTTCCAACTCTCACCGAGTCGTCCTCAGGCACATCGTCGATGATCTTCAGGGCTCTGTTGGAATCGGGGCTCATCACTGATGCCTTCTTACCAGTCAGTGAGATTACAGGCCGTAGACGCGTCTGGAGGTTACCCAGGCTGTTATTCTTTTCATAGCAAGACCACTTCGGTTGTCTCCGCAGCTCCCTTACAGCACAGCGGCACGTGGTCAATATTGCCCTTCATAGGAAGCCATCCTGAATTTATACTTCAGGTCATTAGTCGCCTGGACAAGTCCAAAGTTTCTAATGCTCGTCTTCGCTCTTGCCGAACCCAGCCTTGAGCCTTGGATAGCCAGGTCACTGGATATTTTCCGAATTGAGAACGTATGGAGCGTTATGAGCAGGGCCCTACAAACAGCTCCGAATTTTTACAATTAATGCGTTATTTGGAGAGAATTTGGCACAGTATCACTCAGGAGGACATCCCCCTCTAGTGCACTAACAATCCGTCAGCAGTCACAACAAAATGTGAGCAAAACTACATATACATCTACATTTATACCCAACGGTGTGTGGCGGAGGGCACTTTACGTGCCACTGTCATTACCTCCCTTTCCTGTTCCAGTCGCGTATGCTTCGAGGGAAGAACGACTGCTGCAAAGTTTCCGTGCTCGCTCGAATCTCTCTAATTTTACATTAGTGATCTCCTCGGGAGGTAAAAGTAGTGGGAAGCAATATATTCGATACCTCATCCAGAACCGCACCCTCTCGAAACCTGGACAGCAAGCTACACCGCGATGCAGAGGGCCTCTCTTTCAGAGTCTGCCACTTGAGTTTTCTAAACATCTCCGTAACGCTATCACGCTTACCAAATAACCCTGTGACGAAACGTGCCGCTCTTCTTTGGATCTTCTTTATCTCCTCTGTCAACCCGACCTAGTACGGATTCCACACTGATGATCAATACTCAAGTATAGGTCGAACGAATGTTTTGTAAGCCACCTCCTCTGTTGATGGACTTCATTTTCTAAGGACTCTTCCAATGAATCTCAACGTGGCACCCGCCTTACCAACAATTAATTTTATATGATCATTCTACTTCAAATCGTTCCATACGCATACTCCAGAAATTTTACTGAAGTAGCTGCTACAAGTGTTTGATCCGCTATCATATAATCATACAATAAAGATCCTTCTTTCTATGTATTCGCAATACATTACATTTGTCTGTGTTAAGGGTCAGTTGGCACTCCCTGCACTAAATGCCTATCCGCTGCAGATCTTCCTGCATTTCACTGCAGTTTTCTAATGCTGCAACTTCTCGGTATACTACAGCATCATCCGCGAAAAGCTGGTTCAAATGGCTCTGAGCACTATGGGACTTAACATCTATGGTCATCAGTCCCCTAGAACTTAGAACTACTTAAACCTAACTAACCTAAGGGCAACACACAACACCCAGCCATCACGAGGCAGAGAAAATCCCTGGCCCCGCCGGGAATCTAACCCGGGAACCTGGGCGCGGGAAGCGAGAACACTACCGCACGACCACGAGATGCGGGAGCGAAAAGCGACATGGAACTCCCGACACTGTCTACTAGGTCATTTATATATACAGTATATTGTGAAAAGCAGTGGTCCCATAACACTCCCCTGTGGCACGCCAGAGGTTAATTTAACGTCTGTAGACGTCTCTCCTTTGACAATAACATGTCGTGTTCTGTTTGCTAAAAACTCTTCAATCCAGCCACACAGCTTGTCTGATGTTCCGCAGGCTCTTACTTTGTTTATCAGGCGACAGTGCGGAACTGTATCGAACGCTTCCCGGAAGTAAAGGAAAATGGCATCTCTCTGGCAGCCTGTATCTGATATATTGTGGGTCTCATGAACAAATAAAGCGGGTTGGGTCTTACACGATCGCTGTTTCCGTAATGCTAAGTAGATTCTGAGTTTCCAGAAATGACATGATACGCGAGCAAAAAACACGTTCTAAAATTCTACAACAGATCGATGTCAGAGATATAGGTCTATAGTTTTGCGCATCTGCTCGATGACCCTTCTTGAAAACTGGAACTACCTGCACTCTTTTCCAATCATTTTGAATCTTCCGTTCCTCTAGAGACTTGCGGTATACGGCTGTTATAAGGGGGGGGGGGGCAAGTTCTTTCGCGTACTCTATGTAGAATCGAATTGGTATTCCGTCAGGTCCAGTGGGCATTCCTCTGTTGAGTGATGCCAGTTGCTTTTCTATTCCTTGGACACTTATTTCGATGTCAGCCATTTTTTCGTTCATGCGAGGATTTAGAGAAAGAACTGCAGTGCTGTCTCCCCCTGTGAAACATCTTAGAAAACGGCGTATAGTATTTCAGCTTTACGCGTGTCATCCTCTGTTTCAGTGCCATTATTATCCAAGAGTGTCTGGATATACTGTTTCGATCGACTTAGTAATTTAAGTCCAGAACTTACTAATTTAAGACCAGAATTTCCTAGGATTTTCTGTCAAGTCGGTACATAGAATTTTACTTTCGAATTCACTGAATGCTTCATGCATATCCCTCTTTACGCTAACTTTGACATCGTTTAGCTTTTGTTTGTCTGAGAGGTTTTGGCCGCGTTTAAATTTGCAGTGAAGCTCTCTTTGCTTTAGCAGTAGTTTCCTAACTTTGTTGTTGAACCACGGTGGGTTTTTCCCGTCCCTCACAGTTTGTCTCGGCAGATACCTGTCTGAAACGCATTTTGCAATTGCCTTGAATTTTTTCCATAAACACTCAAATTTGCCGGTGTTGGAACAGAAATTTTTGTTTTGGTCTCTTAGGTTGTCTGAAATCTGCCTCCTATTATTCTTGCTAAGCAGATAAACCTTCCTCTCTTTTTTTATATTCCTATTTACTTCCATATTCGGGGATGCTGCAACGGCCTTATGATCACCGATTCCCTATTCTGCGCTTACAGAGTCGAAAAGTTCGGGTCTTTTTGTTACCAGTAGGTCCAAGATGTTATCTGCACGAGTCGGTTCTCTGTTTAATTGCCCGAGGTAACTTTCGGATAGTGCTCTCAGTATAATGTCACTCAATGGTCTGTCCCTACCATCCGTACCAAACGTCTGAGTGTCCCAGTCTATATCTAGGTGCACCATGTAAGAGTAATGTGCTATTTGTTGTAAATGGATAAATTGAGCCTCCAATTTGAATCATGTGCTCTGTGCATCCAGCACCTAGAGATAAAATCATAGATACACCTTACAACTCTCCCAAAAATAAGGAAAATGTTTTCCTTTATGTTATAGACTGCTGATCATGCCCAGCATGAATAAGTACAATGTTTAGTTAGGAACGAAACGAACATTTAGTCATAAAAGACAGCACTGACTTGTTATCTGCGTCATAAACGTAATCATACCTATTGCATTAAAATATCTTTTTAAACACCAACAACAATTATGTAGTGACATAATTAAGTACACTATCGTCTCTGTTTTTAATCCCCTGACTAGTTAGATTACTTTCCGAATGTAACTATCTGAAATGTGTTACAAAAGTAAACAAATACATTGTCGAAGAATCTCGTAGGAATTATCACTATCATTAACCAAATGAATGATTACACATAATTGATTTTAAAACCTCAGAAACACTAAGTAAAATTACAAGGGCAGTATCAACCACGTGGAGAGTGACTTAGAAAGGAACAACACCAGAGACTTTAATCGGGTTATCAAATCGCAAACAGTAATCAATATATCCTAGGCAATGCACCTCAAGGGGTCAGTTAGGAAACTAAATGATAACAATCAGAACTGCATGGGAGCAGAAGTAGAATATTTCAACGAACTCCTAAATTCACGGAAACTTGCGGAAGAACTTCACTTGAAACCCAGGGCTGTTGTTAAATCGGATAGCTTCCTAAGGAGATCCAGATGATCATTTCCAAACTCAAATCCAGGAGAGCAACAAAGGAAGACGATTCCTTCGTGGATTTGTGAAAACACGCAGAAGACTTAACACGGAGTATTCATTACGTTATAGTCATGATCTGGAAGACAGATATCCTTTGAAGCTCCTGGACCTCTGCTATTACCCACCTGCCACACAAGGAGACAGGTCAGACCTTAACGACTACAGAAGAGTGTCTGCATTTTCAGTGACCTACAAAATCTACTCTAAAGCATTACTCACGGGTGTGGTGGGTCAACTAGTATTCTTCAAGTCAAGATCATTTGCAAGACAGCTACTGATTCTTAAAATTGTCCTTACATACAACTTGAGAGCCTCATCTTACGTAGTAATGTGCGTCGACGTCCGAAGCGCTTCCTATGTGGTAGACAAGTGTTCCCGCTTCAAGACACTAACCTTACTGGATCTAGTCAAGAGATCCTTGAACACTGTTAAGACAATACTCACCATTGCGTCGTCCAATGCCAAATTCAGAGAAGAATTGTCAAGGAAATTCGAGGTCTGAACTGGTGTTAGACAAGGAGATATCGTGTTCTCAGTCCTTTTTAACTTAGTGCTGGAGAACGTTGCTCGTGAATGGACAAAGGCGTTTACAGATTACTTTGAACTGAGACTCAGTTACAAAAAGGATAAGTTTGTAGGAATCTTCCTATCCTTCACTCACGACAGCACACTCTTAGAATGCAGAGCAGAAGAATTATCCTCCCTTGACCACTTAACAGATGAGACAAACTTCATAAAAAATACCAGAGATGAACACAAAACGACCAATATTAGTTAACACATTGACAGACGAGGCTGACTCTTTGAAACAATTAGGTGATTGGATAACTCCAAAGGCTAATGTGCATCTGCCAGTTAAAACCACGTGCATCAAGCTGGAGGAAGCCTACGGTACAATCTCTGTAAGAACATCTAAGGACCTCAATGTCTTCTTGCGACCTAAAAACCTAATGTTATAAGCGTGGAATGAGATTTTCGGTTCTGCGTGCCTCAGAATGCCTGAACAGCACTGGAAATTCTAACTAAAAGAAAAAGCAGGCTGAAAACGTCATGCGCCAATCATGCTAAATACGCATTCAGATATAACTAATAACTCTGCCAAAATTAGACTTACATTAAAACAGCTCGCTGCATGGCCATACGAGAGCGACTCCAGAAAGCTTTATCAGTGATGGCATCGTAATTTGAAATAAATACTCGTGTAACTGGGCCCCTGAATTCAGTTTCAGCTTCTGGGTGACCTCCGACATGAACAATTACTTTACGACCTTTAAAATCGACTGAAAAATATATAAGTAACATGATCATGTCGACAGGTAGGAAGTGCTATAGTTCGCTGTGGTCATAGCCATATTTATAGTCGATTTCAATATCGTAGACGTGCTTCTGTATCGTAGTGGCCACCTATAAGCAAACTGAATCGTACAGTGTGGCAGTTGAAGTAACGCCGCTCGAGAACTAACGATCTATTCTGAAAGTGAACGATAGACACAGACAGGTTTCAGGCGTGGCTCAGCAACTGGATTCATCATTGCGCGAATATCCTCTTTGCATAATACACTGAAGCGCCATAGATACAGGTTTAGGCATACGTACTCAGAAACAGAGATATGTAAATAGGCAGAATATGGCACTGCTGTCTGGAGCTGCTGCTACAAAGCCAGGTCATCAAGATTTAAGTGATTTTGAACGTGATATTATAGTCGGCTCAAGCAACTTGTGACATACATATCCGAGGTAGCGATGAAGTGAGGATTTTCCTTACGACCATTACACGCGTGTACCGTGAATATCAGGAATCCGGTACAACATCAAATCTCTGACATCGCTGCGGCCCGAGAAAGATTCTGCAAGAACGCGACGAACGACGACTGGAGAGAATCGTTCAACGTGACAGAAGCGCAATTCTTCCTCAAATTGCTGCAGACATCAATGCTGGGCCATCAACAACTGTCAGCGTGTGAACCATTCAACGAAACGTCGTCGATTGCGCTTTCGGAGCCGAAGACCCATTCATGTACTCTTGATGAATGCACGACATAAAGCTTTACGCCTTGCCTGGGCCCGTCAACACCGACAATTGACTTTGATGACTGGAAACATGTTGCCTCTTCGAACGAGTCTCGTTTCAAATTGTACCGAGGGGATGAACAAGTACGGGTAAGGAGACAACCTCATGAATCCACAGACCCTGCATGCCAGTAGTGGACTGTTCAAACTGGTAGAGACTCTGTAATGGTGTGAAGCGTGTGCATTGGGAGTAATTATGGGACCTTTAGGTACGACTCTGACAGGTGACAGGAACTTAAGCATCCTTTCTGACCACCATGGACATTAATGGATGCAGGTGATCAGACAGGATACTTAATTTGGTGTCACCTGTCAGTCGTATCTAGAGGTATTAGAGGTCCCATATCACTCCAACTGCACACTTGGGCAATTTCAGCAGGTCAATGTGACATCCTACTCCTCCAGATTTACTACAGAGTGGCTCCAGAAACACTTCTGAGTTTAAACACTTCCACGGGACACCAAACTCTCCAAACATGAACATTATTGAACATATCTGGGACACCTTAGAAGTGCTGTTCAGAGGGGTTCTTCACCCCTCTTACTCTTAAGGATTTATGGACAGCCCTGCAGGATTCATGGTATCAATTCCCTCCAGCAATACTCCAGGCATTAGTCAAGTCAATGTCACGCCATTGCGGCATTTCTGCTTACTCGCGGGAGCCCTACACGATATTAGACAGTTGTAAAAGTTTCTTTGGATCTTCAGTACATATCAGTAGTGGTCAACACATGTGGTCGCGATCAGGGGATTGATGGAGCGGAGTTGACTCACAGAACTGGTCGCTTGGTGAGCGACGAGGATAGAAAAGAAAGGCCGTATGGCGTTCTTATAGACGGAGTGTGCCCTGGTACGCTCTTTTAGTAGTGGCTCTTCACTTGCTACGAACATGAGTGGGGAGCGGATGTAGAACGCCTGTAATGGCGTAGTCTTTTGAAGCGCGTCGTGGAGAGAGAGTGCGCTGGTTTGGGTCATAGCGCACGGAAGAAACTTCCGCACGCATTTGAAAGAGCCATGGCTGTTGAGATACAACTGTGTAATTGTGACTTCTTGCCTATATCGTGAACATCCTGTGAATATGATGGCTTCACTTATCCGCTTGATGTGCGAACTTCCTTTGTTTGATGGCGATATCACAGTCTTGTAAAATAATTAAAGTGTGCAGAGTGTGGTCCAGTTTGTGGTTAAGTAATTACCTAATTGCGTAAGACTTGGTAGGAGCCATTGGTACATTAAAATAAGTACTTTGGCCCGGTTCCTTAATCAGAACAATTGTTGCTAAGCACAAGTAGTTCATTAGTAGAAATCTAAATGGATTCCCTTTGAACTGTGTTCATTGGTTCTGAGCCTTGGTTATATTTGTTTCGAGTGGTCCATGTAGCTTAATAATTGTGCTTGTATATTTTAGAGCTTGTACTGATGGCTGACGAGCGTTATGTATGTCATGGCTTAGTGGTCCCTTGTTACCGCTAAGTTCAAAAAATATTTCAAATTGCTCTATGCACTATGGGACTTAACATCTGAGGTCATCAGTCCCCTAGACTTAGAACTACTTAAATCTAACTAACCTAACGACATCACACACATCCTTGCCCTGGTTAGGATTTGAACATGCGAGCGTAGCAGCAGCGCGATTGCGGACTGAAGCGTCTAGAACCGCCACAGTGGCCGGCTATCGCTAAGTATAATCATTTCGTCACCTGATGCCGGTAGCTAATTCCTCTGGTTCTGGATGTGATGCCTAAGTTTGGTGTTACTGTAATTGTTGAGACAAAATGCAACCATTCTGATATGCAAATTTTAATTACTTAAGTGGCTCGGAAAGGACTTCATGTAATGGAATGCCGAGTTAGGTTTTAACTAGTTTTTAATTATACTGCTGTCTTGCAGTTTTAATTTGGTGATAGAATTCTCGAGTGTCCGACCGAGTCACGTCGTAATTACTCCACGATATTACGGCAAACAGACACCTTGCCAAGCTCAGGTGGTCGCTGATGGCCATCGAGGAACGCCTGAAAATGGCAAAGGGCCTGTTTGCCGAAATATCGTGGAGGAATTAAGAAGTGAAAAAAAAATTCTATAAATTTGAAACACGCCAGGTAAATATTAGATTGTAATTTTACATTGGCCGCTAGTAAATTTTGTTACTGTAAAAGCTCTTTGGCTGGTAACCGCAATAATTTTTTGAAGCTGAAAGTTAGTAAAGCGTTTCAAGTTTTAAAAGACAAACTGAGCTTGAGTTTTCGTCTGTAATACGTGCTTGTTTATGTCGATTGTGGATGCGATCAAATAAAATTATAGTTAAGATCATGTTTATGCTGTAAAAAATTTTATCTGCAATAAATGTGTTTCGAAGCATTGTGCTTATTACCTAAGGCAGCCTCTCACCACACAACCGCCTAGCATTCGCGCCATTACACTGGTAACGAGCGGATGGAAATGCAGCAGGCAACCTACTTAAGTTAACAGGATTCTTCATGTGAAATTCGGTTCTCGAAGTAATTGAATCTTCAGATATATTTTAATTAATTGTAGATGGTCGTAAAGAAACTATTGATGCCAAAAATCGTCCGGAAGTTGAAATTTAATTTAGAGGTCTGGTTATAATTAGTCTAACTGCAATATACTCAGAACATACAGTTGAAGAGCCACGTCAAGGCTCTTCAGCATTGTCTCTGTGAAATAACAGACTTACGCCAAGTGTGAAAGACTAATTACGAAAGATCAAAGACCTCAAGCTCCTGAAAAATTTGAACACAACGCCAGCCATGACAGAGATCAATACAAAATGCTCGTTAGAGAACCATATTCTCTGCAGTCAGTAACAGCAATAAATTTGCCTCCGTGAACTGGAGTGAAATATACTCAAGAACAGGACACCCGCAGTGCGAGGATAAGCGTGTATCGGGCAAAGACGACACTTCGTCAGAATTAAGTACAAAGTGGTGCTGCCTAAGGCCGAAGAGGATGTAATAATAAAATGGGAACAACACCTGAGGAGAATTAGGAGAAACCTTATGGTTACATAACTAATGGGAGAAAAGATGTAGATTGGCTGAGGAATGGATAGCTTCACTGAGGATAGAACAATTAGTTAGGCTGCCCATGGGCTGAAGAAGAAGATCCCGTTCTGTTTCTGTCCCATGCTGGATCACACAAGACATTTTATGCTAGGGCTCGTCCACTGAGTCTGTGGCGAGTGAGTTTGATGTCGCTTGTCATGGTGCCGAGCCACCAACCAAGACTAAACAAGTCACACACTATTATGCTTGGACAATAGCTCAGAGTCGTGGTGGTGCGACAGTAGATAAGGCCACCAGAAAGCGAATTCAGGCGTTGCGCTTGATAAGGGAAGCAAGACTTAAGAAGAATCAATACACTTTCACAGTACCTGTCGACCTATAAAATTGTTCGACGATGTAAACTGCTGAAACAAGCTCGAAATTCTCAGGAAAATAGATGTAAGCTATAGGGTAGGACGGGTAATATACTAAGTCTTCAAGAACCAAGAGGAAAATATAAGAATGGAAAACCAAGAACGAGGTACTCGTATATATGATACAAGACAAGAATGCTCACTTTCGCCCCTAATGTTGAAGCTATGTATCGTATCGAGGAAGCAATGTAGGAAATAAAAGAAAGGTTGAGAATTGAAATAGTAATTAAGGCTAAAAAGACTTAAGTGATAAAATATGCTGGAAGAATCGGAGGGTCAGTTGAACGGGTTTAAGATTATAATGTGCACAGAAGATGGACTGAGAATAAGTCAAAGAAAGAGGAAATACTGAAGTTTAGTAACAATGAGATAGCATGAAATTTATGATCAAATTTGGGGATTGTAGAATAGGCAACAGAAGGATTCTAATATTTTGGAAGCAAAATAACACACGATGGATGAAACAGTGAAAGACAAAAAGTAGTCTAGTAAGGGCAACGGAGCAATTCTGCCCAAAAAGTGCTATTATATCTTAACACGATTAAGTGATCCCATAGAATTTGCCTTTGTAGCATTGTGTTGTATGAAAGTGAATCCCGCACTATTGAAAACATGAAAAAGGTAAAAATTGAAAGGTATGAGGTGCGCTGCTACAGATTGGTGCTGAAATTTGGGTAGACGATAATATGAGAATTGATGATGCTCTCTACAAAATCGGTGAAGAGAGAAACATGTGCAAAATGTTGACAAGGAGAAGGGATAGGATATAGAGCATATGTTAATACACCAGAGAATAACTTCCATGAAACGAGACTGATTTGTAGAGGTAAGAAATGTGAAACAGGATAGAGTATCGAATACATCAAACAAATTATGAGGACATCGGATGTAAGTGCTATTCTGAGACGAAGTCTTGGCAAGTCATTTCAAAGTCTACCGAAGAGTTCTGTTTTCTCAACTAATCCACCCACGTATAACATTTATTCCCGCCGTTGTGGCCGAGCAGTTCTAGGCGCTTTAGTCCGGAACTGCGTCGCTGCTACGGTCGCAGGTTCGAATCCAGCCTCGGGCATGGATGTGTGTGCTGTCCTTAGGTTAGTTACGTTTAAGTAGCTGTAAGTCTAGGTGACCGATGACCTCAGAAGTTAAGTCCCATTGTGCTCAGAGCCATTTCAACCATTTCTACCATTTATTAGCAATGCAGGCTGAGCTGAAATGAACGTATGTGACAAAATCGCAAGACGAACCGAAACACAACATTTCTCGTGAAACGACGAGATTGGAGATTGTGGTGCAACGTGTAAGCATGAAGTGTCTGGTGGAATGGGAAAAGTAGAAGCCAATTTCGGAGAGCCAGGTGTTGTGCAAAAATCGTTGAGACTCCGGGATGGTCAACTGTGGCAGCTTATGTCGTGATTACAGTTTTGCTCCATCAACTTTCCCACTAGGCAGCGAAAGTGAAAACCTTGGCGAGTGCATCCTTCTGCTAGGAGGGTGGACCAACTGCTGGTTCTTTCCGCAGTGGTTGCCGGCTCCTCCAGGACGGCGGTGGCAGGCACGGCACCTGGGCAGCTGCATAATTGAACGGTCCCTCGCCGGTCCGTGCGCCCGCTTCCGGCGAAAACGAGATAGTGGGGCGCCTCCTGAAATATTCGCGAAGCGCCTTACCACGCCCCAGGTGCCGGCGCGCTGTCGGATATTGCGAAAGCTGTGCCCTGGCCGGCTGTTCCCGCTGCACCGAGAAAGCGGGAAAGAGCGGGGACATCCGGGAAGAGAGACGGAGGCAGATGGATTTGCCCTGCTGAAGTGCGACTGGTGTGCAGGCGCACGTAGTGGCCTTCAATTATGAATGCACTGCTACTTGCGGCGAGGACCGGTTTACAGAGCTGTAGGGCGGGAAACGCGATGTCTGATCTAAGATTAACTGCAGTTAGGAAGTTCGCCTATCAACCGAGGCGCTCTGTATGAACTCGAGCTGTCAGTTTGCACTGTTGTCACGTTAGGAGCGTCATTTGCGAAAACGTTCACTTGAAGACGTTTCCTTACTAAGTACTACATTGCAGACCGACTCAACCACAATTATAAAGAAACACAACTCAGGCTTTTTTTATGCGAAATGCAACTGATGATTTGGCGTGAAACTCTGTTTGGTAATTGAGATTTGTCTAAGACATTCAGTGTCATTTATAAAATGTGATTTGCTCTGAAAATTTGATGTATGGTTCAAAATTGCGCAAATAGAACAGCATTTGGCGAACTTTGGAGATATAAAAGCAGTGGAGCTAAAATGTCATACGTTCTAAGCGACTGCACCTTTTGTTTTCATACATAAGTGTGAAAGAAAACAGCTTTGAAAAAAAAACTTTCTTTAACTAATGCTGAGACTCAGAAAGAAATATAAAACGTTCGTTATTCTCTTTCATTCTTATTGTAAGAATTAGAAGTAAGATTTCGAAGGAGGAAAACAACATCTCAAATCCAGTGACCTCTGACATTGCCGACCTTCTAAATGATGAGTAGTTGACCTATGTACCCTAGATTCAAACATTTCAGTACACTGAAGACTTTGTAGTACTGTACATTTGTTAATTGACTTATCGCTGCCAGGTTGCAGAAAGCAATCAAAGTTTTGTATGGAGAGGCAACATTCATTGCTGCCTTGCAAATAATTCTGTGGGAATAGCATGTGATACAGTCATCCTTTTCTTTTCTTTTCTTGTTCTAGAGGTTATTGACAATAGAAGATAACTTCACATTCCCAAAACAATTGTACGGCAAAAACTCTTCAATATCCATACACCACTTAGCAATTCAAAATGTACATGCACACACACACACACACACACACACACACACACACACACACACAAACACACACACACACACACACACACACACACACACACACACACACACACACACACACACTGCATTTCGCTTCCCTTCCACTCTGCTAGCATTTCGCTTCCCTTCTACTCTGCTACAGACGCAAACATACACAATCAGAAAAAGACTAGTTTCAGACGTCGGCCAGAACACAGTCAAATCACACGGTCAGTACAAAGTTTCGGTACAAAGCACTGTCATCCTTGTAATAGCACAGTGAAGAAAGGCTGCCTCGTGGAGTGGCTGCACCGTTTGCAGCGAAATGTCACGGATTGCGCGGCCCCTCCCGCCGGAGGTTCGAGTCCTCCCTCGGGCATGGGTGTGTGTGTTGTTCTTAGCTTAAGTTAGTTTAAGTAGTGTGTAAGGCTAGGGACCGATGACCTCAGCAGTTTGGTTCTTTAAGAATTCACATACATTTGAACATTTCAAGAAAGGTGGAAATAGTGCTGTTAAAGGGCTTGCACAAGTTAGTGAAACGTAAGTGAACACAGATACAGCTTCACAATAACATTAGGTTCAAATGGCTCTGAGCACAATGGGCCTTAACATATGAGGTCATCAGTCCCCTAGAACTTAGAACTAATGAAACCTAACTAACCTAAGGACATCACACACATCCATGCCCGAGGCAGGATTCGAACCCGCGACCGCACCGGTCGCGCTGTTCCAGACTGTAGCGCCTAGAACCCGTCGGCCACACTGGCCGGCTAAGATAAGAAAAACTATTGAAATAAGCTCCTTAACGAATTTAGGTTGTGTAGCGGAATGTGCACCGATTTGAAACTTTCTGAAAGATTAAAACGGTTTTTCAGTTAACAAAGCTTTTTTTTACCTTTTAGGACGGAGATAGACTATTACTTCATACAGCTGTTACAGATATAAGCAAACCTTGCAACCACCTGTTGCACGTGTAAATAGGACCAGAAAATGTCTACCATAATGTCAGTGATCAAACATTTGAGCCCCACACTAGGTACCCGTTTTGTCACTGATGTAATAAATATGTTATAAGAAAGTGATTTAATGCATATCTCAATACATAAAATGTACGTGCTACTGTCAGTAAGTATATGTAAAAAATGAGGCCTTCTTAGACTCTACACGACAATAGTATAGCCGTTTCTGCCCCAAAGAGTGTCAACAAAGATTAATTGCTCTGTGTATAAGATAATACGAATTCTAATTCTTTCACGAAATTCAAAATATTTGTGGCAAATTGAAAAAACAGCCCAATTTGTGTCATCATGTTTCATGCAGGAGAAAGGCGTTGTCCGAAGTATAAATTGACAGGAAATTCAACACGTTGCATTGTCACGCTGGCTGACTTGGAATATTTCACAATCCGAGACTCGGGGTACGAGCACCAGCCTAACTATGATGCCAGGTGCAGGCCTGTCTTTTGACCTGCTTGACATGTTTTCCCCGGCCACTATTCACACAGAAGTGTTTGGTCACTGCTTCTCTTAACTCTAAGTATGGACGCATCTTTATGTAAATAAACAAAGGGAGGGACAGACCTCACGGACACGCCCCCTTGACCTATACCCCAAAGTTTCAGTCAAAACTGTATATTATGTAGTAGGAACACGTCCGTCTTTATTTAAATAAACAGCTTTTCTGAGAGAGCTCCGTGGTGGGGAAGTCCGCCACTGTACACCACCGCCGCCGCGAACCTCTCATCCCTTTTTTCCCTCCCCCACCCCCCACCCCGCGCCCAGAGACTGGGCTTAGCCCCAACAGCAACGCCCACTGATAAGCCTAAGAGTCTGGCCGACGGTAGCCAGCCCACTATCCGTCAGTGACAACTCAGGGCAGATAGGGACACCACAGCATGCTGTCGATTCGTCGAACCAGGTGTACTTGCAAATGGACTGTGAGGCGCAACTAGAAGCAGGTATAGACTCAAATAACAATGCAGTAGTGATAAAAACAGGCTGAAGTTTGAGACTAGTCAGGAAGAAAAAGTACGCAAATTAGTGGGATAAGGAAGTAATAAGGATCCCCTTCCTGCAGCAGTGTACCGTAGGTCTCTAGAAGAGCGTAGCGTTCCAAAGGATTGGAAAAGGGCACAGGTCATCCCCGTTTTCAAGAAGGGACGTCGAACACATGTGCAGAACTATAGACCTATATCTCTAACGTCGATCAGTTGTAAAATTTTGGAACACGTATTATGTTCGAGTATAATGACTTTTCTGGAAATCTACTCTGTAGGAATCAGCATGGATTTCGAAAAAGACGATCATGTGAAACCCAGCTCGTGCTATTCATCCACGAGACTCAGAGGGCCATAGACACGGATTCGCAGGTAGATGACGTGTTTCTTGACTTCCGCAAGGCGTTCGATATAGTTCCTCACAGTCGTTTAATTAACAAATTAAGAGCATATGGACTATCAGACCAATTGTGTGATTCGATTGAAGCGTTCCTAGATAACAGAACGCAGCATGTCATTCCCAATGGAGAGAAGTCTTCCGAAGTAAGAGTCATTTCAGGTGTGCCATAGGGGAGTATCATAGGACCGTTGCTATTCACAATATGCATAAATGACCTTGTGAATGACATCGGAAGTTCACTGAGACTTTTTGCAGATGATACTGTGGTGTATCGAGAGGCTGTCACAATAGAATATTGTACTGAAATGCACGAGGATCTGCAGCGAATTGGCGCGTGGTGCAGGGAATGGCAATTGAATCTCAATGTAGACAAGTGTAATGTGCTGCGAATACATAGAAAGATAGTTCCCTTATCATTTAGCTACAAAATAGTAGGTCAGCAACTGGAGGCAGTTAATTCCATAAATCATCTGGTAGTATGCGTTAGGAGTGATTTAACATGGAATGATCATATAAACTTGATCGTCGGTAAAGCAGATGCCAGACTGAGATTCATTGCAAGAATCCTAAGGAAATGCAGTCCGAAAACAGAGGAAGTAGGTTACAGTACGCTTTTTCGCCCACTGCTTGAATACTGCTCAGCAGTGTGGGATCCGTACCAAATAGGGTTGATAGAAGAGATAGAGAATATCCAACGGAGAGCAGCACGCTTCGTTACAGGATCATTTAGTAATCACGAAAGAGGAATAGACATCTCTAACAAGGGCAGTCACAGAATTTGGAAAGAAAAATGTAAGTACAAAGAAGGTAACCGCGAAGAAACCGTGCGTAACACAAGAGATGATTTAGTCGATTGATTAAAGAAGGAGGCACAAAATCGTTCATGGTAATTCAGGAATAAAGAAATACAGCTCCCTGATGAATGAAATAAACAGGAAATGCAGGGAAACCAGTAGGACATGGCTGCATGAAAAATTTGAAGAAATCCCAAAAGAAATGGTTGCCGACAACCTGACTCAGCATATAGGAAAGTCAAAGTTACCTTCGGTGAAATTAAATGTAAGGGTGGAGACATTAAGAGTACAACGAGGATTCCACTGTTAAATGCAGAGGAGAGAACGGATAGGTGGATAGAGTAACTGAAGTCGTTTTAGAAGAGAGAGGGATTCCGGCATCAGAATAAGGATTTAAAAGAGCATTGGAAGACTTACGATCAACTGAGGCAGAATGGACAGATAACACTCCATCAGAATTTCTAAAATCATGGGGGGAAGCAGCGACGAAACCACAATTCACCTTGGAGTGTGGAGTGAACGAGTGGTGAAATATCATCTGACTTTCGGAAATTTGTCATCCAAAAAAATTTAGAAAACTGCAAGAGCTTACAAGTGTGAGAATTATCGCACAGTCAACTTAACTTACCATGCATTCAAGTTGCTGACAAGTATAATATAAATAAGAATGGAAAAGAAAAGTGAGGCTGTGTTCGATGACTATGAGTTTGGCTTTAGGAAAGTAGAGGCACCAGAGAGGCAATTATGAAGTTGCGGCTGATAATGAAGCCTAGGCTAAAGAAAAACAAAGACATGTTCATAGGATTTGTCGATCGACAATGTAAAATGGTGAAGATGCATGAAATTCTGAGAAAAATAGGGTTAAGCTATAGGGAGGGCCGGGTATTATACAATACCTACAAGAGTCAAGAGGGAGTAATAAGAATGGACGATCATGAACGAAGAGCTCGGATTAAACAGGGTGTAAGACAGGAATGTAGTCTTTCGTCTCTACCGTTCGAAGAAGCACTGATGGAAATAAAATACAGATTCAGGAGTAGAATTAAAATTCAAGGTGAAAGAAGATCAATGATACGATGCACTGGTGACATTGTTGTACTGAGTGAAAGTGAACGACATTTACACGATTTTCTGAATGGAATGAGCAATATAATGAGTACAGGTTTTGGATTGAAAGTAAATCGAAGAAATACGGAAGTAATGAGAAGTTGGGCTCTGCAGTATGGGTTTCTAAAGAAAGACTGCAAATTTTGGACATGTCTTAACTACTCTTCGTTTATGTTGTCAAGTATTTACTGGAACACAAAGTTAGTTTTCCTAACTCATGGTCGATGTTAAATGCAACGAGTGGTGTGGTCTATCACCTGGTACTGCTAAGTGTTTCTCATCTGAAAAGATCTTATATAAGAAGGGAACACCTCAGCATGAGGATTTTCTGCAGTGTGGATTGCTGTATAGAGACTCAATCTATGGTTGACGTATCTTAAAGCTACTCTTCTATTTTCTTGTGAGGTTCATGTTGGAATATAAAGTTAATGCTGTTCCTGGCGTTTGCTGTGTGTGGTGTTAAATAATGCGATACTGCCTTGTTCCAATGTATTCTTCATTGCCAGCAAGCCTACATGTAACACATTGTGGAGAATATCTTATATTACTCGTAGTGGGTTCTATTTGCTATTGCATTTGCATATGGATCAATGGGAGAACGAATATGTGTCTCTGTCCAGCGACTTTAGATGTTTGGGTGCGGTTAACACGTGCATCTTGTACTCTGCAATATGGATCGCTAAGGAGAGTTAATCAGTCTATGGTGGACCTCTTTAAATACTCGTAAATTATGTGGTTAAGTATTTGTTGGAATATGAAGTTCTTGATTTCTCGTCAGTGATGCACTGTGGAGTGGTGTCTGACACTCGTGACTGTTTTTGTACTAAAATGTCATGGACAAGAAACGATCAGAATGTTACTCTCATAAGACGCTGCTATTTTGTCACGTACGTTTACCAACGCCAATAATGATTCAGTAAAGGATGACGTAAACATTCTACAATATCCGAACTGCAGTCAGACATCAATTTCGATAACAGTTGCTGTTATACACCTTCAGGAACCTATAAATGCTTTCTCTGAGACGGAATAAGTGTTATATTTGGAATCAAAGGTAGTAATTTCACCCTCTTAAAGTTAGTGACCATAGTGTGTCGAACTTGATACCTGGGTGTACGTTTAAGGGCTGTAGGGGTGGCATTAAATTAGCATCAGCAGAGTCGCACTGTGTGTCTTCTGTACTTCCACCTAGTTCATATACGCGTGATTCTCAAGAAAAACTATAAACTCGCCTACATGTTCATAAATGTCACTGATCGTCTGAAATGTGTATCGAACGTTCAGCTTCGAAGTTGAAGTGGTTTTTAGTCTGTGGCAGAAACACAAATACCTAATGTGATAATTTAGTGAAAGTATTACGAGTACCATATATCAGAACTACCGTATTCTGCGAGTTATAAATTATTGTAGAAATGTAAAATGTACTGTGCAAGTATCATCACCATACCACAACCAAAACTCTGTATTCATAATCGGCTGCTAAGTTTTCGGAAACGTCATATTCCCTTTCTGGAGACAGAATAACGACAACGTGTATAGTATCCCTTTCAGTCTATGAAGAGCTTGCCTAGTGCATTTAACACAGAATGGTGACACTGAGAAGAGGTGGATATTGCTGACTTTGCCGAGGGAATATCATATGTGATGTTGGTATGACCCATATTGTGTGTATATTCAACGTGGCTAACAGAAGTACCTCAGCATATCACTTACTTTTTAGAACAATTTCATAACATACGTACAACACAAGATTGAGGTGAATTTTTAATGTATAGTACCTGAAGCTATTTTTCAGGTCTTTGAGCCACTGTACAAACATCCATCACACAAGAGGATGAACGAGCATATTTTCACTTTCGGTTCCCTGGCAGATCATATGTGTGGGTTATAGGTTTCTTGCTTCCCTTTATTTTAACGTATGTCACATTGGTCCGTGGGTATAGCGCCATAGGAAACGTTATACCTTCATAACTACAGTACACGTTTTCAGCAATTTCGAAGTTATAGTAGAAATGAAAAATGTACTGTGCGGAATACCATCAATTTAGTGCAAATAACTAAAAGTCTGTATTTCTTGTCACCTGTTTAATTTTTGAAAATTTCTATGCCCTTTCTGGAGATAGAATAATACAACATATATTTCATCCCTGTCAGCCTATCAAGCGTCATTGACTTCACCATTGTGTAACACAGAACTGACACGATAACGTATACAGATATGCAAATCAATAGCCATTCCCATATTTCAAGAACTAACAGTGAGTCTCAGTTATTTCTGACTTCTGTAGAAACGGTACCCCACTATTTGCGATATTTTAACATCTGACTTAGAAAATTATTGCAGATGTCTGATGGCATTATACTTTGCATGAAACATACCAAGAAATAACAATGCTTTAGCGAGGTCCTCATGTAATACGTGAATCGCTGTGCTACCTGTCTCAACTGTAGGTTCTGTAAAGTTTAGCTTCAATGTTTCGTGAAATAAATGACCAAGCACTTCTGACCGGGTTTGTAATCGGCAGAATTGAAGTGACACATTCTGGCATAGTCGTGTCCCAAAGAGAGATGAAATTAAGATTTTGCCTCTTCATCAAACGACCCCGAAAATTTTTGATATTTGTCTGTATATAAAACCTTCAAACAACAGATCTGCTATCAAAGAAAAGTGTCACAACTAGTGAAACGGTGGGATCGTGGAAGCCTTTTCAATTACAGTGGGATTGTTCACTTATTTCTTGAGGTATAGCTTTTACTGTAAAACAGTACATAGTAAAAGTAAGTATCTCATTTTTCCAGGAATTGGCATTATATCTCATACGTTTTATGACTTCTGTAGAAACGATGTCGCTTTTCTCGCGTTACTCCAATGTTTGACTTGGAAATCCAATGGAAATGTCTGATGATGGGCGTCAGCGTGCGGCCCCTGAGAGTGGCAGCCCTCACCCAGAGAGGAGACCAGCAGACGATACTTGCATGCGTGAATCAATTGCGACGTTGTATGGAAGTGAGAGATTCCACATATTCCATTCTCCTCTGGCAGCATTCTCGAAGCAAAGCGTTCATACTTCTTCCTCCAGATGGATGCAGCAGTCTCTGCCGTGTTGCTGGGTGACATCCGTCATCTGTTGGAGCTGCACTCTGTAGTGAAGGTAGTTCAGTTTCTTGTCTTTATATGTCCTGCAGAACGGAGGTATTGTCCCAGATTCTAGTATAAAAGGCCATACTTTCTTGTCATATGTATTTGTCACCTTTTGATGGGTATGATTCGACTTGTTCTCAAATGTTGCTGCTACACGGCTAGCACATGTCACTTCACGTGTTTGTCGGTAAATGTACTCCATATATTCCACGCGTAATTCATTTCCGTTGTGAATTTTACAACCATAGCACCTTAACAAATTATTTTTGTGGCTTGAGTGCCACCACACAATTGCTCTCCATGGTGTAGGATTACAGAACTGTTAGTACGCATGTGGGTCCCTCTGTGCCCTGAACAGTGGGCAATCTGGGTATCAGCTGCCGGATTCTTATGTCTTAGACGGCACAGTGACCAGGAGTTGATGGCTCTGCCCAACCTTTTGAGGGATGGCAGTGGAACACGATGGCTGGCTTGTCGGCTGATGAAAGACGGTCTTCCTGAAAAAGTATTTGTTTGAATAAAGACGCAAGCATACAATGAAGGCTTTCACGACAGGTTGGTACTGCTGTTTATACACTCCTGGAAATGGAAAAAAGAACACATTGACACCGGTGTGTCAGACCCACCATACTTGCTCCGGACACTGCGAAAGGGCTGTACAAGCAATGATCACACACACGGCACAGCGGACACACCAGGAACCGCGGTGTTGGCCGTCGAATGGCGCTAGCTGCGCAGCATTTGTGCACCGCCGCCGTCAGTGTCAACCAGTTTGCCGTGGCATACGGAGCTCCATCGCAGTCTTTAACACTGGTAGCATGCCGCGACAGCGTGGACGTCAACCGTATGTGCAGTTGACGGACTTTGAACGAGGGCGTATAGTGGGCATGCGGGAGGCCGGGTAGTCCTACCGCCGAATTGTTCAACACGTGGGGCGTGAGGTCTCCACAGTACATCGATGTTGTCGCCAGTGGTCGGCGGAAGGTGCACGTGCCCGTCGACCTGGGACCGGACCACAGCGACGCACAGATGCACGCCAAGACCGTAGGATCCAACACAGTGCCGTAGGGGACCGCACCGCCACTTCCCAGCAAATTAGGGACACTGTTGCTCCTGTGGTACCGACGAGGACAATTCGCAACCGTCTCCATGAAGCTGGGCTACGGTCCCGCACACCGTTAGGCCGTCTTCCGCTCACCCCCCAAACATCGTGCAGCCCACCTCCAGTGCTGTCGCGACAGGCGTGAATGGAGGGACGAATGGAGATGTGTCGTCTTCAGCGATGAGAGTCGCTTCTGCCTTGGTGGGAATGATGGTCGTATGCGTGTTTGGCGCTGTGCAGGTGAGCGCCACAATCAGGACTGCATACGACCGAGGCACACAGGGCCAACACCGGGCATCACGGTGTGGGGAGCGATCTCCTACACTGGCCGTACACCTCTGGTGATCGTCGAGAGAACACTGAATAGTGCACCGTACATCCAAACCGTCATCGAACCCATCGTTCTACCATTCGTAGACCGGCAAGGGAACTTGCTGTTCCAACAGGACAATGCACGTCCGCATGTATCCCGTGCCACCCAACGTGCTCTAGAAGGTGTAAGTCAACTACCCTGGCCAGCAAGATCTCCGGATCTGTCCCCCATTGAGCATGTTTGGGACTGGATGAAGCGCCGTCTCACGTGGTCTGCACATCCAGCACGAACGCTGGTCCAACTGAGGCGCCAGGTGGAAATGGCATGACAATCCGTTGCAAAGGACTACATCCAGCATCTCTACGATCGTGTCCATGGGAGAATAGCAGCCTGCATTGCTGCGAAAGGTGGATATACACTGTACTAGTGCCGACATTGTGCATGTTCTGTTGCCTGTGTCTATGTGCCTGTGGTTCTGTCAGTGTGATCATGTGATGTGTCTGACCCCAGTAATGTGTCAATAAAGTTTCCCCTTCCTGGGACAATGAATTCACGGTGTTCTTATTTCAATTTCCAGGAGTGTATTTTTGAAAGCGTATGTGAAGAATACAGAAAGCATGTTTGGATAGGATTTTTTTGGAGGAAACAAATGTTGAGATACGACGAAAGATCTACAGAATGAAGTTTTGGCTTGAACTGCAGTACCAAATGTTACCCTGAAAACAAACCCTGTCCTTTCCATTTGTGTATCCCACTATGTGTTTGTGTACCCTTGTGTATTTGTTTTCTTTCTGTCTCTGTGTACTGTTTCATAGAATTTTTTCTCTTCTAATACTAAGCTACATTCACAATGATGAAGAATACTGTTATCCTCAAATATAATTTGCGTTAATAACATGTTATTTACTTCGTACAGATGTTTACACATTATTTATGCTGTTTTGTTCTAATGCTCATGTGTGAAGTTGATGTTTCAAAAGTTATTCTGATCTTTTATGTATGTACTTATGTCATAATTTTTGTAACACTGATGTGCATGTTTATTTCTATTCTTTTGTAAAGCCTATTTTACTACAAGAGTTATCTGTATTATTATGTTTTAATGTGTATTTTGTACCTTTGTTACTCTTTTCTTATGTTATAAAATTGTAATTGGCAAAAGTTCATCAAATTAAGTTTCATTTCACTGCACAAATTTCTGTTGGTCATAGTATATGGACAATATGTGAGAAGTAGGGACTGATAGTGTTTGCACGTGTGCTAATAATTCAGCAAGGGACTGGATAACAGCATTGCTCATTCTAAGGACATTTCAAACAAATTTTTTTTGTGTGCGTAAGTGCTGGTTTATGGACTTGCTGTATTCTCCGCAAGAATCTTCGATGGTGATTGTGCACCTGTACAGTCGCAACAGATGGCTGATGGCCATATCTACAAGGACTACAGTGGGTCTGCATCTTTGATGGCCCACCAATACCATTACTTCTACAAGGACTGCAGTGGGTCTGCACCTCTGGTGGCCCACCAATAGTAATCTCTACCAGGACTACAGTGGGTCTGCTCTGTGATGACCTATCTACCGATAGTCTTCAACGTCGACTGACTCTGCTGTGGCCCATTACCTGTCTGCATGTCAAGAGTAAGCACTGTCATTCGTAGGAAGGACAACACTACTTCTTCAAGACTGCTTAGAAATCCACTACTTCCAAGTGCAATTTCTTTTATTGCTCAGACTTTGAAAAAAACACTGCAATTTTACTGTGATGAACGATCAGGACTGTCTTTATGGACTGTGAGAGAATTTTAGTTTCTGACCAACATTGTATCAATAAGTTTGTGCATTTGATATCGTTGTTATAGTATATATGAAAAATTTTATCAAATCATTATTGGCCACTGCCCAAAAAAATTTGTAAAAATTTTTTGTGGGTTGCATGGTGGCTATGTAAGTAAGCTGTTTAGGTTTTCTTATTGGTAACCCCGCTTAGCGCTCGGTATGAAAAATCACTGGCTGTGCTGTGCGCAGTCTGTGTTTAGTTTGCATTGTTGTCTGCCATTGTAGTGTTGAGCAGCGGCAGCTGGATGCTAACAGCGCGTAGCGTTGCGCAGTTGGAGGTGAGCCGCCAGTAGTGGTGGACGTGGGGAGAGAGATGGTGGAGTTTTGAAATTTGTAAGAATTGGTGTCATGAACTGCTATATATATTATGGCTAGTGAGGTAAATACATTGTTTGTTCTCTATTAAAATCTTTCATTTGCTAACTATGCCTATCAGTAGTTAGTGTCTTCAGTAGTTTGAATCTTTTATTTAGCTGGCAGTAGTGGCGCTCGCTGTATTGCAGTAGCTTGAGTAACGAAGATTTTTGTGAGGTAAGTGATTTGTGAAACGTATAGGTTACTGTTAGTCAGGGCCATTCTTTCGTAGGGATTTTTGGAAGTCAGATTGCGTTGCGCCAAAAACATTGTGTTTTAGTTTAAGCACAGTCTTGTATAATTGTTCTAAGGGACATGGACCGCGGCCATATAATCCGGAAGGATTATCAACAACAAAGAAGCAAGCCTTCCTACTACACAGTATACAGTTTGAACTTTGCTTAGGCGAATAGGTCGAAGGAGCGTGTCTGGAACGTCTGTCCCTCCCAGCGATTGTATAAAGGCGCATCCAAACTCAGAGTTAAGAGAAACAGTGACCATACTTAACTCTGTATGAATAGTAGCGGGGGAAAACAAGTACGTCAGCAGAGAGGCCTGTCTGCACAAACATCCTTTGTCTCTGATGTCATAGTGCCAATATTCCAGAACTCAGATGCTGACGAGGCTGAGGCTATCCCATGGTCCTCAGGTCACCACGGTCGATCGTCCTCTTGTATTCCAGATCACCCATCTGGGATTCTGTAGTCATAGCATAGCTACGTCAGTATCTCAAGTCTAGACCAGTATGCCAGAATTCCACACTCTTATATAAATAGGCCAACAGATCTGAATTGGATTCTGACATCATAGTCTGGTGCTTGTATTCTGAGTCTCTGATACTGACGTCATCGAGCCTGGTTAGTATTTCAAGTCAGTCGCAATGACAATGCATCATTGTGAATTTCCTACTAATTTATACTTACGACAACAACCCTATTCCCAGATGAAACACACTAGTGCAATTGGGCTATATTTGATTTTCCAGCCAATATTCTGAATATCCCCTTTTGCACGCAGGAACATTGGCCTTTGTCAGAAAGGGGCGGCGGGGAGGGGGGGGGGGCTAGCGAAATATCATGTCTATTCGATAACATTTATGAGTCATCGCTGACAAGCTTTGGACCAGGAATGGTACTACTGCTACACTACCCATAACATATCAAATTATTGACTCTTCCTTTGTGGGATGAACAGAAAAGGCAAGGTCAATGGAAATTTTTGTCCACTTCTATTGTTGTATAGAACATCTGTAAGTAAAACAGGTTTAGCAGTGTCAAGTAACAGAGTAAATAGTACTTCCACTCAATCACAAAAGTTCTCCTGGGATGCTAAGTGACACTTTTGCAAAATTTCAGTACTTAAAATTTACATTCACAATTGAAACCACCATATTTAATACAGCAAATATGCATCTATGTCACACATGATTTCCGCTCCTATCGTTGCATAATACAAACGTGGTGCAACAATATCGATATTATTCTGTGTCAGTTTACCATTAATGTCTATTGCACCATCAAAGTTAGACTTCATATGGCTGGCCAGCGTTTTTTTTTTTTTTTTTTTTTCCAACTCATGAAATTATCTGACACGAAACACACAGCCTGGCACGAGTTTATCGTCCATCTTTTCTATTTTGTGTTTCTAATGTTCGAGAGGGGCATTTACTTTTTATTTCTTAGCTTCTTCTGTTATTGTCTTGTCTGTTTTGAACAGGTTACTGTTGCTGTTTTGTACTTTTGCAATGAAGATCTTGACGACTATAGCAGTCTGAAAGACTGCGTTTGTTTCAGTTTCACTAAGGTTTCATTAACGCTTGCTTCCGACCTCATATTCTCTTCCACATCTACATCCATGTATGTTGTGACGCTGATAGAAACCTCGTCGGTTGACTTCAGTTATTGTTGTTATTTCGCTCCCTTCTTGTTCGTTGACAGTTTGTGTAACGTCCTCCTTTACATTTCTCCCACTTTCAGACCCTGATATATTCACAGTGTGGTCAGTCGGCCTTAACAGAACAGTTAGATATTTAATTATTATTAGTTGACTGTTTCACTTGGCAATTGTACAGGGCAACTATGGGTATAATTTTGCTACAGATGTACATTATAACTGCATATAGAGCACGTGCGGGGTTGGTTTTCATATATAAATACATCCTTTTAACCACAAACAGTCACGTAATTTGGTACGTACTTTTGTAATTCTACTTTAGCTTCTCGTTTTCCATACCCAAAGTTTTCAGACCACACCTCCTCTCTGAGTCCATAAACCATCCCCTATAGTGTATGCAAGTCACTCATCGTTTCGAGTGGCGCTTCAAACGGTAAATTATACTCTCATACATCCAAGCCAACTCCTCCGTAAGTTATTAAGACTGTGTTGACAGATCCATCGTTATGACTAAATTTTACGCTAGCGTCAGCATTCCTTACTACACGTTCACTAACGTCACTATTTATACTTTTTTCGTATACATTATTAACAGAGTTGCTGTTTTTTAAATACCTCTATTTGTCAACCACAATATTCTTGCTTCTGGGCGAGACGGTGCTTCGGTCAGCTTTTCAGCAAAACCGTCACTCTGAAGTAAACAAGCCTTCGCTACACACAGCCGCAGCGTACTTTCCTCACACCACGGCGTCCAAACCTGGACAGACTATGAGGTGACGTAAGTCATGGAGTACCGATAAGCACATATACAGATAGCGGAAGTATCACGTACACAAGGTATGAAAGAGCAGTGCACTCGCGAAACTGTCATATGTGCTTAGGTGATTCATGTGAAAAGGGTTCCGACAAGATTATCGCCGCGCGACGGGAATTAACAGACTTTAAACGCGAAATGGCAGTTTGAAGCTACAACCACAGGACATTCCATTTCGGAAATCGCTAGAGAATCGAATATTCCGAGACAACAGTGTCCATAGTGTGCCGAGAATATCAATTTTCAGGCATTACCTCTCACCACGGTCAGCGCAGTGCCTGACGTTCTTCACTTAACGACCGAGAGCAGGCGGCGTTTTCGTAGAGTTGTCAGTGCTAACAGACAAGGAACGCTGCTTGAAATAACCGCAGAACTTAATGTGGGACATACGACCGACGTATGCGTTATGATGGTGCCGCGACATTTGGCGCTAATGGACTACGTCAGCAAAAGACGGACGGAAGTGACTTTGCAACAGCACGACATCGCCTGTAGCGCGACTCCTGGGCGCGTGGCCATGTCGGTTGGACCCTAGACGACTAACAAACCGTGTCCTGACCAGATGATTCCCCATTTCAGTTGGTAAGGATCCACGGTGGGTTCGAGTGTGGCGCTGACCCCACGAAGCCATCGACCCAGGTTGTCGATAGGGCACTGCGCGAGCTGCTGGCGGCTCCGTAATGGAGTTGACTGTGTTCTCTGGTCCAACAATACCTATCACTGGTTAGACATGGTTATGTTCGGCTACTTGGTGACCGCTTTTAGCCATTCATGGACTTTATGCTCCCAAACAGCGATGGAATTTTTGTAGATGACATTGCGCCATGTCAGTCGGCCACAATTGTTCATGACTTGTTTGCATGACGTTCTGCACAATTCGTGCGTATGATTTGGCGACCCATGGAACATTTACAGGCTATAATCAAGAGGTTAGTGCATGCACAGGATCCTACACCGGCAACACTTCAGCAACTATGGACGGCTATAGAGGCAGAATGGTTCAGTATTTCTGAAGGGGCTTCCAACGGTTTGTTTAGTCCATGGCTTGTTGAGCTTGTGAGGGGTCCACTTGTACCTGGAGCCCGATTTTTTAATATTTCATGAAATATGACATGAAATGGTTATCACGTGTAGACGAGATTGAATCTTCGACACCACTGAAGCAAAGATGTTGCCTGAGTGGCAGAATCGATTGTAAGCAGGGGCGCGCAGAGCGCAATAGCAGTTGCCCTCGCATTCTATTAATGGTAGGATGTAAGACTTGAAGCTAGTGGCTAACTGTGAGAATTTAGCTGTTGGCCTATGGACGCAGCATAATACACTTATTTAAGGTGAAACTTCCTGGCAGACTACAACTACGTGCCGATCGGAGACTCAAACTCGGGACCTTTGCCTTTTGCGGGCAAGTGCTCTACCAACTGAGCTACCCAAGCACGACTCACACCCCGTCCTCACAGCTTTACTTCTGCAGTACCTCGTCTCCTACCTTGAAAACTTTACAGAAGCTCTGCGCCACTAGCACTCCTGAAAGAAAGGATATTGCGGAGACTTAGCTTAGCCACAGCCTAGGGGATGTTTCCTGAATGAGGTTTTCACTCTGCAGCAGAGTGTGCGCTGATATTAAACTTCCTGGTAGAGCAGTTGCCCGCGAAAGGCAAAGATCCCGAGTTTGAGTCTCGGTTCAGCACACGGTTTTTCTGCCAGGAAGTTTGTTATAAGCGCACACTCCGCTGCAGAATGAAAATCCCATTATAGTTTTGTAAGGTAATGAAATTTAATATATTTAGTTTTAAGTATGCAGCAACTCAATGTGGATTTTGCTAATTCTAACAGCATCGTCCCTTGGAAGTAGGAACCAAGTATTTGCCATCAGATTTATTGTATAGTTTCATTTGGTATGCCCGATTTTTAATATTTTGTGTGTTTTGTAATTCTGATACACACAAGTTAAATTTTGGAATCTGTTTTGTCAAACAATGTTAGACCTTTTGCCATGTAACAGTCTAGGTGTCTTTAATTACGTCAGTAAGTGAGAATTGTAGAACAATTGGGAAGTTCGCTGATTTTGAAGTTAATGAAAATGTTTCATATTAGATTTTGTGAAGGAGAAAGTATATATTGAATACAATTTTCGAAATGAAGAATTCGATCTTAGCATATTCTATTAGTATCTCATCCTCTACCATGTCGTGTGACATTCACTGGATGAAGCTATTTTACGGCCGGCACTGCACTTCGCTGAGCCGAGATTGAATGCAATCTTGGAAATTGAAATAAGAACACCGTGAATTCATTGTCCCAGGCAGGGGAAACTTTATTGACAAATTCCTGGGGACAGATACATCACATGATCACACTGACAGAACCACAGGCACATAGCCACAGGCAACAGAGCATGCACAATGTCGGCACTAGTACAGTGTACATCCACCTTTCGCAGCAATGCAGGCTGCTATTCTCCCATGGAGACGATCGTAGAGATGCTGGATGTAGTCCTGTGGAACGGCTTGCCATGCCATTTCCACCTGGCGCCTCAGTTGGACCAGCGTTCGTGCTGGACGTGAAGACCGCGTGAGACGACGCTTCATCCAGTCCCAAACATGCTCAATGGGGGACAGATCCGGAGATCTTGCTGGCCAGGGTAGTTGACTTACACCTTCTAGAGCACGTTGGGTGGCACTGGATACATGCGGACGTGCATTGTCCTGTTGGAACAGCAAGTTCCCTTGCCGGTCTAGGAATGGTAGAACGATGGGTTCGATGACGGTTTGGATGTACCGTGCCCTATTCAGTGTCCCTCGACGATCACCAGAGGTGTACGGCCAGTGTTGGAGATCGCTCCCCACACCATGATGCTGGGTGTTGGCACTGTGTGCCTCGGTCGTATGTAGTCCTGATTGTGGCGCTCACCTGCACGGCGCCAAACATGCATACGACCATCATTGGCACCAAGGCAGAAGCGACTCTCATCGCTGAAGACGACACGTCTCCATTCGCCCCTCCATTCACGCCTGTCGCGACACCACTGAAGGCGGGCTGCACGATGTTGGGGCGTTAGCGGAAGACGGCCTAACGGTGTGCGGGACAGTAGCCCAGCTGCATGGAGACGGTTGCGAATGGTCCTCGCCGATACCCCAGGAGCAACAGTGTCCCTGCCGGCCGCGGTGGTCTCGCGGTTCTAGGCGCGCAGTCCGGAACCGTGCGACTGCTACGGTCGCAGGTTCGAATCCTGCCTCGGGCATGGATGTGTGTGATGTCCTTAGGTTAGTTAGGTTTAAGTAGTTCTACGTTCTAGGGGACTGATGACCACAGCAGTTGAGTCCCATAGTGCTCAGAGCCATTTGAACCATTTTGAACAGTGTCCCTAATTTGCTGGGAACTGGCGGTGCGGTCCCCTACGGCACTGCGTAGGATCCTACGGTCTTGGCGTGCATCCGTGCGTCTCTGCGATCCGGCCCCTGGTCGACGGGCACGTGCACCTTCCGCCGACCACTGGCGACAACATCGATGTACTGTGGAGACCTCACGCCCCACGTGTTGAGCAATTCGGCGGTACGTCCACCCAGCCTCCCGCATGCCCACTATACGCCCTCGCTCAAAGACCGTCAGCTGCACATACGGTTCACGTCCACGCTGTCGCGGCATGCTACCAGTGTTAAAGACTGCGATGGAGCTCCGTATGTCACGGCAAACTGGCTGACACTGACGGCGGCGGTGCACAAATGCTGCGCAGCTAGCGCCATTCGACGGCCAACACTGCGGTTCCTGGTGTGTCCGCTGTGCCGTGCGTGTGATCATTGCTTGTACAGCCCTCTCGCAGTGTCCGGAGCAAGTATGGTGGGTCTGACACACCGGTGTCAATGTGTTCTTTTTTCTATTTCCAGGAGTGTATTTTGTACGCCTTCTGTGGAGAGAACCGAATACCGAGATTACATCGGTTAGGACTCAAGACTTAAGAAAACTGTATATCATTGTTAATAGTATAGGGAATTTTGTCAGTTTATTGCACAGGGCCATAGAACCCGGTACTCACGAGGCTGAGTAAATTTCAGAGGGATTGAGTTCATTATAGGCATTACCTACTGGTTTTCCAGATTAAGTTGTTTAATTTTTCTTTTGATTACAGTAAAACTGATTTAGCATACCGTTTGCTCGACAAAACATCACACAGGCAAATTTGGATAACACAATTTTTAAACAGCGTTACACTAAATATTATTTTAAAGAACGGTACAAGCTGCTGAACTACACCAAACAAAAACGGGTCCGACATGATATCAGGCGCTATCCCATGATTTTTGTCACCTCAGTACATACCAAGAAGGAATGACGACCTGGCTCACAGCTTTAATTCCAGAAATTCCTCATCTCCTACCCTCCAACCATCAAAGAAATTTTCGTACATAATCTGCGGTACTAGTAAACCTATAAGAAGGAACTGCAGATTTATGGCTTAGCCACATATCTTCCAGATGTATTGGTCCTGCAGGGCACTCGGGTTGAGATCCTGTGAAGTCTGCACTGCAGGAGACGATGAACTGACGCATTTATGGCTCTGAGAGTGCTTCTTGCGTCGTGCGTGGGTAGTTTCGTCGACAGGGCACTTGACTATGAAAGGCAAAGTGTTTAATTTCGTTTGCCGATCCGGCATACTTGAAAACCGTACCGTAGCTGCAGGTTAAATAACAATTCTGATAGAGATGTTGATTGAACATACATGGGTTGTATACGTCAGCATGGATATGATAACAGTCGTACTGCTGAAGCGGATTGCTAGAGAACACAAAAGAATATTAAGGTAACACAAAAATAACGTAAGTAAAAGGTAAACAGTGGCGATAAGTTAGCCTCAACATTTTCCAAGTTCACAAAGTTTCTGCCATTATATTCACTGAGTAAATAAATAAACACCTGTTACCTTTGCAGAAAGATATGCAGAAAAAGATTTGCAGAAAAATATGTAATTGTTATCTTGTTACGAGGCAAACCTTAGTAAAACATGTCAAGTGATGTTTCTCTAGAGAAAAGGAATGGTAGAAAATCTCGAGTGGTATCGAATGAACCTGACGTAGTTGTAATATGTGAGAGAGTAGGTGAGGATTCGAAGAAAGTCGAAACCGAGTTTTTTTCTGCAATCGCTTTGGTGGTGCCTCGTGATGGCACAGCGCGTGGACGCTCTTTCAGTTAAGAACACAAGACAAGCGTCTTTGTTTCGAATTCAGGCAGAGAATCGCAAGTCACAAACAACAGTTTTCTAAACTTTGTGAGAAAGTTTTATTGTAACCTGTTATCAAATCACTGAGCTTCTGGAGAATACCTCTAAAACGTATGTCATCGGAATGAATTTGCCATGGATACCAAGATGCAATGCGACGCAAATTCCCAATAGCGTAACGGGCTTTCCGTTTCGTACACATTAATACAGTCCTCACTTAACTTTCTTCTTGTACTAACCATAGCGGCTACCACTCCTTTTGGATGAATACTGTTTCATAAATTGTTAATTAAATATGGAACTGCTGTTGTAAACCACTACACTTCCTACTGTACTGACAAATACAGAGTAGGTCAAATGAAAGCGGCTCGGATGACCGAATACGATTGAATGTGAATGAATGCATATAACCACATCCCGTAAGGTGCAACACACCACGTGTACGCCCGCAACGTGATTCACACCTGTTCGGAGCGTAGTGTGGGCTGTGTCAATGTGAATGCTGGAGTGCAAAGGGGACGGCGGTATTCACAGTTTAGCAGCAGGTGTTCGTTGTGCAAACATACGTGATTACGTGACAATAAAGCCGTGGAAACCGTGTGGTCAGCTGTTTTTCTGAGACCATTAATGGTCTTAAAGTGCCAGTAAAGAGTGCGATGCAACGCTTACATAGTCCGAAAATGGCGTCAGACAGGATCTGTTTTGAATAAGTTTAAAAAAAAATCCGAAAAGTACGTGCACAGTAGAAAATGTGGGTGCAGTTCATCAGAAAATGCTTCAGGGATCTATTAAATCGAGCCGAACTTCACCTGGAGATGCACATGCATGCCTAACGAGTTTCCGTTGTCCATGCATTAAAACCAGCAGATGTTCCTCAGCGTTTCCAGTTTTGTGTCTGAAGAACCTAATTTCACAACAATGGTCATGTCAACTCACAGAAACAAAGGTTCTGTGCAGCGGAGAATCAGCATAACTTACACTTAACACCATTGCATGATCAGAAGTTTGGGGTTTGGTGTGCAGAGTCTGCATGCTTTGATCAGACCTTTGCTTCGGCCCGTGACATTCAACATTTTAAAACCATTTATGGTAGCATTAACGGAGGAGGAAAAACCTACAATTAGTTCCAACAGAATGGTGCAACTGCCCATACAACCGCCCGAAACTTGCAGAACATTTACGCAATCTTCATGCCTGGCTGAGTTCTTAGCAGACGTCTACCTGGTCTCGGCCCGAGCCGGCTACCCAGGTCACCTGATCTGTCAGTGGGCGATTACTTTGTGTGGGAGCCCTCAATTGTAAGGCGTACCGCAACACCCTTCAAGTCTGCAAAACTGCAGCAGGACATATCGGAAGAAACCGCAGCAATTCCAGCAGTGCAACCTGCATCCGCCTTCAGCAACTTGCTGAACACGACCCAAAAGTGCCAAGAGATGAATGGTGGTCACCTTCAACATGTGATATAGTCAAGTTAGTACTGTATTTCCTTTCCTCAGGTGTGTTTCTTTGTACCTTCGAACTGTGTTCTCCAGGCCTTTTTTATTTTCCCCACCCTTTGTAGCCGAACTCGATATTCTCACCTCACCGTTTATAACGTTCCGTTTGCTTAAGAGTTCAAAGTACTGTCGCACGTACTTAGCACCTTAGTGCAAATGTGACCACAACAACAATTTTCTGCTGAAAGTTATGTAAAAGTACCGAGAACATTTAGCACATTCTGCTTAGCAGGGAATACTTTAGATTTGATTGAATACACCTAGGATATCGTCTTGTGGGTATCTTTCCTCTTATGTCTAACTGTGGCGAACTAAGTAACAAACTGACACACTCACATGCATTCAACAAGTAAGGAGTGTTTGTAATTGAAACGGCTAAGGTGAAGTATTTTAGATATGTTAAGTGTATTATTTATTCAAAGAGCAAATGCATGGATGTGCGCTACTGACGTGTATTGTCTGTTCAGTATTGTGTGAAATGTTCAGAGCGAAAAGAGAAATGAAATAACGTTGGTCCGAAAGTTCAAAGCTTTACGATTTTTAAGTTAGCGTGCTATAAAACGACACTTAATACATAAAATACAAAAGCACATCTTAATTACATCTGAAACTCATAATGGTTCTGAGGTAAAGGTTTGTGTCACGTTCTGTCCTATCTTTAATCCCGTTTTATTAAGTAAAGTCGCTGTTGGTCCTTCTCGTTAACTACTCTCAAACATATCTAACAAACTTATTAGAGCAATGTTTCCTATGTTACTTTACCCACAAATTCTAGGGCTTACACAGATCCTATTTTGTATGATTGCAAATTCTAACAACAAGAAATTCTGTGCTTTTATGCAAGGAACAATACTTTTTGTCTTGTTTATCTGCTTGGACTGTGTTAATAAATATAACACAGTAATGGTCCAACAACTTGTAGCATTGTATTTGATAATGGCATAAAAGCCGAAACCTAGATAGTATAGAAGATAAATGTAGCGAAACAGAGTCATAAGGCGGTTTACTCTTTCAAAATATGACTGTGGATCAACATCATCGAAAACATTCTGTTAAAAACTGTTCTTCCTTCCAAAAAATGATTAAATTTTCACTAACTATCAGACGTGCCACATCCGTCCATATTGTGCGTATTAATGGTCCCACCATAGACTACTGCTCATCATCTGCAACTTGCGCGCTGATGGGTTTTTATTTCACACATGAAATGTTTGCTACTGGATCAAAGCTTCCAAATATACACAGAAGATACATATAAATACGTTCAAAGAATAACATTATCAATTCATACAAAGTTTATCATAAAATGTTAAATACGTAAGTTCATAAAACAAAAACGCAAATACGTTCCTGCGAGATATCAAATTCGTTTGACAGTTTTGTGTGATTAGAGTAGGGACTGAAAGAATACCAATCCTGCGAGATATGATATACGTTTGACAGTTTTGTGTGATTAGGGTAGGTACTGAAAGAATACCAATTACAACACGTCGTTAACACAATAGTTAATTTCCAATATTTTCACCAGCACCACGACCAGCTGCACATGGTTCAATGAATAATTTACCTCAATATGTGCAAACGAAAGTACTAGTGTGGGAATGGAAATTCCTGCACTTGTGGGTTTTATAACTTTTTTGTTGACTTGTGCTTAAAAAGACAGCAGAACTAGCAAGTGAATCACAAGGCTTAAGAAATGTGAGTAGTATTAAGTATATGTGATGGATGAACGAGTCTCTACTGGCTCGAAAATCGGTTAACAGTTAAATGAATCGTATCAGATCAAAAACCGACTGACCACATTTTAAACTTACATATTTAATATAAATGTAAAAGCAACTCTTATTGGGCACTTCTATGTATTCTTATCAGTTTTTAAATCTGTAACTCATCCTATAGAAACCACTCGATTTTATTTGAATGTGAATAAAAGTGGCTAAGTTACCTGAAAAACTAAAGGTCTGAGTTTACGAATACAAGTGAGAAACATGTTAACTGAATCTTCCTTCGGTTCTTGGTAGAACAAAATGGTTCAAATGGCTATGAGCACTATGGGACTTAACATCTGTGGTCACCAGTCCCCCTACAAGTTAGAACTACTTACACCTAAGTAACCTAAGGACATGACACAACACCCAGTCATCACGAGGCAGAGAAAATCCTTGACCCCGCCGGGAATCGAACCCTGGAACGCGGGCGCGGGAAGCGAGAACGCTACCGCACGACCACGAGCTGCGGGCTTGGTAAAACAACATTATAATCTTCAGACAGGTGGCCTTGTAAGCCGAAAAGATGGAAAAGCCGATACGGTACAGCGCTTTCACCCGTTATATTATTCAATTTTTGAAAATTATAATTACTTGTTACTCGAATGCCTATGTGCACTCACATTAACCGTCACCACAGAATTGCCTTAAAATGCTTTATATTCTTATAGGTCGATCGTCTGTGAGTGAGATGATGTTTTAGATAACGTGTCAAATACGGAAACAAGTTGATCTTAAGATAAAAAACAAAAAAGAAAAACCTGGTGAGTGAGATACAGTATCAGATTAACTGGCATTTGGCTGGGGGGAAACTGTTTAAATGTAAAGAATCGATTATATTACTTAACATCTGTTTCGACCTTTAAATATGTATACGATTAGTGGTGATTGTACCTAGAATTGATTAAGACAGACGGTGAGTTGGTGCTCACCGTCTGACAATCAAATATATTGACTTTTATATACAGCTGCTAGAGAAATGGTTTGGTTTCGAAACATGGTAAATATGTTAGTTGTGCTCGAATGTCAGCTTTATGGAAGCATGTTTCCTTTCTTATAAATCACATACTTAACCTATCGATTGTTTTCCTTCAAATTACTGATTTGCTACCTGCGTATTCGGGCCGGACGTTAATTAGATAACCCGTGCACCAGCAAAGTTACACAAGCCAAATGAGTGCAAACGAAAGTACTAGTGTGGGAATGGAAATTCCTACACTTGTGGGTTTTATAACTTTTTTGTTGACTTGTGCTTAAAAAGACAGCAGAACTAGCAAGTGTCTCACAAGGCTTAAGAAATGTGAGTAGTATTAAGTATATGTGATGGATGAACGCTGACAGGGTCTGCAGTGTGTACCACCAGTAAAACGGTTGTCTTGTAAGTCTCCTGTGTATTCCTTTGATTTGGAGAATTTTACGTTAAGCTTAACAGTGACTGTTATGAAGAAATTTGAAAATACGTATAACTGTATAACGGTAATCAGTCACTTTTATTGATGTTTGTGCTATTTATTTGAATGGAATTTCACTTGAACTATCAAATCGGTTTGTCTGAAGTATCAAAACGTCGGCTAATTGTGCAGACTATTACTATTGCGAGCCTGTGGTGCTCCCTTTTAGTTGTTTCGTTCGGCTTTCGAATTGCATTTGTATGTCTAGTTTAGAAAATAATTGTGTAATGCAATTGTGATTGTAAAGGCGGTCTGTAATCAAGGAGGTGTCACATCCATCTTTAAAGTCGTATATACAATTACATTTTTATGTCACAAACCCGTCAATATACATTATCAGACAGAACAGACACTATGTATAGTGTCTCTTTTGTACGCTTCATGACATTTGCTTCAGTGCTGTTCAATTAATATCGCTCGAACTCTTGCCGGAATCAATAATTTGCAAGTAGGGGTTAATCGACGCGGGACACTGTATTGCAGATGGCGAGCTGTTGGAAATTCGGGTCGGTCAGGGACAGCAACTGTGTCTATATGGCCAGAGCGGTTCAGTCTGTTTTCGGCAGTGGTGAGGTTAGCATTACATGTTTACATGTCGCCTTTTCTGCTTGCGAGCTAGCGCGTTTGTTTACTTCCTCATAGCGGCTTGTCTTCGGGTATACATTCATCTTCCATCATGGCGTTTTCTTATCGCCAAGCCTCGAGCCGCGCGTGATTAGCCGAGCGGTCTAGGGCGGTGCAGTCATGGACTGTGTGGCTTGTCCCAGCGAAGGTTCGAGTCCTCCATTGGGGATAGGTGTGTGTAATTGTTTAGGTTAATTAGTGTGTAAGCTTAGGGACTGATGACCATAGCAGTTAAGTCCCATAAGATTTCACACCACCCCAAGCCTCGATTAAATTACCTTTTCTTTTGGATCATGCAAGAGAAAAAGTGTGTAAAGTCGAACGGTTCATATGGGACGAAATGCATGTCTCACGGCAAGATGTTCTCGGGATTCATATTTCGATCGTTAGTATCAGATAGTGCCGAAGTTGTGCGGCGCCATGCTCACGATCTCAAGTTCCGGTACTTTGACGGCCATTTAGGGCTGATTGATCTTGCTAGTTCTGGGCTCCGAACGTTGAGGATTTTGGAACTCACATTTGAAATGTTGTAAGACTTCTTGGTAGCAGCCTTTAAACCCAATTGCAATGCCGTCAGTCACGTTGCTAAAACTTGGAAGATGTTTGATACCTACTGTACCCTTAACGGTGTCCGTCACGTAGTATGAACTGCAAAAACACGTGCCTCCTTAAGTGGTTATTACTGGCTGGAGTGGTGTCGTCATGTACGTTAGCCAGCCACGCACTTTTTCAAGTTGTGGCCAGGAATGCCATGTCATATTTGAATTTCTCCAATGCAGACTGGTTCTGACGCAAATCAGACACGTCGCTCTCCTTAAGGCACCAACTTTGTTACCTCTTTGTTACGTGTCTGCAGTGAGGTGCCTACTGAGCCAAATCTGAACCAACTGGCACTAGCGTCGACTCCTCTCGATGGATGTATTGCCTGTGTCTCCTAAAGTACCGGTGGCGGAAATACCGATGGACGATGGCCGTCAGCAGAAACGTCTGTCCCGCCCCATGACTGTTGATCTTGGAGCGGTACTGCACGCTGCTTGCCTACCGCTGGCCAGATGTGCGACGACAGCCATCTACCATACGATATGGAACAGCACGTTATGAAGTAGCGTTCGCCAGGGAAACGTAAGAGACAGTCGTACACCTTCTGATAACTGCCTCCACGGAATGTCTGCACAGGACAATCTCCCTTCTCCTTACCCACTGGCACTGGACGGCGCGACATCTCTCCCTGTCACTGTCAGTATCCACCTAAGGACCACTACTGTCCCCTGTCCGCTTCTGGTACAGTTGCCCCCTCCCCCCTTTCTGTGTCTGATGCTACTTACAGGTGCACCTCTCAAAGAGTTCCACTAAACTACATCCATGCTGAGAATGGAAGTTCTAGTAAAGTACTGGGTGAGTGGACCCCTTTGGAAGGGTCAACACCCTCCCTGTCACAGTGACATGTCCTTCCACAAGGGTCTATTGGGGAGTTCCCCATGCTTCCCCCAGGTTAGCGTTCCCCACCCAACTGGTGATGGCAGCTTTTCAAACCTACTGAACAACCACAGTCAACGTCAATACCATCTGCACATTTCATAGATCGGAATTGTCAATGAAATCCTGTATACTGTGGACGATGATGCTAGCTCCATTGGGTAGGTGCATGTTGGAGTTTTTTTGAGGTCCCCATGCCTTCTTTACTAAGTCAGGGTCATCAACATCTGTGTGCCACCTGGTTCAGGTTGGCACCATGAAATTTCCACTTTCTTCCCCAACACGCTCATGTATTTATTCTGGGATCAGTAGCACGCATTGATCTTGGGAGGTGACTTAATCTCCATCGAAGCACCGAAGACCAGCTGCTGCATGGTATTAACAGCAATTTTCCCCTAGCCATTCTTCCAATTGTCTCGATCACGTTTATATCCACCACGATATTCTCGATGTGATCAAGCTGGTTAAATCTGGCCCATTGCATTGTCAGACCATGACCCCTGTATCAGTGCTGTCAATCCCTGCCACCAAAAGATGTGACACAGCTGGGGACCATGGAAACTAACTGCTAGCTGCTCATCGAGAACATGTGGGCAGTCTGTCGTCGATACATCGCCTTCGTGAACATCAAGCGCATAATGAACGTAGCTCATTTCGACAGAAAAAAGTGTAAGAAAACGAAGGGTAGCAGAACGTCTGAAAGCTGGTTAGGGGCTGACAGAGAACGTGGAGCAAGTGTTTCCAGCAATATGTTGGTGAAGCTCATGGGACAACGGTGCCACAGCACCTTCTGATGAAGAGAGTTGTGTTTAGCGCCACGACTCCTTATCAGTTAAATCCTCGCCTGCTCCTGTTTCTAGACTCAAGACATTTGCCACAAACGAAGAAGAATTCCGTGAAGTATGTTTATGGAGATGCAGTTCACTACTTTTTGCTGATACCGAGAAACATATGTCCGATTTCCGATACTTTCTTAATGAATGACAATGTAGAGATATGTAAGCCCCAAATTCCAGACCATTTTTCTCTGATTTTCTTTAGAGTATTTTTCTTATTGTACCCAGAAAATGGGATATTACTGCAACGAGCACTTGATCCATGTATGTACGCATTCTCCACTCTCATTACCGATTGCTCTCTGGTCATTGGAATGTTGTTCTCTGAGCTAGTGTGCATCGGTAGAAGCGGTTAAAGCAACTACTCGTTAGAAGAAGGGGTAAATTCCAATGGCACGTATTTTTAATCCTTGTCATTGCTTTACTACAATACCTGATGCGACTGGAAGTCATTATTTTGCCACCCACCTTTTGCCTTTCCTTCCCATTCCTCTATTTCAGTGCGTACACCAGCAGTGCCATCATGAGTGGCGTCTGTTATGTCAGGCACGTCCGACTCGTGTGTATCGTATCAGTGTCGTATTCGGGACAGAAACTGCATTGACCCTAAAGTTGATCTCGTAAATAATCACATGGCATAATGCACCTCTGATGGACGTGACGGTGTACGGATAAAAGAGTTATTTCATTAATGTAGCTGTGTATATTTAAGGGCATTTTTCTCTCAAATATTGCGTGAATGCATTCATGTCAATGAGAAATACAATCGTACTTCAAATCAAGTGGAAGACTGACAAGTAATGGGTTATTGTAATTGAAGTGCAGCTACTCACTGAGATGCAGTGAGGGCTATAATAATCATATGGCAACGAATTTTGGTAGACACTCTAATGCGTTAATGTGGAACCGATTTAAGCTGAAAAAAAAATAGTTCCAGTTTTTTCCAGCAGGTGCAAAGGTGGCGCTGTACTGCATCTCGTCGATGTTTATGGTACATATATTGAACAAGTGCGAGCTTTTTCATTTATTTGACGTTAGCTGCCGCTACCTATTTCTAATCCATTACGTATAGAAACGTTTTCTATACATCTTTCTTGCACTCACAGAGCCAGATCTACACTTGGTGGCCAACACTGGAATTAATTTTTTCCGTCGTAAATCAGTTCTGCATTAACGCATTAGAATATGCGGTAATTATAGCCCACACTAGACCTCTTTAAGTAGTTATACTTAAGTTATAACCACTCACTACTTTTAATATTTCCTGTTACTGACACTAAAGCAATTGCTTTGAAACTACCTCTTTAATTATTTTTATATTGAGTATAGACCTACAGAATTTTCCCTAATAAGGTGAACTCAAACTAACCTATTCATTTATTAACCACAGTATACAAGTCCAACTCAATCTGACTGCTATACATTCAAAACGTGACTTCTACTAATTAACACGTAAGAATGCATCTGAAGTGAAAGAAATCTCAACAATAATACGAATCCAAGAAAATATGAAATTAAAGAAATATGAAACTACCTCCAACTCTGTTAATTGCCTAAACTCATCTCAATCACGAGTTCCGATATCGAAAACCCCTTTTTTTTCATAAGCCACATACCTCACAGAAAATCTTCAAAACACGAACTTATTACAGCAAGTAGCAACAACAGCCAGCTAAATAAAAACATTCTAACTACTACAGACTCTAAGTACTTGGAGGCACATGGTTAGCAAAACAAAGATTTTGTTGAAGAGTAAACAGTATATTTCGAAAATTTTACCTTATTCATGTGGCATCTAGTTCCAAGAGTTACATAGCTGTCAATAATTCCACTACCCAAACATTATCAACAACATCCATTCTCATACATTTCCTTGCATATTTTCTTATAAAGACATCGTTTCTTCTCAGTTTACATTGCGTGTCATACCAACACAGAGTCTCCAATAAGAATATCATGTCCATTCACTTCGCTGTCGGCGATATTAACACGGCCTATAACGCTGCCAGCATACAAATAGGCTACTTACAGCTTATATACAATATTGCTCCTAAAATTTTTGTTCTAATGACATGTGATTTTGGAGGGTAGTTCATTCCAGAAGAAATTATTTCCACAGTGCATGTTTACTTAGCAGAAAGTACTGAAAAAAGTTGGAAAGATAAAAAGGTATACTAGCTTTTAGCATTCCATCGATGACGTCACAGGCGACGGAGCAGAACCTCGGTTTCAGGAAAGGGTGGGAAGTGAAACTGGCCGTAACCAGTTACTATAACCTGTTTAAGGAAATCAAGGAGAACCTAAATGTATTTGGCCAGCAAGGGATTTGAACAGTCTCTTGAGTATGTGTACAGTTTGTTAACCACCGTATTTACTCTCTCGGTAAATTACTGTCAGTGAAGTATTAACGATAAGTTAGAGATGAATATCTGGTTCCATTGGAGAAGTTAATCAGACCGCGTAATGAAATTACCGGTATCTATAATCTGGATATGGTGCAGGGCTGCAAACGTTGCAGAATATTGCGGAGGCAAGTTGTTCACTGAACTCTGTTCAGAAATGTCATTTTACCTCTTCGTCCTCGCTAGCTTCAAAGGCAATAATTCATTTGCATGACTTTCAGCGGATATTTTCTTGTACTCTAATTGCTTTCGACGTGTAGTGAATCTAGTTTCTCCAGTGTTGGTAGTTTTTATTGGAAAACAATCACTGTAACATGCTGTTTTGTTTTAACATCTGTGAAATGCAATAACTGGAAGTTTGCCATTTTTATTAAACCCTTTTGCAGACGCCACATACGTACGGATCAAAACTAACGCTATAGGTTGGACGGTGCTTTACAATTAAAATTTCCAACAACTGGCAATATAACTAAAACTCGCAGTAATTACACAGTAAATGGCAAAAAAGTGGGTCATGCTATATCTCGCGTCGAAACAGAACAATAAAACGACCCAGCGGGAGGAGATATTTTTAATTACAGCGCACAAAAATTAAAATGGATTAACAAAACAAAATTAATATAATACCATTCTGTAGATATACTGAAGCGCCGAAGAAACTGGTTTAGGCATGCGTATACAACTACAGAGATATGTAAACAGGCAGCATACGGCCCTGCGGTCGGCAACACCTGTATAAGACAAATGGCTGGCGCAGTTGTTAGGTCGGTCACTGCTGCTACAATGGAAGGTTATCATGATTTAAGCGAGGTTGAACGCGGTGTTATAGACGGCGCACGAGCGATGGGATACAGCATTTCGGAGGTAGCAATGAAAGCGAGATTTTCCCGTACGACGATTTCACAAATGTACCGTGAACATCAGGAATCCGGCGAAACATCAAATCTCCGACATCGCTGGGAAAACATCCTGCAAGAACGGAACCAGCGACAACTGAAGAGAATTGTGCAACGTGACAGAAGCGCCACCCTTCCGCAAATTGCTGCATATTTCAATGCTGGGTCACCAACAACTGTCGGCGTGCTAAACATTCAACTAGACACCATCGACATGGGCTCTCGAAGTCGAAGTGCCGCTTGTGTAACCTTGATGACTGCCTGACACAAAGCTTCATGCCTCACCTGGGACCGTCAACACCGACATTGGACTTTTCATGACTGGAAACATGTTGCCTGGTCGGACGAATGTCGTTTCTAATTGCATTGAGTAGATGGAAGAGTACGGCTTTGGGGACAACTTCATGAATACATGGACTCTGCATCCCAGCAGGGGACTATTCAAACCGGTGGAGGCTCTATAATGGTGTGGGGCGTGTGGAGCTAGACTGATATGGGACCCCTGATACGTCTGGATACGACTCTGACAGGTGACAAGTACATAAGCATCCTATCTGATCACCTGAACCCATTCTTGTCGATTGTGCATTCCGACGAGATTAGGCAATTACGGAAGGATGATGCGATACCCCACATGTCCATAATTACTGAAGGCGTGCTCCAAAAACACTCTTCTGAACTTAAACACTTCCACTGGTCGTCAAACTCCCAAGACATGAACATTATTGAGCATATCTGAAATGCTTTGCAAAGGGCTGTATTCTTCACATACGCTTTCAAAAATACACTCCTGGAAATTGAAATAAGAACACCGTGAATTCATTGTCCCAGGAAGGGGAAACTTTATTGACACATTACTGGGGTCAGACACATCACATGATCACACTGACAGAACCACAGGCACATAGACACAGGCAACAGAACATGCACAATGTCGGCACTAGTACAGTGTATATCCACCTTTCGCAGCAATGCAGGCTGCTATTCTCCCATGGAGACGATCGTAGAGATGCTGGATGTAGTCCTGTGGAACGGCTTGCCATGCCATTTCCACCTGGCTCCTCAGTTGGACCAGCGTTCGTGCTGGACATGCAGACAGCGTGAGACGACGCTTCATCCAGTCCCAAACATGGTCAATGGGGGACAGATCCGGAGATCTTGCTCGCCAGGGTAGTTGACTTACACCTTCTAGAGCACGTTGGGTGGCACGGGATACATGCGGACGTGCATTGTCCTGTTGGAACATCAAGTTCCCTTGCCGGTCTAGGAATGGTAGAACGATGGGTTCGATGACGGTTTGGATGTACCGTGCACTATTCAGTGTCCCCTCGACGATCACCAGAGGTGTACGGCCAGTGTAGTAGATCGCTCCCCACACCATGATGCTGGGTGTTGGCCCTGTGTGCCTCGGTCGTATGCAGTCCTGATTGTGGCGCTCACCTGCACGGCGCCAAACACGCATACAACCATCATTGGCACCAAGGCAGAAGCGACTCTCATCGCTGAAGACGACACGTCTCCATTCTTCCCTCCATTCACGCCTGTCGCGTCACCACTGGAGGCGGGCTGCACGATGTTGGGGCGTGAGCGGAAGACGGCCTAACGGTGTGCGGGACCGTAGCCCAGCTTCATGGAGACGGTTGCGAATGGTCCTCGCCGATACCCCAGGAGCAACAGTGTCCCTGATTTGCTGGGAACTGGCGGTGCGGTCCCCTACGGCACAACGTACGATCATACGGTCTTGGCGTGCATCCGTGCGTCGCTGCGGTCCGGTCCCAGGTCGACGGGCACGTGCACCTTCCGCCGACCACTGGCGACAACATCGATGTACTGTGGAGACCTCACGCCCCACGTGTTGAGCAATTCGGCGGTACGTCCACCCAGCCTCCCGCATGCCCACTATACGCCCTCGCTCAAAGTCCGTCAACTGCACATACGGTTCACGTCCTCCCTGTCGCGGCATGCTACCAGTGTTAAAGACTGCGTTGGAGCTCCGTATGCCTCGGAAAACTGGCTGACACTGATGGTGGCGGTGCACAAAAGCTGCGCAGCTAGCGCCATTCGACGGCCAACACCGCGGTTCCTGGTGTGTCAGCTGTGCCGTGCGTGTGATCATTGCTTGTACAGCCCTTTCGCAGTGTCCGGAGCAAGTATGGTGGGACTGACACACCGGTGTCGATGTGTTCTTTTTTCCATTTCCAGGAGTGTACATCAGGGAGAAAAATTAGTAACGTCAATAGAGTCTAATGAATAGTCGAATAACGGCCGCCGTCTAAGTACCTTTATCCTCAGACTTCTGTTTTTACGTTCGCGCCACCAATCTGATTTACCGTACTTCGGCAGTTAGAAGGGTGCCTTCAGTCTACCGTAGGCACTAAATTACGGCACAACTTCCAGTTTTCCCCTATACAAATCATTGCCATAAATTAAAGAAGGAGTAGAACTAATGAAAGATTGTGCCTGGAACGTCTGAAGTTTTGGTAATAAGAGTGAAAGAAAGACAATAATAAACAGAAATCAGTCACGCCTGTCAACTACTATTTGTCAAGTTGAACGAAATTATTACCCCTTGAAACAGGCAATATTATTCTTGGCGTGACGGTACCACCGGCAGCACAATGCAAACATTACACTCTGTCCGAAACCATTTAGAAGTTTTGGTGTCGGAAAATATTGGTGTGGTAACTCTTCACTTCCAAAGAAAGTATTTGTTAGACGAATGCGAGCATTCAGAATAATATATTCAATCACTATCACAGATTTTATGTGTGCCTCTTAAAGAAGTAAATTTTTAAGCACACTACGTCACAGTATACCTATGCGTTAAAAGTATTTGTCGGAAATCATCCATTACAACGGAAAAGAACACCTTCGTAACTCCAATACTGGGAGGAGAAAATGATCTTCACTGCATATCGGTAAAATTGTTAGTGACTCTGAAACGTGTTTCATTCATGAATTAAAAATAATAAGAAGAGTCTGACTTGAAATGAAGTAAATTTTCACTGGAAAATGAAATGCTTTCTTTTCGACAATGCCTCCCAAACAACATAAGCGTTAAAAACTAGGAGTTTTTAATATATTCAAGACAAAGAGAGTTAATTTTGTTGTACTATTTTTTCCACTAGTAGCAGAAAAAGTGAGAGGGGTTAATTTATAAATTAACGTGAAACTTAAGCAATTTTTTGAAAAAAAGAACGGCGTTCCGTCTAAGCAGAGGGATGACTGACGTATTTTGAACTTCTATTTCCTTCAGATACGCTCTCAATGCATGACAGTCATACTAGTTTAGACCTACAATGGGCATCTTCCGTTGCTGTTGGTCATGTACGCCATTTGGTGAAGAAACATTCGTTACATGCGATTACTTCATAGTATGCGTGTATGATTTGTCTGAAAGGATTAGAAGTGCTGCTTAGTAATTTTATAATACCCAACACGTGCTTGTGCACATAAACAAGTCACCTTATTATCTGATTCGGTATACAAGTGCAAAAAATCGAATAGATCTTTAACGTTAACTGAAATAAACTAGTTACCTAGTTGAGTTCGTTGGGTACTTCGCCGGCAGCCGTCCACGTAACCGGGATCGCTACGAATGATTATATGGAAGAGCTCCAGTCGTATGTAGCAGATTTTAATTTAGATAGTACTGTGTAAAGATCAAAGTGACAGAAATCAAAAGTTTCATGAAGCTGGCAAGGCCAAAAAAGCAACAAAATATGTCTGAGTAGAAAAGCAACTAACATTGTGTGATTAGCAGTGTACGTGGGAAGCTGTTATTAATTATTGAAAAACGACGTTTTTTGAACTCCAGTAAACAGACGACGTTACGGCAGTTATAATTAGAGATCCCGATGTAATAATTAGAGTATGTAGAGAAGCGAATGAATGCCGAAGGATCAACTGGAAGTAAATAAAGGTCGTATGATAACTCTGCCTTTTTGGAGTGAAAACACCGAAATTTGGTTCTATCAAGTAGAGGCACACTTCTGCAATTGCAAAATTTTTAAAGAAGAGACTAAAGTTAACCGTCTAGTGTCACAATGAGTACTAAAATACATCGAAAATATTTGGGACGTTATTTGCGGTACGGAAGTGAATAAATGTTTCACACTTGTACGAAGTGACCTCATCGCAACTTTGCCCCCTTCTAAGGGCATGACGTACTGTTTGATTTCTATTGATCTTTCCACATCCCGGATGAAAGTCATATCGCTCGAAGATGTCTCAGCTACAAAGTAGCGAAGGCCTCCTATCAGTACTGGATTGTAAGATTCGGCGTTCCGTCACAAATATCACTGAGCAAGGATCGAAATTCTTTAATAATTGGTGCAGTGTTTTATCTAAGATGGCAAGGTTGAGCGAATACGTAGAATCTTGAACCACAAACGCGCCCTACAACACTTCTAGCTGGACAGGCACTCTACCTACTGTTCTATTGAGTTGCGCACTGCATTACGAAAGACATCAAATCATTCTGTTTTTCAGATCGCATATGGAAAACTATAAGATTTCGTGGAGAATTTTTAGAAGAACCGACTATGAGGATTAACCCTCATTCATTTAAATCTGATTTGAAAAAGCAAATGTTATGGCTGAAACATAGAAGTCATACATATAACACATAAAGAGCACTGTTTGTTCCGGGAGACCTGCAGACATGTTCCTACGTCCTCCTGAGATTTGATAGCGTTGGAAAACCATTACGAACTACAAGTGATGGTCCTTTCCATGTCACAGCAAGAAATGACAAATATTTCGTCATCGAGAGGAAATGCAAGTACATAAATGAGCCAGTAGACTCACTTAAACCACTCTACATCTTGCAGGAAAAAGGGAACCACAAAAGTCTTTTCCAAACATTCCAAGACCATCCCAACCACAACAATCTGCAGAGCAACCATCTCCAAATACCAAAGGCAGGAAAGAGTACAAGGTTTCCACTTCGAAGCCTGAAACAAGTTGTCTCTGGGGAGACGCAATGAAGATCACACCAGCCACTGTAAATGGTTTCTTGTGGTTATGTTTATCTTTACCACATTCGTGGCATTTTGAATTTATGTTAATCTTCCATTTTTGTCATTGTAATGTCCTTTATATTTGTTTTGTTTCTTTTATCTTTTGTAAGATATTTTCTCCACCGTGTATTCGTTCGTAGCTTCGTTACTGACGGGGGATCAGTGTAGAGATTACGTTGATAGAACTGATTACAGAAAATTTACTTTTGATGTAGCTGGAAACCGCCAAAAAACAACGAAATGTGTTTTTAAAAAAAGTAACAATTTGTGATTAGTGGTGTACATTGGAAGGTATTAAAAATTATGCTAAGCAAAATTTTTTCAAGTACAGTAAATATGCCACGCTACAGATGTTGTTGATATTTACACTGCCAGTATCTGGCCGTATAACGTATCATTTACAATTTCGAAATATTCACTATTTTATTCGAGCTTTCTAGTCTTGGGCTCCGAAGTAACTATATTCAAAGAGATTCAAGATGTTTCGCTTTAATTCTTAGCCACTCTCTGGGTTTCATAATGTAATAAACTACAGAAGCTTAAAAATCTCATTAGTACGTCTTCTGTACCGTGACTTGGCAAATGTGGCCGAGCGGTTCTAGGCGCTACAGCCTGGAACCGCATTCCCACTACGGTCGCAGGTTCGAATCCTGCCTCGGGCATGGATGTGTGTGTTATCCTTAGGTTGATTAGGTTTAAGTAGTTCTAAGTTCTAGGGGACTGATTACCTCAGAAATGATGTCCCATAGTGCTCAGAGCAATTTGAACCATTTTGAACTTGATTTATTACCTACTGAAGTATTCATTGAGATTCCGTGTTAATTGCTTGTCAGTTTGAGTATTATAATTGTACAAATAAAAATACGAGTGACTAATATTTCCTTGTGTTCACGTTTGTGATTTAAAAGCCTATCACTGAGATGTTTAAGTCAGAGAGCTTAATGCTTTTACCTCGATGCAATACAAGACTATATTTATAACGCGTGAAGCAGTAAGTTTTGTCCCGTGTAGGTGAGTTCTTTAGAGAACTTGAATGATAATTTTCTGTAAGCGACATTGGACCTTCGCTTTGGAAACGACATTTAGCCAAAAATAGCGTTACATTTAGCTGTGGTAATCACAATAATGATTCATTAAAATATATTTCCACCAGACAGGAAGAACAGCGTATGTTCGGTTTATGCTTCGACACGTTCTAAGTGGCGCGTGATAGATGATGCAAAAAAAAGAAGTAAAAAACGAATGTGTAAACTGTTTAACGTGTATTAATATTATTGTAATTCTGTTTCGTAGTTACGACTTAATTACTAAATGCAGAAATTCACACATGTAATCTTTACACTTTTCATGCAATCTTACTTGTGTGAACTTCATTGTAAAAGTACATCTCACTATTCTATAGTGTAGTTTTTGAGGAGTTTATTGTTAAACCGCTGAAGGCCTAATTTTAAGTAAATATTGAGACGGATTGTTATGTAGCATAACGATTAAGCTCGGTGCTATTGGACTGTCTCCATCTAGATCCTACTTGTGGCATAATGATTGCTATTTCATGGCTACAGTTAATATATCAGTGCTGAAAGTAATAATTTAATTAATATTAAGTGTTGATTTTAGAAATTTTGAACAATTTAGGGTATGTTTAAGACTCGATCACAGATGGCAAATATGGAAACCAATGCCTAGCAGATAAAAGAACCAAATACTGAGAAATAAGGAAATGTGTCGCAAACTACCCAACTATCAGATCGATTAGTCAAATTATTCGAAAAATTTGGTATTGGTTTCCACAACGATGTCGATAGTATTGAGGTATCTATCTCGAAACAAAAAGATATAGTGTTATAATTTGAAAGTAAACATTATGAGAGATCGGAAAAGCAGAATGCTACAGTTAATATTTCAGTATTGAAAGAAATAATTTAAGTAATATTAAATGCTGATTTTAGAAATTTTGAACAATTTTGGGGTATGGCTAGGACTCGATCACACATGGCAAATATGGATAAGAACGCCTAGCAGATAAAAAAACCAAACAGTAATCAGTAAGGAAATGTGGCGCAAAATAGCCAACTTTAGACTTTCCTTGCAAATTTGATGAGAGATGGAAAGAGCAGAATGCCGTGGCATCAGAATTTGACAGTAAACATGTGAAATGTCTGGGGAACTTACTAATATCCATGCAGTTGTGTCTGAAATTAATGAACTTGTGATTAGGCATGACACATCAGCTGAACAATAAACGGATGTTATAACCCCCCTCCCCCTGACACAAGACCAGTCGGGGATACCAGACACAGTGCAAATGTTGTCGATTGAATCAGAAGACGTGAAGCAAACTCGCACTGAGCTTTCAGTAACCAAGCAGCAGTTGTCCATGAAGGAAGAGAATCTCGCTGTATAACGTGATAAAGTAGTCAGTGATCGATTCACATCAAAATGAAAACTCTTAGGAGATTAATTTGCTACTTGCACGTCTTGCAAATAGAGACAATTTTCTAATATGGTTTATACTAAAGTCCATGAGGCAGTCGTTAGGATTTCTATGAATATCGCTAAAGTGAATCAGCGTTCCAACACTTTTCTTTATAACGAATCGAGGAAGGCTCGTGAAAAGCAAACCGAAAACCTTCTGCTATGGCTGATTGCCATAGGTGAATGTTTCGACAAGATAAAAAAGAAACTCTGATGAGAAAGTTGGTAACTGAAATCTCATGCCTTTGTTTTAATGATTGCCACCCCGTTTCACGTACCATGTCCGTGATACTCTCTCCGATGTTTCGCGATAATGCAAAACGATCTGTCGTTCCATGAACTTTTTCGATATTCCCCGTCGATCCTTTCTGATACAGATCCCACACCCCACAGCAATACACCAGAAAAAAGACGTTCTTATGTACCATAGGCCATCTGTTCAGTAGACCTGTTGCATGATCTCAGTGCTCTGCCAATAAATCGTAGTCTTTAGCTTTACCCACAACATTATCTGTGTATTCGTTTAAACTTAAATTATTCGTAATTACCAGGCACGCCAAGGGACACAGCAAAAATACTTCAAAAATACCTGAATAAGATGAAATATTTTGTTAAAACGACTGTACTAGACGATGTTATGACAATCCTGAAGACAAAATTGTCGATCAGTATTTGTGAAAAGCTGACATATGTTTCTGAAAGTAATATGGAAAAATGTCCTACTCCTGGGCAACGGTACAGGAGACTGAAGGACAATTTTGTGTTATGTTTTTACTTGGTTTTCATTTGTTTTCTGACAACTCATGCAAGTGGACGAATTTGTGATCCTGGGCTCAAAGTCGGTGTAATGTTACGTAATTAATAACGTTGTGTTTCAGTGAATGGTACACTTTGATACACTTTTGAATAGGTCTTTAGGAGAGGAAATGAATTACCGAATAAAAAATTCGGGGTGCCATTTAAGAGAAGTCATACCGCTGTTCGAACATTTGCTACATATGCACTTCATTCTTACATTTATATATATTTAAGGTGCTGGGAGTGCCGATCAGTAATTGTTAGATCTGGGGAGTAATATGCAAAATGCATTAGGTTCCGGAACGTGGGATGGCAAGACTTTATAACTGCGAGGAGCACAAATGCAGCATTGGGCTTGTTCCTTCTAAATCATTATCTGGTATAGGACTGTAACTTGGGAGCAGATTTTCTACGTGAGAATAAAGCACAGATGGGCCCCTCCATGGGAAGCTGTTCACTTGTAATTAATGGGAGTGAAGTGGTGGTTGAATTAATTAAAATAAAGCTTGACCATGCGACATACTGCCAAGGTGTAATAATGAGGTTTACGGGAGTGTAGAACCATCAGAACAACCCACAATAACTGGACCAGAGTGAAAAGCTCAGTTTGAAGATGCAATTTAAAAATAAAATAGCAAAGTAAGTTATTTAAATAGAAACTCAGTGTTCCCATTTTACCACTTACTACTACAATATGATGAGATATTGGAGCAATACAGGGACATTAACAGCCAATTAATTGTTCTGCCTCCTGAACCGTTTTCCCACACATCATACACCGTTCCTTCGTCAAGAAGCCCACCTGTGACGCGGGAAATTAGATGAATGTTAGAGCCAAACGTTATTGTACCATCTACGAGCCCAGTTAACCCAGTTTTTAGCTGTGGTCAAAACTAAACGTACTATTGGATTGAGTTTTGAAGCTGGAGCAATTACTAAAATAATTACTCCCATGAAAACGAGTTATTTTAACTACTTTTGTAATTGCTCCAGTTTTGACCATAACTAATAGTATCATTCGATTGAGTTTTGAAGCTGGAGCAACTACTAAAATAATTACTCCCATGAGAACAAGTTCTTCCACATAAACCATGGACCTTGCCGTAGTTGGGGAGGTTTGCCTGCCTCAGCGATACAGACAGCTGTACCGTAGGTGCAATTACAACGGAGCGCATCTGTTGAGAGGCCAGACAAAAGTGTGGTTCCTGAAGAGGGGCAGCAGCCTTTTCAGTAGTTGCATGGGCAACAGTCTGGAAGATTGTCTGATCTGGCTTTATAACACTAACCAAAACGGCCTTTCTGTACTGGTACTGCGAAGGGCTGAAAGCAAGGGGAAACTACAGCTGTAATTTTTCCCGAGGGCATGCAGCTTTACTGTGTGGTTAAATGATGATGGCGTCCTCTTGGGTAAAATATTCCGGAGGTAAAATAGTCCCCCATTCGGATATCCGGGCGGGGACTACTCAAGAGGATGTCGTTATCAGGAGAAAGAAAACTGGCGTTCTGCGGACCAGAGCGTGGAATATCAGATCCCTTAATTCTTGAAAGTAGGTTAGAAAATTTAAAAAGTGAAATGGGTAGTTTAAAGTTAGATATAGTGGGAATTAGTGAAGTTCGCTGGCAGAAGGAACAAGATTTTTGGTCACATGAATACACGGTTGTAAATACAAAATCAAATAGGGGTAATGCAGGAGTAGGTTTAATAACGAATAAAAAATAGGAGTACGGATAAGCTACTACAAACAGCATAGTGAACGCATTATTGTGACCAAGATAGATACTAAACCCACGCCTACCACAGTAGTACAAGTTTATATGCCAACTAGCTCTGCAGATGACGAAGAAATAGAAGAAATGTATGATGAAATGAAAGAAATTATTCAGGTAGTGAAGGGAGACGATAAATTTAATAGTCATGGGTAACTGGAATTCGGTAGTAGGAAAAGTGAGAGAAGCAAACGTAGTAGGTGAATATGGATTCGGGGTAAGAAATGAAAGAGGAAGCCGCCTGGTAGAATTTTGCACAGAGCTCAATCAAACCTAACAATTGGTTCAAGAATCATAAAAGAAGGTTGTATACATGGAGGAAACCTGGAGATACTGACAGGTTTCAGATAGATTATATAATGGTAAGACAGAGATTTAGGAACCATATTTTAAATTGTAGGACATTTCCAGGAGCAGATTTGGACTCTGACAACAATCTATGGGTTATGAACTGCAGATTAAAACTGAAGAGACAGCAAGAAGGTGAAAATTTAAGGAGATAGGACCTGGATAAAGTGACAGAATCTGAAGTTGTAGAGAGTTACAGAGAGAGCATTAGGGAACGATTTACAGGAATCGGGGGGAAAAAGTACAGTAAAGGAAGAATGGGTAGCTCTGTGGGATGAAATAGTGATGGCAGCAGAGGATCAAGTAGGTAAAAAGACGAGGGCTAGTAGAAATACTTGGGTAACAGAAATATATTGAATTTAATTGATGATTGGAGATAATATACAAATGCTGTAAATGAAACAGGCAAAAAGGAATACAAACGTCTCAAAAATTAGATCGACAGGAAGGGCAAAATGGCTAATCAGAGATGGCTGGAGGACAAATGAAAGGATGTAGAGGCTTGTCGCACTAGGGGTAAAATAGATACTGCCTACAGGACACCTTTGGAAAAGAGAGAACTATTTGTATGAATACCAAGAGTTCAGATGGAAACCCAGTCCTAAGCAAAAAAGGGAAAGCAGAAAGGTGGAAGGAGTATATGGAGGGTCTAGAAAAGGGCGATGTTCTTGAGGACAATATTATGGAAATAGAAGAGGATGTAGATGAAGATGTAGTGGGAGATATGGTACTGCGTGAAGAGTTTGACAGAGCACTGAATGACCTGAGTCGAAACAACTCCCCGGGGGTAGACAACATTCCATTAGAACTATGACAGCTTTGGGAAAGCCAGTCATGACAAAACTCTACCATCTGGTGAGCAAAATGTATGAGACAGGCGAAAAACCCTCAGATTTCATGAAGGGTATCTTAATTCCAATGCCAAAGAAAGCAGGTATTGACAGATGTGAAAAATACCGAACTTTCAGTTTAATAAGTCACTGCTGTAAATTACTAACGGCAATTCTTTACAGACGAATGGAAAAACTGGTGGAAGCCGACTTCGGGGAAGATCAGTTTGGAAACCGTAGAAATAAACACCTGAGGCAATACTGACCCTACGACTTATCTTAGAAGCTAGATTAAGAAAAGGCAAACCTACGTTTCTAGCACTTGTAGACTTAAAGAAAGCTTTTGACAATGTTGAATCGAATACTCTCTTTCAAATTCTGAAAGTGGTAGTGGTAAAATACAGGGAGCGAGAGGCTATTTAGAATTTGTACAGAAACCAGATGGCAGTGGACATGAAAGGGAAGCAGTGATTGGGAAGGGAGTGAGGCATGGTTGTAGCCTCTCTCCGATGTTATGTATATTGAGCAAGCAATAAGGGAAACAAAAGGATAATTCAGAGTAGGTATTAAAATCCATGGAGAAGAAATAAAAACATAAGTTTCGCCGATGACATTGCAATTCTGTCAGAGACAGCGAAGGACTTGGAAGAGCAGTTGAACGGAATGGACAGCGTCTTGAAAGGTGGATATAAGATGAACCTAAACAAAAGGAAAACGAGATTAATGGAATATAGTCGAGTTAAATAAGGAGGTGCTGAGGAAATTAGTTTAGCAAATGAGTCACTTAAAGTAGTAATAGAGTTTTGCTATTTGGGATCAAAATAATTGATGATGGTCGAAGTAGAGAGGATATAAAATGTAGACTGGCAATGGCAAGGAAAGCGATTCTGAAAAAGAAAAATTTGTTAACATCGAGTATTGATCTAAGTGTCAGCAAGTCGTTTCTGAAAAGATTTGTATGGAGTGTAGCCATGTATGGAAGTGAAACGTTGACGATGAATAGTTTGGACAAGAAGAGAATAGAAGCTTTCGAAATGTGGTGCTATAGAAGAATGCTGAAGATTAGATGGGTAGATCACATAACGAATGAGGAAGTATTGAATAGGATTTGGGAGAAGAGAAGTTTGTGGCACAATCTGACTGGAAGAAGAGATAGGTTGGTAGGACATGTTCTGAGGCATCAAGGAATCGCCAATTTAGTATTGGAGGGCAGCGTGGAGGGTAAAAAGCGTAGTGGGAGACCAAGAGATGAATACACTAAGCAGATTCAAAAGGATGTAGGTTGCGGTAGGTACTGGGAGATGAAGAAGCTTGCACAGGATAGAGTAGCATGGAGAACTGCATGAAACCAGTATCAGGACTGAAGACCACAACAACAACCACAACAGGAGAACAAGTTTTGAGAATATGATGAGCAAAGACAACGGTTTCATAGTTTGAGGGTAACCCTCAGAGTGTCAAATGGTTAAAACTACTCTGAGCATCGTTAAGCAAAGGCTTTCGGCCCGGGTCCGGAAATAGTTGATTAACTAATATTTTTTTCCGCTTGCAGCTTTCAGAAGACGAGATGGTGGCTGCTGTTTTGTAGGACAATTATAAAGAGGATAGCTCGCGCATTTGGTTTTCAGCAATGTCTGCCACGTTTTGCGACTTAAAGCGTCTGGTCTCTGGCGTTATTGGAATTGCTTAAGCAGACACAAGGCGTTAGCGGGCTGACGGAGTCTGCCGTCCTCCGGATAATAGCACTATCATTTTAATAATGTCGTTCCAGCGAAAGGGCGGTGTTCCCGTTGTGGGGAGGCGGGGCATTTTGCCTACGCATGCCACCGAAAACGAAATCGTCGCAGAACAGCTGATGCCAGAGTTTAAACAGACGCCGTGGGTCTTCCTCTATGTCTAGCACCTGTAATCATCTCAGTGCGGGTAGTTTGAGTCTTCTCCTTATGCCTGTGGAAGCATCAGTATCAGCCAGTGTGAGGTCTTTCAGACTCTGGAAGCTCAGCTCATTCGTTGGGTGGTATCTTACACTCCTTAACATTTGTAAATTTATTAAATTAGTACCAGGAGTTACCAGGTGTCGCACTGTTAGTGAGCAGCAGCTTACCACAGCGGGTTCGTTGCGCATTTATTGTGAGGTAGATGATTTTTTCATCGACTATTCAGGTCACGGTCTTTAAGAATTTGAGTGTTGATTTCCTCCTGGGCTGCGTCTTTGTTAGTCAGACCGGACATGTCTTGGATTATGTGCAAGGGCACTCGAATTTCAGGCTATCCCCTTTCGTGAGATTTCCTACTGTCAGCGTGCTCCTAGGTCCGGAATACATTCGGCGGGTGCAGGTTACGGGGAGTTTGATTTGGAGCATCTGTCAGTGGAGGAAACCCAGCGAGAGTGGCCGATGCTGCGGCAATTCCTTCTTGTCCTTGCGGACAAATTGAGAATGATTAATAAAATCGAGTATAGTACTGAACTGGCAGATTAGGTGTCTCTGATGCAATCACACTACCAGCTGGCATATTCGAAAATGAAGGTGCAGCGTCAGGAAGTAGAGACGGTGGTTGAAGGTGTTATCCAACCATCCGTTTCACTCTATACCTCTTCCATTTCTCTTATGATTGATTACCGTGCTCTTAACAACAAGGTAGTTCTGGGAGATCTTAATGCTTGGTATAATAAGAAATTGAAGCTTTTAGCACTGACTCGAGTTAAAGACGGTGAAGAAATAATTGATTGGCATGCCAACGTATGTACCACTATTTTATATGGTTTGCCCAAGGCAACCACACATAAAATAGTGGTACGTCCGCCGTTATCGTCGTGAACTGGATGCAGAGAAAGCTGACTGAGTTGTCAGTATGTCTCGTGCGACACGGTCTGAGGGAACATAGCTAGAGATCTAGAATGACCTTTGTGGACAAGTCACCCGTACAGACTATTTGGAAGTGCATATAGGTTTCTGCTGAAATTTTAGGTTTGCAGCCGGTAGTTGTCAATTACGTTGCACGATATTTACACTGGGCAGGTACCAGTCGTCCTCAGACGAGCCACCAAAGACTGTCTTCGGTGGCTCACTGGAGGATGACAGTCACGTGACCAGTCGAAATATCGTGGAAAGCTAAAAATTTCTTCAAACACTCAATTCAGAAGGAAAATCTTAAAATTCATAAAGATTTCCGATGTCAAAGACAGGCTCATGACTTACGCAGGCCCACCAATCTACACAAGAAAACTAAACCAGTTACACGAATAACCTAAAGGAACTTTAGTCTGTGTGGCAGTATAATCTGCTAATACAAATGATGAAACAACAATGTAGAAAATCAATATTTGTTATTTGATTTACGACTATTATTTAGGACTGCGCATAGTCCTCGATATGAAACATTAGTAATACGTTTTTTCTTCGTCTTACGTCCATGTCATAATCTCGCTTAAGCATGTTTCATTTTTGAAATGGAGTCCTTGGTTCTGCAAGAGCACAAATATTGTATAAACGACCAATAATCCAATAACGTCCGCATTGGGTGACAGTCATGTTCTACGAGTCAAAAAAGAGAAAAAAGAACACATACGACGATCAGTTACACTTGGTAGACACATATACAAGACACGACAATGCGCAGAAAATGTTAAAATTATGTGCCATTATGCACGTATAAATGAAATTTCATAGAATTTGTAGTTCTGAAAATACGAGTAGGTTGGACAAGACTATTGAAATTCTGAGGAAATCAATATAAGTTTGAAGGAAAGACAGGTTATATACAACGAGAATCAAGAAACAATCAGACTGGAAGACCAGTAGAGAAATGTTTATTTATTGTGGACCTGCAGCATCTACTGCCACAGTAGGACGTTATGTAGAGAACTGGTAAATAGTATGCTGTTTTATATTTTATTTTAGCTTAATTCGGCTTTATTGCCTTCATCAGTACGTGTGCTAACGTCGCAGATGGTCATACGACAACTTTGAGTAAACCATTACTGTCGTCTGTAATTGCTGGATGTAATATTTTTACAGTAACGTTTTAAAGTAGTTCGATAAGATGTGGCACATATGTCATACGTTCATTATTTTGACAGTCGTAGAAATTCAAGTCTACTTACTCAGAGTTCAGGAATGGGATTAAAATCCATAGTGGGAACAAATGGTATGATAAGATGGTATGATGACATTCCCGTTGTAATGTCCCTTGCAGAGGTCTCTCCGAGATAATTTCAGAAATTTTATAAATTATGTAACTCAGTACATATCTCGACATATCTCTTCTTATCTTACCGATTCCTAAACTTTAATATACGATGAATATCAATGCAAAGTAGTTTCAAGCCCTATTATTCCATGCAGCGTCCATTTACTCCGGAATAGCTTCTCTGCTATCTATGTTTTCTCTTATGAAAATAATGAAAGAGATCTTGCCGATTAGCCGTGAAAGAAGTAGAATGTATATGTATGTATTGTTGAGCTAGTCGCCATCTTGATGAGATTCTGTATGAGAAGGAATTTAATACATGAAGTAAACTAAAGTAAGTGTGTTCTCGTATTATTTAACTGATTATTATTGACAGTGTCTGCTAACTACGCTGTGTTGCACGGGATCAGTGGAGAAGATCAGTAGGGAACGTCTGACTTAACACTGGACGAACCTGCCGTTTTGTATGCTCAAGATATCCAGTTTATTACTTCAAATAAATAGGCTAACACGGTCTTCCCCATATGATCACCGAAAGTTAATAATTATTACAAACGTTTTCAGGAGATCGACTGACAATTTTCGTCGCACCGAGACTTCGAAATTGCTTCACTGCCTTATGGAATTTAAATGAAGCTCAATTTAATCAGGGTAGAACAGTATTGAACTTTGTGAATGTGATAAGCCTGCTTTGTGAATGAAAATTCCCTTAATATACGCATGTGTTTCCTATCCTGATCAGTGAATTTCAGATCCCACAAAAAAATATTAAACCGTTCTCATAGATAACGAAGGATAAATACAGAACTTGTGTGGAATGAATACCTAATGAACACAAAATATTGATTGAGAGTAAACCAAAGACAGTCGAAAGCAACGAGTAGTAGCAGCAGAAACGAGATTAGCGACGAAATGAACATGAAAACTGTACATCGTGTAGCAGATGAAGTGAAGGAATTCTGAAACCGTCGAGATAAAGTAACGTAGGGTGGACGAAGAAAAGGGACACAGAAAGCAGACGAGCACAGGCAAAGAGGGAATTACTCACCAAAAGAAGGCAACTGCTGTCAAACATCACTTTAAGGTGTAGAAGAAATTTGTGAAAATTTGCATATCGAATAGACTATTTTATGAAAGAGAATTAAAGACTGTAGGAAAACTAAAAAAATTGGCTGAGCGCTTTGCAGATTGCTGAATTTAGTGATTTCATAAGAAACGAGGTTCCCAGCGTTATAACGTAAGGAAAACGTGAAAGACCGTTAGCACTCCGTCTTCAGGCCACAAGTGGCCCATCGGGACCATCCGACCGCCGTGTCATCCTCAGGTGCGGAAAGGAGAGGTGTGTGGTCAGTACACCGCTCTCCTGGTCGTTATGATGGTTTTGTGTGACTGGAGCCGCTACTATTCGCTCAAGTAGCTCCTGAATTGGCATCAAGAGGCTAAGTGCACCCAGAAAAATGGTAACAGCGCATGGTGGCCCACATTGCCTCCCATCCACGTGCCGGCCACTCCCGTCAGCGCTTAATTTCGGTGATCTGACGGGAACCGGTGTATCCACTGTGGCAAGGCCGTTGCCCTGAAAGACTCTTGGTAGAAAGGAAATATTGATAGGACGTGAGCTGAGGAATCGTGGAATACAGGGTACTAGAAGAAGTCGAAGAGAGAAGACTGTCTACACCCTACAAATAATTCAAGGCGATGAGTGTAAACGGCAGATAAGAAGGTCGGGCATTAGATGAAGAACTGCTGGGCCATACTAAATTAAAAGAGAAAAGTTGTTCAAACTAACCCGGCAGGCTCTAACAGACGGCAGAGTAATAAGACTTTATCTTTCTTGGGTATTAGTAAGCCACTTCAGCTATATTAAGTCCTTTACTTTTAGATCACCACCGGTTTAATAACGCTAAAAGTCGTATCTTCAAGTGAACATATAGCAAAAACATTACCTTATTATATCGACGACTGATTCAGTGAGGAAGCCTCGTCTGGTTTTTTTTTTCACACATGTCTAAGTTCGAGACCTGTTCCCACTAACTTCACATGTTTACTGCGGAACGTACAACGGTTGGCTCACGTTAGACCCTCTCATTGGGTAGTGTGTACCACCGTCGTCTCTCGCTCGGCTCTGACCGTTATGTTACCAGCCTTACACTAAAGTATGACCTATTACCTATCAACCAGGCGCAAGGAACTGCTGTCAGTAAAGTTTTGTGTGAACCTTCAACGAGAGAACTTTTCGAATAAATAAGATAACACGTAAGTTGTGAACCATCTAGTGAAAATTATTCTACGCTTTCTCTCTTTTTTTAAAAAAAGCATGAGCTTATGCAACTGTCAATATGAGTTTATGCAACTGTCAATATAAAAAGTCTTACAAGAGGTAAGTAAAGTCATTGGCTAACGATATGCACATATACAGATGGCACTTGCATGTCATAGACATGATATAGATCAGTGATTGGCGGAGCTGTTATTTGTACTCAGTTGATTCATATGAAAATGTGTCCGCTATGATTATGGTCGCATGACTGGAATCAACAGACTTTGAGCGCGAATAGTGGTTTGATCTAGACGAATGGACCATTCCATTTTGGAAAATATTAGGAAATTCAATACTGCAAGATCCACAGTGTTAAGAGTATGCCAAGAATACCAAATTTCAGGCGTTGCCTCATACCACGGACAACGCTGCGGCCCACGGCCATCTCTTAACGACTGAGAACTGTGGCATTTGCCTAGGGTTGTCCCTGTTAGCAGACAAGCAACACTGCATGAAATAACCACACAAATAACTGTGGGACGTACGATGGACGCGTCCGCTAGGACAGTACGGCGCATTTTGGGCTATGGCAGCAGTCAACCGACGCGAGTCCCTTTCCCAACAGCACGACGTAGTCTGCAGCTCCTCAACTGCACTCGTGACTTTACTGGTTGGACTGTAGACGATTGGGAAAGCGTGTCCCGCTCAGATGAGTCCCGATTTCAGTTGCTCAGAATTGATGGAAGAGTTAGAGTGGCACAGATCACAGGACGCCGTACACCGAAGTTGTCAACAAGGTGGTGGCTAAATAACGATGTGAACTGTGTTTACATGGAATAGGGTGGATTGTCTGGTACAAGTGAACTCATCATCGACTGGAAATTGTTATGTTCGGCTACTTGGAGACCATTTGCAGCCATTTAAGGACTTATTGTTCCCAAACTACGATGGAATTTGTATGCATGAAATATGCCGTGTCATCGCGCCAAAATTGCTCACAACTGGTTTGAAGAACATTCTGGACACTTCGAGCGAACGATTTAAACATCCAGATAGCCCAACATGAATTACGAGGGTCACTACAAAAGAAATGCACACTATTCTTTTTAAAATCCATCTTTTATTCCAGATGTTTGAAAGTTTTAGAAGTGTGTAGATTTAGAAACAATATTTTCATTTTTCCATCCCTCTCAACTGCCTTACGCCGTCTTGGAACCAGGGCCTGTTTACCCGCACGGTAAAATTCTGGGCCAACCGGTTGGACCCATTGTTTGGCAGCGTGCACAAGGGAGTCATCATCTTGAAACCTTGTTCCACGAAGAGAGTCTTTCAGTTTCCCAAAGAGATGATAATCACATGGAGCCAGGTCAGGACTGCAAGGCGTGTGTTTCAATGTTGACCATCCGAGTTTTGTGATAGCCTCCAAAGGTTTTTTGACTGACATGTGGCCGTGCATTGTCGTGCAACAGCAAAACATCCTGCTTTTGCCGATGTGGTCGAACACGACTCAGTCGAGCTTGAAGTTTCTTCAGTGTCGTCACATATGCATCAGAATTTATGGTGGTCCTACTTGTCATGATGTCGACAAGCAAGAGTCCTTCGGAATCGAAAAGCACAGTAGCCATAACTTTTCCAGCAGAAGGTGTGGTTTTCAATTTTTTTTCCTTGGGTGAATTTGCATGCGCCACTCCATTCACTGCCTCTTCGTCTCTGGTGAAAAATGATGGAGCCATGTTTCATCACCTGTCACAATTCTACCAAGAAATTCATCTCCACGATTCTCGCACTGCTCCAGAAGTTCTCTGCATACGGTTTTTCTTGTTTCTTTGTGAGCCACTGTCAACATCCTGGAAACCCACCTGGCACAAACCTTTTTTAGTGCCAACACTTTCAGAATTCTGCAAACACTGCCTTCCCTTATCCCAACGTAGCGTGACAATACGTTCACTGTGATGCGTCTGTCAGCAGTCACCATTTCGATAACTCTCTGCACATTGTCTGGAGTGTCTGCAGTACGAGGCCTGCCGTTGCGAGGACAATCCTCAAAACTGCCGTCCCGCTTTCATCACGTTATCTGCTTGCCCACCGACTACCTGTACTGCGATCGACAGCAGCATCTCCATACACCTTTTTCAACCTCTTGTGGATGTTTACCACTGTCTCGTTTTCACAGCGCAGAAATTCTATGACCGTACGTTGCTTCTGACGAAAGTCAAGTGTAGCAGCCATCTTGAAGACATGCTGTGACTGCGCCACTCACCGGAACAGGTTTAACTAAGTTTGAAAACACGCGGGAAGGATATATCTACACACTGTAAAACTTTCACACATGCAGAATGAAAACTGTATTTTTACAAAAATAGTGTGCATTTCTTTTGGAGTGACACTCGTGCATCGAATATTTGTGGGACTTAGTCGAGAGGTCAGTTTGTGCGCAAAATCCTACACCGGCAATGTTATGAATGGTTATAGACGCTGCTTGGCTCAGTATTTCTACTGGGGACTTCCAACGACTTGAGTCCATGGCATGTCGAATTGCTGCACTACGCCAGGCAAATATAAGTCCGACCAGATATTGTCACCTTAGTGTGGTACTCTACAGAATTTGAATATGACTGATACTCTACGGCCAGAAAGAGGAACAGCTGCGTCCTCCGATGATGGCAAGCATGAACGTACGTACCGCACCGCTGCGGAAATATACTCGTAACATTCTTAGCACCTGCGTAACGTGTTAAATGACGTACGGACGTTGAGCATTAACTTTCTCTCCTTTCAAATGCAGCTTTAGTTCAGTCCTAAAAATCACGACTAGGACATTTAGAAGACTTGGTTAAGTACGTAGTATTCGGCTGGCTCGATGTCAGTATTAAGTACCGTAATCGGTACCATGAATGTGAAGTCGGACCCTGGGTAAGCAAAGTAAGTGAAAAGTAATGAGGAGGTCGTAACACGCAGGCGGGAGACGCGCAGTCGGGGATCGCTGGTGGTATGCCGGGCACCGCCAGACGGCGACGTTGTGATGCTCCCTCGTAAAGCTTGGGCGACCGTGGCTCGTTAACTGCCCGCTTTTACGATCCCCTTAAGTGCAGCCGCGACAAAATGGGTGCATGGTTAGAGGAGGCGGAGGACCAGGGCAGGTCGCAACGCAGCCGCTATCTTCGCCAGCCCACGGATCTGCAGCCGTGTGCAGAGCTCTGCGCTGAGGCAGCTCTGTTGCGCACGTCGATGGCACCGTTTAAAAGCTGCACAATGCGAATGCAAATGCTCCGTTTTGTAAGAACCTCGCCCACAAGACGGAGTTAACTTGTGTATTCTTCCTGTGTACGTCACACTTATTTCAGATTGGTAATGTACGCTACTGTTACAGCTTACGAGCTGCGGCAGTCTTATTCGGCTACTGTTGACGGCATATATTTCCTTATGCTGTGCTTTATTAACAGAAGTTAAGCAATAGTATGTTATGAGATACCGGAAGTTATATTAAGCAAATGTAGATTTGTGTATCATTACATTAATGTAGTGATTGAAGAAGATGTTATAAATATGTCCGATTAATGTTCCAGATAAAAGTGGTAAGTGGTGCCTAAATGCTCGTACGAATTTTAAACTCAATGGATTAGTTTATCACAAAAATATAGCTTTGCGTTATGCGTTACTGAGGTCGTAACCAAGGGAGATAGAGGCTTTGGTAAAGTCTGTGTCCACAATACGTTTTATGAAATTCTGGTTATGTTTTTATGTTTTACGTATGGAGTGATCTGATGGTAAAAGAATGAGATTTCACTCTGCAGCGGACTGCGCGCTGATATGAAACTTACTGGTAGATTAAAACGGTGTGCCAGACCGACGCTCGAAATCGCGACCTTTACCTTTCACGGGCAAGCGCTCTACAGACTTTTTTTTCGTTGTATTTGGTCATAGCGGACGTCGCATGACATCCGTTGAAGTTCGTTGTTGATCTTTTCACTCAGTTTTTTTATTACAGAGGCCAGCCAGATCTCTGACCGAACACGCTGAGCTACCGCGCCGGCATCCGACTGAGTTACTCATGCACGACTCACGCGCGCTCCTCTTTATGTTGGGGAACGGTGAATGGATGTAATATCATAATTTTTTTAAATATTTCAGTTGATGTTCGCCAGTGCCTTCTGCCTGGCGACTAATTTCACCTCGTAAGTCACGTTTGCATCATACCGGACAGAACCAATTCGAAACTCACATGATGAACCATCAGCAGCTAAACTCACCTGTTGTTGACGAGGTAATGCTACCGAACCGCACGTCTACAACTTGGATGTCCAGTAGGAGGTTTGGAGGTCGTCGCGTGGGGGTGGAGCTGCGGCCTGATGCTGACAGCTTCCAGCCTGGTTAGACGCTCTCCTCTCCTACTCTCTTGGGTAGCAGCCCATTCAGTTTCGGCGGATTCTCTAGGCCTGCCTTAAACCACTTTTTACTGAAAGAAACCATCATATCTATAATAAAGTGGAAAAATTCACTACCTCAATGGGTTCCTACGGCGTTCCCTTCCCCGCCAGTCCACATTAACACCTTACAGCTTTCAGTCCGTTGGTAACTCGTCTCCTACCTTACAAACTTAATCTGTGATTCTGGTTAAGAGCAGGCAAAAAAGCGATGTGTATGTACTAAATATTAATCCCTGTTGTTTTTCTTACAACATCCACTGATGCTGTTGTTGTGCCCAATAAGTGCAATGGCCATAGAGAAGCTTCTACCCCAAAAGCATGTAAAACAATTTATTTACCCTGACGCAACCGAACCAAGCAGAACAGTCTGGCCCTATGAGGAAGGAACCAAGCTTAGCAGCGCCTCGTATTATTCTTAATCTATTTCCTGATGCATCTGAAAATGACGTGGTAGGCTTGAAATAAAATATTCAGTTTAAAGCTTGAGATAGATTACAGTTGCTTGTACATGCCCGAAGTTTAACTGTTCTCACATGCTACGGTCCCTAAAGTAATGCAGACGTGACAAAGTGATCAGCATGATGGATAGGGGTGGCTCTATGGGAGAAAGGAAAAGAATTTTATGAGCTTGTGCTTGATCCAACATGCTGCAACAGAGATAAGCATTACTGAGAGCAAACAACAAGAGAGAAGTCGATATTACTCAATCACATAAATTCGCAGTGCTGCTAAACAAAAAACATCGCAAACCAATTCCTACGAGACAAGGGCAGGGCGACAAAAAATTGATGGTAGCTAGAAAATGAGCACATTGTCAGCTTCAAACAGGTTAGCGTAAACAATTTAGCTTAATACACAGGTGGCGAAGACTTCATCAATTCGGAAAGGGTTTGATACAAAGAATTATGATTACTAACAAGCTGTGATCACGACGTATCTAATGGTACTGCGGCAAGTAGTTGCATTGCGTCTCACCAATGCTGCCTCGTTCTTACAGCTACACGGCGTGTCCTCATTGACCAGGAGCATCACCTAGTCGTCCAGCCTGTAGTACGTCTTGTCTTCGACTGCCCGTTCGCTCTTCTACATCAATGAAAGGACACACTTTTTGGCGCCCTTTCTGGCCGATCACAGCTCTAGTTTCTGTGCGAAACATAAGGGCCCCATCGGTTCGCTTCAGAAGTGCTCCCTATGAATTCCATGCCCGCCCGCTTTGACGGACAGACTTTCTAGAAAGATCTCGAAACGTTTACCGCGAGCATCCAGCAACCAATGGAAAAACACGTCAACGAATTCGGCGGGTAAGATCGTTCCAGTTAAGTGCCCAAAGTCACGTACGCCGAGACACTTTTTTTTCGCTGGTGTTACTCTTTGTAATAACCTGCCAACTTTATACATAAGACGGGTCCTTTCTAGCCTATGGGCTGGTTTATTAGCCGACATACGACATACGACCATACTCTGTTTGTTGTTGCCCGTTCACCACCAACGTGGAGGTGGACCTCTATGCCCTCTTTCTGAGTATTAATTTGCAGCCATAAATACTTATTGGAAAATTAATATACAAATATTTGACAAAATTGTAATTCTAGATTTAAACATGCAAGAGTGCATTGATAAAATTTTCGTTTAAGTTAACTATGCTTACACTTACACTTCATTTATCATGAGTGCAGACTTTAAATTGACACAGACTTATTTCGTACTCACATTGATTTGCTACTTCTATTATGACCGTTGAAACTTTACCAATATTCGAATACGTGAATATAAAACTTAATAATAATAGATATCATATGGATGTGGTTTTCAGTTGTTACTTGCATTTAACGCATTAAAACCTAACCTATGTAGGATGTGATAACATAAAACATGCCATAGACATAAATATTGACATTGACAATGTTATTCAGTCACTAGCTTAAATATTTCAAACGCTTGTTAAAAAGTTAATGTATTACTGCTGCATCAATTCATAAAACTTACAATTAGTGAGTCATTAAACATCCGTTGTGCGATCTTCTACGATATTACGGTGATAAGTCCCATGACTGGCGGTTCCCCTTCTACTATCCTATTCGCTGAAAGAATACTGAATTCATTTCGGCCGGAATTTTTGTATTGGTTGGTTTCTAGCGTGCAAGTCGATTTGCTGAAATCATAACGACGTCATCTTGGCTTGAATATTCTATTGTCTGACCAAACCGACGAGGTGGGAGAGTCTGAAGACGTGCTGATTACAACACGCAACACGCGTAGTTACTGGACACAAGGAAATTTACGGCGGAGAAAATTATACAAGATTGTGCTTAAACTGACACACAATAATTTTAGCGCAACGCAATCTGACTTTCAAAAATCCCTACAAAAAAATGGCCCTTACTAACATTAACCTATACGTTTCACAAATCACTTACCTCACAAAAATCTTGTTTACTCGAACTACTGCAATACAGCGAGCTCCACTACTGCCAGCTAACTAAAAGATTCAAACTACGGAAGGCACTAACTACTGATAGGCATAGTTAGCAAATGAAAGATTTTGATAGAGAACAAACAATGTATTTACCTCAATAGTGATCAAAAGTCATAATGTATATAGCAGTTCATGACATCCAGTTTTACAGATTTCAAAACTCCGCCATATTACAGTAAAGACAACAATGCACATAAGGGAAATGTGTATTCACATCTTAATGTCTATGTCATTAAAGTGGTGCACCACAAAACTAATTCTACAAAAAATATTACCAAGTAGTTGAAAAGAAAATTAAGTATGCAATTACTGTTATTAATCCCTTCTTATTGCTCTTCCTTTCACAGATTGAGAATTTGCGTTACAAATGTGTAGAAACAAAATCCTGTAAGTGTCCAAAAATTTTCGTCGGCATTGTGGTACATTCACGCACTTACACACATTTCATAACTTTTAAAGTATGATTCTTCGTTTCGAACATCCTTTTTCACAAACCAGAGTCCCTAACCACTACTCATTATTCCTTGCTTTATTACACATATACATATTCGTAGACACTTCTTCAATATTTCATCATAACAAATACGCAGCATAACCAAATAACTCATATAGCATCAGCTTAAACATACCTCAGCATCATAATTCACATTGTCATCATTATAATAACATCATAACACCTCAGTCATATCTCAAAAACGTCATAGCTTTCTGCAATAATTTCAAAACTTAAAAAAAATTCTCTGCTCGTTTCAAAAGTGCCATCTGCCTCAATCGTACTTTACAAAATCATGATCCCATACCAAATACATCATTCAAAGCTCTCATAGTATCACAATAGTTCTGAAAAATATGAACATTTCACAAAGTACTGACAAAATACAATTTCATAAGTGTGAAGTTATCCAACCATGTAATTAGGTAAACATCTGTCACTGATGTAGTAAAATAAATATTTGTCTCTCTAGGTTAAATGATCAGATAGCTGTGTAATTCTGTGTTAGAGATATATGGTACCGATGTGTACAATAGTATCAGCAAAGACCATATTAGCTAGGGCTCCTTGTTCTTGCCATACACATGGTACACAAAGTAAGCGTGTACCCGCCTTAGGATTAATATAATTATATCCTCAGGTGTTACAGATTACAGCAATGGAATTAAATGTATCACGGAAAACCTTTGTATCATTGTACTTCAAATATATTTAAAAATAAATGTTTTAAGTACAGAATTAATCACTCAAATACGTGTACTGTAGCGCTAAACTGTGCGTCTTGTAAGATAATTCTGTGGAAGTGTCGTAGTTAACGTCCTCCGAAAGCTAAGTTCTGCCAAAGTCAATGTACTTACCTCATGATAGACAAAAGTGAAATGCTATGCGTATAAATATCTTCGTTATTACGCTTATTGCCGTGATGAAGAAAGTACTGTGCTGTAACGTATTGTTGCACTACGGAAAAGGCTGCCTCATTGTAGCTACACCACAAAAGTTACTACCAGAACATGTTTTCCTATCCAGAAGAATTCAGAAAAACTGTGCAGATATGAAACAGAAACACCGCAAAAGCAACATTGTACATTGTCACTCATTATTAGCGTCGTGATAAAATCGTGTAGCTGGCAAATAAACCAAATACTAAGTCATCTTTAATGTCACAAAAACTGCTTGAAATAAGGAATGTATTTACAAGTAAACCAAAATGTTGCATTAAAATCTCATTAGCAGTATACGTTCTAAGTATGTAAGCCTTATAGTCGATAGTAATCGTGTAACTATCAAGCAAGAATGTACACACATAGTAACACTGTGTCCTCAGCACACTATAACAATGCATACGTAAATTCTGTTTAAATAAGTTCTCTTGGTTCTTGACTGGTTATTTAACTTCAAACATGGTTGCATGTTAACAGATTCTAAGTCTGACAAATTGTACTAGTAGCGTGAAGTGAAAAATTTTATGGCAAAGAAAATGTTAAAAAGCAGATTATCTTTCAATAAACGGTTTTATGTGTGATATGTGGTGCAATCCTTTACACTTCCTAGTGGACAGACTTTAAACTTCGCAGCAATTATCATGTGGTATACGTCGCTAAAGAATTCTAAAATTGTTCTCAAGGTTAGCGTCTATGTTATTTTTCTCTGAGCCAGCCGGCGCACGTGGCTGCCTGCGGTGCGAGTCATTGTCTGCCTCTCTGTTGCCGCACGTCGTTACTGGGATTTGGAAGTCTATCTTCTACGTTATCATCTTGTCGAGAGGGCCCTGCCCTGTCCGAAACCCGCCAGTTCTGATTAAATTCTGGTCTGTTATTACGATTATATCGTCTGTCGTCATAGCGGTAGATTCCGTAATTTACTTCTTGTTGGTCACATGGTCTAGAATGCCTCCCTGAATCGTAACTGCGCACTGAACTGTTGCGTCTGAAGTTATTCTGTCTCCCACGATGATAATTGTTTTGGTTACCATATTGTAGCTTTCTATGGTTATCTATGTCATATTCATTACTACGGGAATGCAATCTTTCTCTGTAATTATTGCTACTCTGCCAACGGTTGTCATACGGGTGGTGTCTGTTTTGGCCACGATTTTTGTTGTGAGAATAGCCTTTTCGTGTCCAGTTATTATTACTTTCAGCGTGGAACTGTGACGGATGTGACCTGCAATTGTTATGTTCCTGTTTTCGCGTTCCGCAAATGTCAGTGTCATTTTACAATTCTTGTAACAATCCCTGAAGAGCTTCAATGCCATCTCTGCAATGTCCTGCCAAAATAATATGTCATAAATGTTCAGGTAGTTTGATTAAGCTAATGCGGATGAGTTCTGAGGGGCTGTATGGGTTTGACAGGTACTGATTCTTGTGCAACATGCCTTCAAAATATTTCACAATTCTGATTGTTCGAAATGTTTCATCATTATGATGCTATGTTTTACTCGGTCTTGTGTAGCTTGAGACCAATATGCTCAGAGGAAGACATGCGAAAATTCTCCTTCACTGTGGCAATCGTGAATAACCGATCGCATTCTTTCAGCTGGTTCATTCTCTAAATAGCCACACATAAATTCTAATCTGTGCTCTAATGACCAGTTGGGAGGAAAACAAAGAGAGAATTGATGGAGCCACGGTTGTGGATGAATGTCGTTGCCAGAATTCTTAAATGTTTTTAATTTACGTGCAGTAATGAACAGCTTATAGTCAAAATCATCGTGTCGGCGGGTAGCATATCGGTCATTGTTACGTCGTGTCGGCGGTTCCATTTCAAAATTCGGTGCACCTTGCCTATTTCTTCATAATTTCCGAAATGACCTGTGTTACTATTTTGTGACTTTTCCGTATTTCTATGTCCCTCTTCCCGTGTTGGAGCGTGAGTGTCCTCTGATATACGTAATTCTTGTATTACCTCTGTCGGCTGATCTTGTACTTCGCGGATTTCTCTTTGGTGTTGCGTATTAATTTGATTCTGATTTTGTTTGAATTTCCTAATTTGTTCGCACTCTTCTGTGTCATTCAGTTCATCATCTACCTTTGCAGATAAGTTAATGAACTGATCCGAAAGTTTGGCTACTTTCTCCCATAGTGTACTTGCTTCCTCAGTGTGTTTTTCTGAAACAAATTTCAGAGTGTCCATTTGTGTTGAAATCGTATCTACTGTGTCCTTTAAGTTTTGCTGAGATTTTGCAAGTTGCGTAACCGAATCGGTAGATGCAACTGAGTCAATTTTAGCTTGCAAGTCTCATGATTTTCATGAACAATAGTTTGCAGTTCTTTTATGGCTGATTCGTGATTCTGTAATGTATTTTCATGCCGCGAAAAACTAGGTTGGAAATCCTCACAAATTTGTGTTTTCACGTCATTACAGACTTTTTGACATTTCGATTCGATTTTATGCAACTCAGTAGTTAAATCTTCACGTGTTTGTTCAAACGTATGTTCCACTGAGTCTAACTTTTGAAGCTTTTGTTCCATTGTGTCTAACTTTTAAAGATTTTGTGCCATTGTGTCTAACTGTTGCTGTGTTTGTCTCTGGTGTTGTTCCATTGTGTCTGACTTCTGAATCATTTCCTGTGTTTCTCTCTGATTTTGTTTCATTTGTTGCATTAATTGCCATAATAATGTATTAGTGTCTGGAATCTGTTCCTCTATACTTTTCGGCAGTGTATTTTCACCGGCGACATTCACATTTTGACAAGTAGAAATTGTGTCTTGACTTATTTGAGTAAACGATGAGGACGCAAAACCTGAATGTACAGCATTTGCTAGATTGTGTCCTGTCATTTCGGATTCCTGACGCAAGGTGTTGCCGACATATTGATCGATAATGCTTCCCTGTTCACTAATAGTTTCACTGCCTACACCATTATTTGCAGCCTGTGCACTATTACCAAATTACTACTTTGAACATTAGTTAATTCATTACATGGTGGCGCTAACACACTGCTTTCGTCTTCACTGTCATTTCTCAGTTTACTTTGGAGCCTAGTATTACGTTTTTCACACGCCATCATTGTCACAATATTTCACACGACAACACAGAAAAACACAATTTGAAGAGCAAAAATAAGAGAAAAGATTAACATACCAAATAATATCTAGTTAATTGCAAGCGCAGCTGCGAAATACTTGGTGCAACTCTACGTTCATGCCACAACTGTTTTACTGTACAACAATGAAAAACTACAGCTACAAAGGAAATTCTCTCTATAATTATGCGAGAGCAATAAACAAAAGCTACACCAACTACACAGACCACAAGAAAAAAATCTGAAGATTCCATTGGGGTATCCTCGGCTAAGGGTCGACATATGAAACGTCCCCTTAGAAAAATTATACAAGATTGTGCTTAAACTGACACAGAATAATTTTAGCGCAACGCAATCTGACTTTCAAAAATCCCTACAAAAAATGCCCCTGACTAACATTAACCTATACGTTTCACAAATCACTTACGTCACAAAAATCTTGGTTACTCGAACTACTGCAATACAGGGTGCGCCACTACTGCCAGCTAACTAAAAGATTTAAACTACGGAAGGCACTAACTACTGATAGGCATAGTTAGCTAATGAAAGATTTTGATAGAGAACAAACAATGTATTTACATCAATAGTGATCAAAAGTCATAATGTATATAGCAGTTCATGACATCCAGTGTTATAGATTTCAAAACTCCGCCATCTCTCTCCCCACATCCACCACTGCTGGCGGCTCACCTCCAACTGCGCAACGCTACGCGCTGTTAACATCTAGCTGCCCAACACTACAATGGCGAGTATTACAACAATGCCAACTAGCCACTGACTGCACACAGAACGGCCCGTAATTTTTCATACAGAGCGCTATGTGGCGTTACCAATAAAAAAATATAAACAGCCTACTTACAAACGTGCGCAGATCAGCGGGACAGTGGATGTAAAGAGGCACCAAGGAGCGGCTCTCTACTGAAGCTGCACGGACAAAATGTAAAAAAAGTAAGGTACACAACCATGTACATCGAAAACGAGTGAAGAAGCACATGGAAACACAATGGCAAATTTTGATACACCGAAACGTGCATCAAACGCCGAGAAAATTACCACAGTAGAATAAATACTTAGCGATTTTGCAGCTGAATTTAAAAGCAAGAAGGATTCCACCAATGTTTCCCAGATTGTGAGAAATAGAATCTGGCCATTAGTATTGACACAATCGAGACTAGGAGAGACAGACGTACTGAATACAGAAAACACCCAACTTCGACAACAAGTAGAAGTGATAACTACAAGCCGGCCGCGGTGGTCTCGCGGTTCTAGGCTCGCAGTCCGGAACCGCGCGACTGCTACGGTCGCAGGTTCGAATCCTGCCGAGGGCATGGATGTGTGTGATGTCCTTAGGTTAGTTAGGTTTAAGTAGTTCTAAGTTCTAGAGGACTAATGACCACAGCAGTTGAGTCCCATAGTGCTCAGAGCCATTTGAACCAATTTTTTGATAACTACAACTAGAACACTACAGGACTCGCAGTCCATCGAGGACCTCCAACAGGCGTGGCTCAAAGGCCAAATAGACATGTTACAAGAGGAGAATGACAGGCTGAGACAAGAAGTGGAGGAGCTGCTGCGCGAAATTGTACCAGACGCAAGACAGAAAATACATAATCTAGAATATGACGTGGGAAAAGCACGAGAGGAAAATAGCCACCTTCAAGGCGTTGGATGAAAAGCGACACAGACCTTCGCTTCTCTAGTTGCAGCAGGTTACGCAGAACAACGTAAAACGTTTGCAAAGATGTAAAAAGCCAAGGAAAAGCAGGCTACAACACTATTTTTTAGACCTACAAACAATCAAATCACTAAAGATGTTCCAGACGCATTGACGAGAGAAATAGATCCTTAACAAGAAAAATTGAAGATAATTGCCATAAGAATGACACCAACTGTCGCGATACTGGTAACAGCATCCGAAGAAGACTGTATAAAGTTACAGACATGGGCAGAAACGATGCAAGGCATTAGGTGTGAAGAAATTAAAAAACGACGACCAATACTTATAACTCATGGGGTCCGAACTACAGTTACGGAGAGTGAAAATCTCATACATGTGGAAGGAAATACTAGCGACGAAGAATTTTCTGAAGGGGCGGAGATCAAATGCAAAGCAGGACACAAGGGAGGAGCACAACCAGCATAGTGTTGGAAGTTACACCAAAGATATGAACCATTCTTTTGAATCAAGAACGAGATGTTATAAATATCCTGGCACTGTATATTGAGCACTACCATGCAATAAGCAAATATTTTAAATGCTCTGGGTTAGGCCACACAACAAAGTACTGTGATGAACAAATAACCTGTGACAAATGTGGGGAGACGGGACACAAAAAAGTTGATAAGTTGATTGCTTGTCAAGGGAGCCCCCAGTAGGTTGCATCTCACGTAAAAGAAGAAACAAAGTTTGTAACACAGGGGGAAGCTCAGACTGCTCATCATACAAGATGCTGCACGACAGACTGATCGCTAAAATTCAATATGATTAGAGAAGGTAACGCAAAGAAATTGAGAATACTACAGTTAAATATGAAGAATTGCATCATGTTGAGCAACGAGCTTCCCAAGGCAATGGAGGAGACACGAATTGATATGGCACGTGTGCAGGAACCATATTCAAGAAAAGGCAATCTGATACGTATCCCAGGTAATAGTGAAGTGATAACAGGAGATACGCCACCGATAACAGCATTTGTAGTAAAATCAGCAGATATAACTATTACTAAAATTACTCAGTTAAATAATACTCATGCAACAACAGTAGAATTGATAAGATGAAATGATACATGGACAATACCATTCTTGTACGCCTAATATTCCGAAAACATAGAGCCATATGTGGATTGAATTAAGATGGTGGCGGAATATGCAAGCGGAGGAAAATTGCTCATCGCAGCTGATATTAACGCAAAGACAATCCTTTGGCATGCAAACACCACCAATGATAGAGGAAGAGGCATCAATGAAACCCTCGCTGAGCACAATCTATACATTCTAAACAAAGCGGGAGAACCACCAACGATCTACAATGGCAGGTCACAGAGCGAGATAGATGTAACTATAGTAAACGATAAAGCCTTACCACACTGCCACAGGTGGGAAGTGCGGCCATGAGTGGTACATAGTGATCATAATGGCATAGTGATAGAGTTACATAGGACTCTAGATACTAGTAACTGAGAAGGAAAGCAGTTCAACCTGAAGAGAGCAAATTGGCCTAAACTGAGACAGATACTAGAATCAGCTGACCTTGCTTCAAAACGTGATAGAGTGGACTACAGAAACCATGTGCAACTGTTAGTAAGGGCACAGGAAGAAAGCATTCCCAAGCACAACCGCAGGCCCAAAACACGAACGCCATGGACCAACGATTATCCGTACTCCGAAAAGATAGTAGGAAGAAACGCAAATTTTATCAAAAGGCGATAACCACACAAGATAAAGAAATCAAATTGACTGACTATCGTGATGCGAAAGAAATATATGAAGAAAAGTTAATGGTCACAAGGAAACATCATTGGGACACTTATGTCAAAACGCAAAAAGGTGAAGATATCTTGGGCTCGCCATATAAGCTTTTGACAGGGAAGATTAAATCACCCACCTTACTATCTACACTGAAACAAGAAAATGGAAACATGACGAGAGGATGGAGGAGCACTGCAGATATCTGCTTTTCAAACGTTTACCAGACGACGACCCGGCGTCAGATAACCCAGAACATGCGAATATGCGACGAGGTTTCAATGATGTCTATCTGACAGAAGCAGTAACTCCCTCTTTCGCCAATGAAGAAATACAGAGGGCAATTTTCAGTATGAAAATTCGGAAAGCACCGGGCTCGGACAGTATACATCCGGAGACATTACACCAAGTAGCTGTACAGATAACGCCTGTCTTGACAAGGGTTCTAAAACGAGGCACAATCGGCAGGGAAAATACCGGCTTCGTGTAAAATAGCAAAGACAGTGATATTAAAAAAGGCAGCCGATAAAGACCCTACAAATCCGAGGTCATACAGGCCCATATGTCTATTAAACACGATGGCGAAAGTTCAAGAAAGACTATTATGCGATCGTCTGCAAGCCCACAGAGAACTACAGGGACTTTGCGAGCCTCAGTATGGTTCTCGCAAGAATAAGTCAAAAGATGACGCCATCATTCAAGTGCTTCCAATTATTAATGATACTGGCAGAAAATATGCAGTAGCAATACTGATAGATATACAAGGAGCATTTGACAACATTTGGTGACCTGGATTATTCTTACGGCTAAGAGAGCTGCAGGTTCCGATAACCCTGTACTACAGCTTGAAAGATTATTGCCAAGATAGGGTCACCCAATGGATAGAAGGCAACAGAAAGGTATTCAAGAAATAACAAAAGGATGCCCACAAGGATCTATCCTAGAGCCCCTATTCTGTGATATTACAATTGAGCCACTTCTCAGTCTCATGGAAGAAAGCGTCAACACAGAAGGGATCGTGGGCTATGCTGACGATGTAACAGTTTTAGTGACGGCGAGCTCAAGAGCCGAACTGGAAACAAAGGCAAATGACACCTTGTTTGGTATGAACGACTGGTGCCAGAAATGTAAGTTACCAATAGCCCCAGCAAAGACGTCATATATGTTGATGAAACGTAACCTACAGCGGAATCCAATGATAAGATTAGGTACTAATAACATTGCAGGAAGAACTAGATACCTTGGAGTCCAGCTAGACGAAAAACTATCATTTATGCAGCATATAAAGTCGACAACAGACAAAGCAGTAGCTATTCTACATAAACTTGCCAGTATAGGATGCCACTAAGAATGATCAAGACGTATTACTATGCAATATACGAGTCGACAGTGAGTTTTGCCTCTAGCACATGGGCACACAGATTACGACATATGTGACAGCCGCCAGAAGTGGTCAGAGGAATGTACTCCTGCGGCTATCTGGCGCCTTCGGAACAACATCTCCTGAAGCCCTATGAATAGTGCTTGGCACGTATCGTATAGATATAACAATAAGGCACAGAACGGCAGCCTATTGGCTGGGAGAGGGACATAATCACAGAGTTCAGGAGATAACTGATGATACGATAGGACGGAGCTGCCAATTGCACATTTGGAAACGTAGTCACACCAGAGCATGTTGTTCTCCAGTGCAATAAACATGAACCAAGTGAGGCAGTACAACTGCCACAAGACGATCTGAAGCAAGCGTTGCGGGACCCTGATAAATGGAAGTTAATCAGCGACACAGCAGACAGAGTCTCAAGGGCCCTTAAGGAGTACAGGCGAGAGAGTCAACGCCAAGCTGCGCAGTTCCGGCCGCAACAACGATAGGCACTCCAGGACGACAGTGACAGCGAGGAAATAGAGGGAGATAGCACCGAAGACAGCTAACACGATGTGTTATACCAAGAGTTGTAAATTTGTAACTTTCTGACGGTATACATAGATATTATAGATATGATGTACTAACTGTTTCCAAGACAGCAAAAGTTGGTGTCCTCTGCCAGGATCTCTCCACTTGTTCTTCGAATCTCCTCCTGCTATTGTCCTGTGGAGTCCAATAGTTCAGCTCTCCGTTTCTATGCTTGGGGAAAGCAGAATATTGACGTTACCCACAGCCAGACTAGGAGAGTGGATTTCATGCAAGACAGGGAGTGTTTTTGAAATACATTGTAAGAGGTCCATGATTAAGGAATTTGTTGTTAGCGCACTCGAGCAGATGTAATTTCGATGGATTTCTCCCGCGATGCCTGCGATATGTAAGGTATAAAAGAATCTCAGACCAGAGAGCAGTGTTGTCAGCAGTAGGAACTGTGTAGCAGATGTAGTAGTAGTAGCTAGCGGTCGTGTGTATCAAGTTGGCTGGGCCGGTCGTCGGGAGCGACGGCAGAGCCTGAGCGTTGTAGTATAAGGTAAAAGCAGCCTTGCGCGTATGTACTATTGATATGTCAAGCCCCATGCAAATGTTTTTAAAAAAATCTCTTAATAATAATCATTTTTATAAAAATTGTCTTTTGATAATAATTCATCTCAATTTAAAGAACTTACTAATTTCTCCAATCCATGGTCATCCCGATTATTGTAAAGGAAAGTCAGTTGTTTTCTTTTATACATGACCAATCTATTGGCCAGCATTGCACTGAGCTGTACCAGAAAAATTTCTTATAGGAACAGATATATACGCGTTATCCGGCGACCTTATTGATGTAAGAATTTTCTATTTATTCAGAATGTTCTTTGAGGGCCATGACGCAGCACGGACGGCGGCTAAAATTTAGCAGTTTAAATTCACAGTTAAGTACTGAATGGCTATAAGTGACCGACAATTTAATTGAGAGATTAGTCACATTCTTATTATTGTGATGTTACGGAATATATATATTGGGCAGTTACACTGTATGTGAATTATATAATTATATTTTTTACTGCTGCGAGGTTATTATATAATTTATCTGTTGGGAGGTTACACTTGGCGACACAGAGACACTAGAGAGGCACAAAGAGTTCTCTATTAAATGCAAATCGGACTGTTTTTAGAACACACTTGGTTGGATCATCCATTAAAAATAATTGTAACAGAATGGTTGGTCAGAAAGTGAAATATCCGCGTAAATGGCAACACTATGTTTCTTGTTTATAGCGTTAAAAGTGCTGAAGGCAGATTTCAAATTTAAGGAACTTCTTAATATCCAAACAATACACTTTTCTTTCTCTCAAAATTTAGCAACTTTCAGTACAATAACCAATTTGGTTCGATGACGTAGCAGTAGCTCAAAAAAGTAACATCATTATTATATTTAACTGACATTCCATTAGACTTCTTCCTTCACAGATCAGTTTTATACTCACTTTGACTGAACAAAATTATCAATTGGGATATTATATTTGAATCATAATATTGCCATTGTTTCTTCAATCCAAAACGGCTTAACGTTATCTGTTTCTTACTCAACCACTGATTAACATTGTCAGCCTAACACTAACACAGTTGAACTTTGACTGCTCTATTTACCAAAACTAAACACTGTCTGCTCCACTGTTCCCTCTCACAGCTCAGAGATACTTGCTTAACTTCTGCGATACAGCTTACAACATCGCTGCTCCCTCAGATACCGAAATTAACCATGAAGACTTGGGAGTCTAGAATGGCATTGTTCGCTCAACCTGTGGTGGCTTGGTGAATGCCCACCAAGTTCAAAGAATTCCGTGAACGACTCAGCGGCATTGTACCACAGACCACAAGTAACGTCGCTGGGAGCTGCCTGGCGGAGACCGTCTCATCCGACAAGTAATTCCATAGACGTCTCTCGTCAAACCTTTCGCTTCATTGGATTGCCACTGAGCTCGACTCTATATCTCTATATCGTGCCCTCGAGCTGAGTTGTTTTGCTGCCAGCGAGGACATTTCGTAGTAGTAGTAGTAGTAGCTTTATTCGTCCGTATATCTCTTTCTACAAGGATATAGGACATGTCAAAGTATTTACAAATATAGATCGATTAAAAATAAGCTAATTCGTATACACATTTATTTACAGACTTCTAGTTAAAGACAATCATTAGATTCACTTCTGGTATACAGTACTCCCTTAACAAATAACTTATTAAATAATATAATGTCACATTGTTCACTCATATCTCACTACCAGTCTCTACACACACTATACATACATTGTTTCATAACACTTCAGTATCTAAACACACAAAACACACACACACACACACACACACACACACACACACACACACACACACACACACACACACACACAAGAGTGATCTCTGGGCCTTTTCTGTACTGAAACTTCCCATTTGCTATCCTAAAAAAACTGTGTCAGCATCCCTCCATAATGAGTGTGATGTTGAGCTCAGAGAGAGGAAGAGGTGATAGTACTGTGCTATGCATAGATTAGGGGTAAGTATTTCTAGAAGAGAAAAAAACATAAAGTGAAGGGGTTATGTGGAATGTTGGATATTTTACAATTATTATTATTATTATTATTATTATTATTATTTGTCTAACATTTTTATCAAACCCCTACTCTGTTTTAGTTATGTAATCCTTCTATGTATAAAATGTATTGCATAAAGGTACTTTTAGCTGCCTTCTTAAATAAGTGTATTTTTGCAATTCCTTTAATCTCTTTTGTAATTTATTGTACAGTTTTATTCCTTGGTAGAAAATGATGTTTTGAGTTTTAGGTTTATTTTTTCTTGGTAAATGTAAGTTGAGTCCATCTCTTGTTGCATGGTCATGGACAGAGTTGTTAGTGCAGTAAATGCCAATGTTATTTTTGATATGTACAACTGACTGGTAAATGTATTCACATGGAGCACTTAAAATCCCCATTGATCTGAGCAGGTCATTACAATGAGCTTTACTAGTATTTTTGTTTATTATTCTTATGGCTCTTTTCTGGAATTTGAAAAATGTTTTCATATTCTGTGCATTTGTTCCCCAAAAAAGAAGGCCATAGCTAAGAATTAAATGCACATGTGAATAATCTCTAATTAAAAGACACTGCATTATAGTTAGAGATCTTTTATGGCTACATCACAATTTTCCCTGTCCACATTTGTGACCACATGGTCAATTACTGATGAAGTCCTTGTGGTAAACCTTGTTGCACTATTGCCTATAGGGACACGCCAAAACTTGAAGGAAGTTTATGAAGGTTCTGCTGGATTCATTGATGATGTAAGTGTTGATATTAATGTTCCCACATAGAATTATGTCGACCATTGTACTTGGGACTTAATCTAGAACTTCTATTAACTTATTCAAAAAAGTGTCCACACTGCCACTGGGAGATCTATACACACACAAAATGATTAATTTCTTGGTGCTATGAAGCCCTGTTAATTCAATAGCTGATACTTCAAAGTGTTTCTCTTCATTTAAGGTACTGAGGTTATGTCTTCATTTGAAATGTGTTCCTTTTATGATATAAATGCATGAGCCTCCACCCCTTAAAGTAGTTCTGCAGTAAGAGTTTGCTATTCATACAATGATAATAGTACATGTTGGATTTCTGTGTCTCTACACCAGTGCTAAGTGATACAAACTACTGCGAAGTTCTAAGATTGGAGTTCAGCTTCTAATAGTCGTATTTTATTTTTTATTGGTTCCATGTTTTGATGTTGGATTGTTAAGGCTGTGAAATGCCCCATCATACTCTTTGCAATGGTTTGTTTTTCTTTGTGACATCTGGTATATGTGATATTTGAGGTGATATGCATAGACAATTTGTGCAATGCAGCACCAACTTCAAGTTGCAGGAATCCTGCCACAGGTTGACACCCTGTTTACAGCAGTGTGTATGAGGATGGCATGTGGATCACCGTGCTTCAGCATTAATCTATGTCGTAGTAGTCCATCTGCCCCATAACACATCAGTGTATTTATTAAGAACCATGTAGGAGACATGCAGTGTAAGGCAAATATAAGTGGTCCAGAGAACAAGGATGCAGCATACAAAGAAACACAGCAGGGGAAGGGAAATATGGTACTAACCCGACTATGGCGGATGATGAAACTAACCACCATTCCTTAGCACTTCTTGGCCCTTGTCAGCAAGTTGCTGAAGGCGGATCGAATGTGGTCTGCTGGAAATGCTGCGATCTCCTCCGAAATATTTTGCTACAGTTGTCGAAGATAATGAGGGTTGCTGCAATACACCAGAAATTAATCGTACATTGACAGTTCAGATGACTTGGGCGGCCAGCTAGTGCCGCGACCAGACTGACTCTACTGACAGCTGTCAGACTTGAAGATTGTGTAAACGCGATCCAAGGTTCGGGCCGCAGTATGGACAGTTGATCCATCCTGTTGGAACTTGGCTGTACGCAGTCATTCACGTCCAATCGTTTACATTCCTGCGGGTCACTTTTATTTGCTCCACCCCGTATATCTATCTCAAATCTACTGAAAATTTATTGTTAGTAGTACATCCACTTCCATTCGCGTGTGTCACAATACAGTGAGAGTGAACTGCGTCCACCTGAGTTCAAAAATGGTTCTGTATGTCCATACAAATTTTTGGTAAACGGTATGACGTTAGGAAGAAAGTATTTTGCCGTGCGGTTACACGCCTAGTTTTACGGATATCGCTTGAACGAACTATCTGGTTGTTTGTCTTCGGGTACAAGTTTCTAGCAGTTCGTCTCGTTTGTGCTCGCTGCTTTGGCTTCAACCAGACTGAGAGTTATAGTTTGTGTCACGTCTAAATTCAACTCTCGGCACCTATTACGGCCCTCAATACGTTTTCCTTTGGCTCTATGCCTAGTCTGTGTACATTTGTTTCCTTCTAGCTACGTCATTGCGTCATTATTAAGCGCATTGCAAGACGCTGCGACATTTTCACGCTCTGATCTAAAAGGTAGTGAACGAAATATTTTTAAAATGGCTATCGAATCATTACAGAATAAAGCGAGAGTGAACTGTTTCCACCACAGTTCATAAATAAGAAATAATAAAACCATCATTTTGGGGTGAAACCTGAAACAATTCTATCAAATAATATTTTACTGCAACAGCTACTTACACAAAGCGTTACGCTTAATATTTGAAACGAAAAACTGTGGAGTCGGTAACCGAATTTAGTCCACAAGTCAGGTACTTGACAGTGGGCAGGTATTCAGCTTCCACCATCCTTCATACTATGGGCACCAGCAGAACTTTAGTGTGCAAGACAATTCAGTGTCTGACGCTGGTAGCCCCCACGATCATACGCGATTCCAGTCTTTGTTCAGGCACAATAGAAACACTCAAAATCAGATTAAGAAAACTTATCAAACGAAAATCAACGCTATTTAGACAAGACGGATCAGTAGAGATTCTGAGTTTCTTAAAAAAAGGTGAACATTTTGAGTATCTCTTGGGTATTCAGCCTGGTGGCGTCGTCCAGAAAGTATTTTGGCAAGCCGACTTCTTGCCATCCTCAGGTGTGTCTGATAGCTGTCTTCCGCTGGCTGTCATCCTTATACCCTCCGCCCCCCCCCCCCCCCCAACCACCACTGCAGCAGGCCAGCTCCAGGCGTGGACTCAGGTCAGTAGAGTGGGAATGGGAAGGTGAGGTAGTGGGGAGAAGCACAATGTCGGGGCTAAATCGAGATGGACGAGGATGCATATTCACCTCGCCGACAGAAACCAGCATCCGAAGGGACTGAGAATAACGCAACGAGTCCGGACGCCACGCTATCCCAACCACTGGCCAAGGTCCGAGCTGGTGGCTGTGAGCAAAGTTGTGGTGCTGGCCGGGAGAGGAAGTACAGAAACGGCGTCCAGAAGAAGAGATTCAGTAATACGCCTGAAAATGGCGAGAAGTCGGTTTGCCGAAATATCGCACCTTCCGAACTACACCTGAGAAATAGTCAAAATTTTTCTTTGTCGCGAAAAGCCAAAATCACAAAGCGAAAAAATGTTTTCGGTTGTAGACCAAAACCGAAGCTGTTCTAGAGACTGTGGAAAACTTTCAGCGGAAATAATGTAAAATAAATCAAATATGGGAATTAAAACATGCACTAGGCAAGAACGGTCCGTCAAACAGAAATTGCCCATCCACCCCGAACAGCGGAACAAATCTGTGGTGGCAGAATACAGGATATATCAAAAAGAGTCATCCGATTTCAGATAATCATAACTGATATGTTATTTAAGATACGTACGTGAACTACGTATTTCGGAAAGAGGAAACCCTCGAGTTTTACCTGGTTCCCACTGGGTAGCAGCAGTGTGCGCCCATTTCAGTTCTAGTCAAAATTGTGTCGGGACAACAGAGATCGTTTTTTATCCTACGTTTTGTGCAGTACGGGTCAGTGATAACTGTTCAGCGTGACTTTTGTACTAGGTATGGTGTGTATTCTCCTACAGTACAGAGCATTAGGCGACGTTGTGGATAATCCCAAGAGACAGGTTACTCAGGTAGAGGCAAATCTCTGGGCCCTCCCCGAGTGTCTGGCACAGACATCGAACGAATGCGCTGTAGTTTTACAAAGAGTGCGCAGAAATCTGTTCGCCACGCAAATCGACAGCTAAAGATGCCTGATATCCGTCTGGGGTGTGTTGCGTCGAGAAGGGCGATTTACACATGAAATCATACAAAATTCAGCTAATGCGAGCTTTTCTTGTGGGTGACAAACGACAACGTGTGGAATTTTGTAATTTCGTTCTTCGCAAGATTGAGGATGACAGTTTCCTTCCACGCTTAGTGTTTGGTGACGAGGTAGTATCCCATTTAAATGGAGAGGTGAAGCGTCATACTGTGAGAATTTGTACAACATGAGAGGGACATTCCGAAATTTGATGTGGTTTGTGCAGTTTCACGGGAAAAGATGTATGGCCCATGTTTCTTCACCGAGAACAATGTTACAGCAAGCACATATCTCGATATGCTTGAGAATTTTCCCACGGTTGAAGACTGATTCGAACGACTTAATTTACCAACAGGATGGGGGCAGCTCCACACTGTCATCTGGAAGCGCGGGACTTTTTAAATCAAAGGATTACTGAACGATGGATCGCTCGCACTGCACCAAATGATTACGCCTTACATTATTGGCCTCCAACGTCACTGTACCTGACTGCATGTGCCTTCGTTACTGACACCGATGAATGAAATGAGACATCGCATAACAGCACCTGTGGAAGGTGCAACTCAAGAAGTGCTCGCTGTAGTGTGGGAATAATTTGAATGCCGCATTGACATATGCCGTACGTCTCAAGGGAGGCATACTGAACACCTATAAAATGCTATGAAGAACTTCTTTTTCAGTTTCCCGCTCAGCAAAAAACAAGATTTATTCTATATGTTTATTCGTTTCAGAAATACGTACCTGCCAGAACGGATGATTCTCCTTGATACACCCTATATTATGTTCCCACAGATTGTTGAGCCTCATTACTCTGAAAAATATAGCAAACACAGTATGAATACGAATAAACAACTATAAGAAGTGACTGTCAAATGATCATACAATAGCCCACTTGTTTTAATATTTTGATTCGATGTTGAACTAATAATTCATGTAAACTGATATGCTAATCTCTCAGCTATTTAAAGATTTAAAACGTTGCCGTTATGTATGGATGCTCCTCAACAACTAGAGAACTATTTTCCAGGCTTCTTCACCTCGGTGTCAAGTAATTAGGGAAGTAACTAAGATGGGGTACAGTTCATTGCAAAATACTTATCTTTCTTCTCTTTCTACCAACTTTAGAACGCACATTCAAGATAGGGAAACAGAGGTCGAGACGGTAGCAGAAGTTTATAGTCAAACGAACGAGAGCAGACAGAAGCCAGATCGGTCACGTCAGAGCTCTAGCACCCAGGTGTCCAGAGTTACATCGTCCATGTGTGACGAGGATCAAAAAGATGAAAATGGTTCAAATAGCTCTGAGCACTATGGGACGTAACATCTAGGGTCATCAGTTCCCTATAACTTAGAACTAGTTAAACCTAACTAACCTAAGGACATCACACTCATCCATGCCCGACGCAGGATTCGAACCTGCGAATGTAGAGGTCTCGCGGTTCCAGACTGAAGCGCCTAGGACCGCTCGGCCACACCGGTCGGCTCAAAAAGATGACATTAACCCAATTTTGAGCTTCATACGATCAGTGAAATAAGAAGCTGACGAACAACGTAAGACGGAGAAGGATGAAGATTGAGAAATAGTGTAAGAAGGAGAAGGAAGAAGATGAGAAACAGCGTAAGAAGGAGAAAGAAGAAGCTGACGAACAGCGTAAGAAGGACACTCAGGCAATAATTTCACATATAGGGGATATTCGTGGGGAATTACTAACAATAAAGAAATAATGTTGAGAAGTAAAACAAATGTCTATGTTTGCACGAAAACTAGCAGGTCTAGCCTAAACGGCAGCAACAGGGGCAATTAAAATCTCAAAAGTAACTTCTTAAGTCGCAGGGCACTTGCGACGTGCGACCGAAACCAATTCAAAATTCCTAGAGTTCTTAAAAACTCAAGCTAATATCGCGGTTACGAACACCACGAAACGAATGGAAGGAGTAGAGAGTAGGATAGAAAAACTATAGCGAAAAGGCCACACGAGCACTGCGCGTTTCGATACTAATGATGGACTACATAGAATTGTGTCGCCGAGGAAAACCCTGCCGTGCTCTAGCACAGTGACAGAGTGCGGAACCAACAATGCATACGCAGAAACAGCGAGTAATAGCTCCAATAATTGCAACCCACTTAGGAGAATGAAAGTTGAATGCCATTTCCACTGTGATACAGAAGCAGCACATCACAGTTGCCAGCAAGATAGATCAGGACACTGAGCAGAAGTGCGAGTATAGGAAACGAGTGACCACACCAGTGCGAGGATCGGACAGGATTTTGGTCACAATCACTTCCTGTCGATAGTAAAATTCCAAAAGTTCAAAGATAACTGCAGGGTCGATGCATCCCAAGAGCTGGGTGATGTAGTTTACAAATTCAAAACCGTCATCAAGGCCAACCTATGCAAAATTAGAATGCATGTGTGGACACATCGAAGACCAAGCCGCGGAGAAGATGTGGTAGCGATGGCAGCGACGTATCGGACATATAAGGAATTTTTTGATGTGTTCCTGCGGATCGTCTGGTCAAAGGAAACGCAAGACAGGATTAAAGAGGAAATAATCTTTTATCCTGAACTGGAAGTGTTCGAGCAAAGGAGTGCAACCAAACTTTTTGGTGGTTTCCTCAAGAAGAAATTGTTTTTAGATAGTCCATATAACAAGGGAGAAATCATGAAATTTTGTTGTTTCAAATTGCCACTTATGTACCAACAGAAAATTGTCGGGAAGTGTGGATGTGACAAAGAGGCATTCAAGAGTATATTGCGTGAACTCGAAGTAGTCTTTGACAAACAAGACGCAAAGAACATGAAGAAGGGGCAGAGTAACAAATACCAAGGACCAGCAAGGGAGGACGACAACAGATCGCATAATCGCACGGGTCAGTTAGGAAACCGGGGTTACAGAAATAAAAGTTATGCTAATCAAGCTTATGGAAACGAGAGACACGGAAACCAGAACATCAGAGAACAGGGTCATGCTAGTTAAGGAAGCTGGGACAGAAGGAATAAAGAACGGCAAAGCAACCGTAATTGGAGACAGCGAAACCAAGTACAACAGGAGAACCAGGAGATTGAAAATAGACCTGCACATCCTAATACACGTCAGAGGAGGGGAGGTCTAACAAGGGATTGACGCTAGAGTAGTGACTCCACCACATCTCTTACAAGGAGGAATTCGTGGAATAACAGTAGTTTAAGTTGTGTACATAGTAGAATAGAGAAATATACGAATCTTTCTTCGGGTAACAGTAATCGTTGCATTAATATATTAAAATTGTCAAGGTATTAACACGCTGCTATATCTTGCAAAATAACTTTTTGGTTTATGTTCGCTACTTTCAATGTCGATAGAGTAGAAGGCACTACCATTCCATGAGCAATGTTTTTGTCCTTTCCTCTCTGGTGTGCATGTTGAGGAATAAGGATGAGTGAGGAGATGTCGCACAAACGGGTGTAAAGAAGAACGTACTCATAGAAGCGTTCTTGTAATTCGTGATACGCTTCATAGCGCCCACAACCAGTTCGCGAGACGTCCATACCAATGCTTGTAGGCACGTGTCAGTGCACTGCAGGATTGTGGGATATTGTGTGGTGTCGAGGATGAATACGGGCAGTTGCTTTTAAAATGGTGCGCCAAACTTGTTGTCTTGTAAGACGGGTGAACCTGTGAGCATTTGACTCCAATGGTGCCCTAGACGGTAGAAATGCGGGGATAAAGCCTACCATGTCAATTGCTGATTGGGGATATAGCGTGTTGCTCGTGACTGTCAATGACGAATAACCAAGGAATTATACTTGGAGATTCATGACACACTGTGTATCAGGCGCGTGGTGGGCGACTGTATCCACAACAGTAACCAGTCGTGGCTTGATCATATTACATTGCCTCTGTAAAACTGCACTTTGATCGCTATAACCATATCACATAGAAAAAAAAGTTGCTACTATAAATTTATTGTCTTGTATAGCCACGGCTAACCCAGTCTCTCGAGTTTCAATGAGGCGTAGTGAGAACTCGGAGGCCTTGTCGTACGGCGCGCACATCACTGCCGTCGTCAATAGGTCAATAGCGGCGAGCAGCGAGACATCTCAGCATAAAAGGAATTATGTAAAAGTATTGTATAAGGTAAAAGAAAAAAGGAAAATAAAAAGAGTACCATATACTAGGATAAGTTAAACTTTAGGATTTAACGATAACTAGGTCCTTAATATTGTGGGAGTTCTCTACCACAACTGTTGTTTGGCGCGCGCCTGTTGGGATGCTATTTTTCAGGTCACCAAACCACAGACTCGAGATGGAGGGAGGAGGGGCGAGCGAACGTAGAATAGATGCATGTTCTTTATAGCTCAGTAAAACTTCAACCTGCATAATAACATAATGTATTAAAAAAGACATAGAATGTAGATCATTAGCAAATGGTAGTTAATTCTCGAACATGTCTACTGTCGATATGTATAAGTAATAGTAATGTTAGTGCGGGCCTGCACATTTAGCTGTTCATCCAATACTAGCATCAGTTATCACACACCATATACGGTAGTGAGATCGGTCTCTACACAAATATCAAGATGAATTATTTCCATGTCTAGAATAGATACACCAAGATTTTGTTAAAATGATGGCCACAGATTAATAACTGTAAAATTAAAATAAGAGTGTCTCAAATGACAGACCATCAATGTATCGGTATGTAAATTTATTATAACATAGAAGGTTATGGGAAAAAGTTTGGCATAAGATTTTTGTGAGAACGCGACACCCAGTGGGCTCTCTGGACGTGACAGCCGTTTGGAGGAAATCCTTGCAGCAGACCACGTTGTAACCTGCTCCTCATGTGTCTCAGAACAGGAAGGGACGGAATATATACTTACGTGTTTGAGTTTTTACAACTGTCTAGTATTGGCCGATCTGCATACACAAAGCACTATCGTGCCACAAACTGTAACAAATGATTTGTCTCATTTCTAACTTCTCCTCTCACTTAGAGAGCAGTTGTAACAATCGTCGCTCCTAGTTCGATCCCATATGGATGACCTCACACAATTATGGAGTCACTCCACGTGCCATCATCCCTCGTCGAACTGCAATATTGGGAAACTTGAAGTACTGTCCAGGGACATATAAGATCTGGATTAGTGATGCATTCCAACCAGTGAACCTCATAGACAATTAATCGACGTGAAGAGAGCCTATCACTGTGTCTTCCTACTGTACTGCCGTGATAAATAGCATGGGTCTAGCTGCAATCTCATCAGTATACTGCAGATGGTCCAGCCCACCCTATTGCTTTGGCAACAATGTAGTAACAACACCAGACATTTAGCACTATGTGACGTCAATACAGTGGTCCCACCCCAAAAGCCCCCTCCGAAGCTCAAGACATGGTACCACTTGTATCAATGCAGATGACTCAATAGACCAATCCCTCAGAAAAACCAACGAAATTGTGAAGTGCTTCGAATATTTCTAACAACGTCGTTTAGTGCCTCATTCGCAATAGAGTCGTGAACATTGTGCAATGTGCAAGCACAACTTGACCCCCCTGAAGCTTTTGTTTTCACGTTTCTTTCTCTAGTGTTGTTTTTGTAATGCTTGTTATACTTTGTATGCGTTTGTGTTTTGCTTTGTATTTCTTATGTAATTAGTAGAACAGGCTCACAAATTACTATATTGTTCTCTACACCATGTTCTTTTTTGTATTCTGTATTTATTGTTGTGTGTAGGCAAACAGTGTGCCCAATAAACTGAAGCAGATACCACCACTGTCACTGTGGAGGGACCATCAGTTCATGGAACGTTTTGTAATGGTTACTCTTGCTACATGGAGACAGAATGAATAGGTGGTTGTAATTAGATCCTGAAAGCTGACAAAGAGATTGTTACCTTAATTGATATCATGTGTGATTCAGTTCAGGTTAGTTTAATGATCGAAATTGTTGTAACATCTTGAGCATTTAATTCTGGAGCACTCTGACTCTGATTGAGAAGACTAAACTGCTCTATATTTGGCTCACATGCCTGGGCCAAATTTAGAGTGTGAGTGTCTGTGGGAATTGGTGTTTGGAAGGAGCTCCCTGGGTATAGATGTGTGATGTGAGTGCTAGATTTCCATATTAAGAAGGTGAAGTTGGCTACATCATAATCAATCCTGCCTCTAAGAGCTGCATCTTCTGTTGCAGTGATTTTTTTTTTTATAGAGTGCGGCATGTGGAGACAGTTTGCAACATTGTTCTTAGGCGATTCGCTCACTTTTTTGCTCCTAAGTGAACCAACCACTTACCAGTTACAATGTAAAGTGGCGTAGGGGCTATGAGAGGTGGCAAGCCTTTACAATGTACACAGTGACTTCCCTCTTCTCATATTTATATCTTACTATGAGTAATTCGATTTGGGGAAGTATAGCCGAGTATGGCCATTACAAGGCTACAACTGAGAACCCAGAAGATCTGAATGTTTTCTTCTCTTATTGAATTAGGTAAATAGTTGCTATTTCTTCCCACGCTGCGTCCTTCGTCGCCTGTGTGGTCTACAAAGACAGAAGTGTTCTGCTGGGGATGAAAGGATTATGCAGGCAGGGGTGAGGGAGTCGAGAGGATGCTATCCAGACGCCGAAATTGTCATAGGTGTGGGGGGGGGGGGGGGGGCGGCTCGCACATAGGGACCTGAAGGTGCGGCTGGGATTAGAGATTCAGTTACTTCGCAGAACATTTGTGAAAACCCTTTCTGACAGGCTATATGCCAGGCGTGGGACGACTTATGTTCCAAGGCAGTCTTGGCCCGCAAATTCCCTCGTTTTCTGCAAATTCATAACTGTGATTGGCTTGCTCAGGGGAGAGCTCCGTGACGTAGCAAAATCGGAACAGAAATTGGCGCCAAGCCTCTCCATTGGTGGAATAGTAGTTCTTCGGCAACAGAGTGGAATTTTCCGCCTGTTTTCGAGTTACTGATTGGCATATTTAACCACGGCAACTGTCGTGAGGCCGGTAATGTTCTGTGTTTGGCTTGTACGGGTGGTCAGAGAGAGTCGACTCTCGCCTTTCGGTCGGAGTAGGTTACAAGACTGAGCTCTCGCTGCTCTAGATAACCTGCCTTCCATTGGCTGTCTAATATACTTTCATTTAATTGTAATTGTTTAACGAAGTAGATGAAGTTTCGACTTCAACGTAAACTTACGAGTACATTTGGCAACTGAGCGTTCTGTATACAAGATGACGATGTTGTCCGTCTTGAGCAGTTTTGGCTAAAATTGACTTTATCAGAGTTACTGTGTGACTTCGCTTGTTAAAAATCAGTCACTGCACCGTCAGTGATCGTATGGCGAGGCTTCTTCGTCTACTTCAGAGGCACATTTGTATTGCTGGGAAGTCATTAGTCTGGCACAACAAGACCAGGAAAATTTGTTTCAGGCTATACTAACGACATTATCATCACCACGACGGGAGGTCGAAGCAACCAGGCATCGCCTCCGGTACGTCAGATCGTGTCCTTGCAGTTGAGAAGACAGCTTGGTAATGTATGTCCGCAGCACCGGCAGGTTAGGGAATTTTGCTATGTGATAATAAGAGCTTAGCAGAGCACGCCTGTTCCAGTCTTTTCTAACGTGGTTCTGTCTTGGGTGTTCACTGTCTGAGTTCTCACTACTGTAACAGAATTGATATTGGGTGGGCTGAGTGTTTCTCTTATGATCTGAGTTGCAAGGAATTGGCTCCACATACCACTTGGTCATAAATGTTACAAGCTAGTTTATGGACAACTTCACCTTCACTGCGTTTCTTTGAGTGTTCAATTTGACGTATTGTAATTGTTTCATGTGTTTTGTTTATCATTTTTAGTTTGGTCATAATGAATGAAATTATTATTTTGGACAGAACTTTCATTCTGTAGATCGGTAGAGCAACCCTTTCATTTCTCACTACATTAATGGAACTTGCCTTTATCAAATTAATTTCTATCGAATTAAATTTTGCAGGTGCCAGACTCGTTTCTACTCCACGTGCAGGGTCGATTACAGTGAGTTCGCTTTTATTCATAATCCATGTGCAACAGCAAAAGTCGGATTTAGAAAAGGTGGAAGAATCTAGAAGAATTTAATGGTAAATACACTACTTGCCACGGCCCCTCGCATATTAATAAAGCACAGCAAGTCTGTGTTCCGAAATGCTAGGGGTGTTTAGAAGCAATAGTAGACATTAAATCGAGTTAACGTTTCTCTTTCCCTTGTGATTTTGTACAAGCCTTAGACAAAGCTAAATGCCCGTACCTTTGTGGTAGTCGATGTTATCTCCAACACTTGAATCAGATGCTCAGAGTATGTATTTATTTTTCAATCTGAATCACTTTTCAGAATTATGTCGGCTGTGATTCTGTAACTGTTAAATATTCATATCAATTCCTAAGAGATTTATAGCTTCGAAATGAGAGGTAGTTGCTAACTTGTGTTGTTTCAATATTTTGTAAACTAGGCAGAAGGAAAACAAATGAAGTAAAGCCACGAAACATCAGGTGTTGTTAGCTGATTATAGAGGCGTGATACCCACCATTATCTACCGGACCTTTATCTAATGCCGATTTTACAGAAGCGTTTAACTCGTTATCCGCTAACAGCAAGGTCACCTGCTGCTTCGGAAGCAAATCCTATGCTTCCTATTGTATCAACTTCCGCATTAACTGGTGGGATTAATCTAATAACACACTCTTTCTCTGGCATTAAAAATCTCGCCCTAGAGAAGCAACCAAATTCCCTTCCTTTCGCTACAAGGGAAACGAGAGAGAACAGCAATTGGAACCCCATACATTCCATGCATCACAACGACGATGAAATACCGACCAAGAGTTCATCAACATGGGATTCAGAAGTCTAGAAATCTGTGGAAATACGACAGATGGGCAGTATGATTAATCAGGGCGTGATCTCCACCTAAAGAGATTTCAAGCAAATCCTTCGTATCACTTACAAGTTTTGAGAGAAATTTACGTTCTTCACTGTCTGGTATTATGGCACCCTGTCACTAATCACAAAGAGGAACTTCCTGAACAATAATCATAGTTGATTAGTGACTTATCGAGTAGCTCTGTGTTTGTATCTGATGTGCGCTTTCTACATTCAGCTTAGACTAATTTTATCTCTAACTAGTGATATTGTCCACTTATATCATCTGTGACATGTGTGTATTGAGCTGTCAATACAGCCACAGTTTAACATGTTCGGGGTTGAGGCTATTCCAATATTGCAGAAGTATGTCTCAATTTTTTTAAATACATAGACCACATTACAATTAACGAATGTGTACTTAATACATTGCTGATTCTCAGTCGTGCTTAATGACAAACAAAATGGGGCGTGATTCGTCTGTAGAGCATGATAGGAGCTACCATTAAAAATGAGTGACGTTCACATTAATAAACTAGCACCGAAAGTGAGACAATTTCGTCATTTTTCAGTACATCAATCTAACATTATATTTAAAAGTAAGGTTGCTTTATTTACATGGTGTCTATGACATTCTTATTATGATAGGACACACAATTTTGCACGGAGTCTAATGGCTTACACATTCTTACATTTCATTCTATTTTCCAACAAAGTGTTATTTTATTTAATCTAATTCCTATATATATACAATGTTCCTAGGTTTATGGGTGTGTTTCTGTCCCTCATACCGTAACATTTTTAAAATTGATTTTCTCCAGTGCTGGGAACATTTCTATTGCTTATGACGTTTTGTTAGTACGTTTTTGTGGCAGTTTTCCCTTTATCGACAGCTGCGGTGGCTTATTTGGCACCTTAAATAATGCAGCCACAGCATTCCTCACAAGTTAATTTTTGATTTACGTCCATAAACTGCTTTGGCTCAATGTAGCGAATAAAGCTTTTCGCTATTGCGTGGGTATGCGACATCAAACTACGAAAGACCTTCTCTTCTTTTATTTATGAACCACATTCTTGATGCTAAAAATAAACATTAACCTCCACTAAAGGTATCTATTGTCTCAGGGTACTTAGGAAACCAAAAGAAAGTGAAATGTGGGGTTTTCATTTAGATATGTCTGTGATTTATTGCGCTACATACCATTTTTCAAATCAATACAAACGATGCTGTTCACATTCATCACATATTGTGGTCAATGCTATGAGTCATTGACTGTTTGGTGCAGTCCTATCGCAGTGCGTAACGAAGTCAACAGTGTCGAAACTGTATAAGTTTTAGACTATGATATAGCCTTGACTCATTTTGAAAGAACACATAGGAAATGTTTCTCAAAAATAAAGTAATCCCTGTTCAGTGCCTGGAACGTTGTCAGCTAGGAAGTCGGATGTTCTGGTGATTGTGCTATACAGCAAGGAGATATTTTAATGAACTGTCACTCTCGAAGAAATTATTCACGTGGGATTTCGTTATGTCTATTAATGTAGATGTACTCTACAAATTTCTGATGCTATCTGTAATAACCAAAAGAATACCCAAAACTCGAGTAAGGAAAATGAAACTTCATGACCAACTTACTAGAAACTTATTTCACTTCACTCATCATAATATTGTTAAACATACAGCCAAAACTTTTCCTTTTATCTACACGTTTTGTGTGTTTGAAATGTTTATATTCCTGACTCTCCAGTCTTGTTTGCGTTTCTATTATTTTTGTTTCTCATTTATATTTCAACGTTACTTCGCATTTTGTCAATACATTTCACTCATAATTTAGCGTCTCCACTGTTTAGCGAATTTTATCATAGGTTTTTACTTCTGTTGTGCATCCTGTATCCCTATAATGTAAGTTTACTGTTTTTAGTACACTTGTCACCAGAAATACTGACCACGGAAAGGGCAGTTGGCAGAAACCGGTACAGCACTATCATAAGTGAAATTCAACGTACCATAATTATCTGTTTACCTTGGGATCATGCAGACGAAGAAATACTACTTCAAAAATTACAGAAAACTAATCTTATTCCAGATCTGTTCCAAGGACACACAATTTTTTTTCGAAATATACGGGTAGTATCTACAGGTATAGTGCATGTTAACTGAACCGATATGTTTGTCAATTGTAACTGTAGATCAGTAAACAATATGCAGCCTTACAGGTAATGGTCGAATTAATTTGAATATTTTTCCAGCTTAAGAGACACATCCTTCTGGTTGAACAATTCGTTCTCTGGGAAATTCTCCAACGTGTTATATGAAATATTTCAATGACGTGCAGCCCATTTCCTCAGACGATGCGACGGGATTTTGGCTATAAATCACTGAGAGTGACTTCTGGTGGCAGAATGACATCCCTGGAGACGAAAGTTAACTTTAGTTTCTATATTTGACATAACGCGTGAGAAATATTTTGTAGTTTCTTTGATATTGCATGGTAACAGACGTATTGTCAGTGCGAGTTAGGTCTGCAGTCACACCATTTGTTCTATAACAGACAGTGAGATTATATAATAGATATGAAATATGGGCAACACATCGCTTTCATTAGACTCACATTATTCATGGCCATACCTCATAACCAACAGGCTATTCGTGATCACTGAACAGTTCGACTGTGCTAGTATGAACCTTAGAAATTAAACTCTGATAAGTAAATACCAGGTAGAAAGTTACACATAATAAGCATACATTAAAGTTAAGGGAGAAATAATACAAAGATAATGGGAAAGATAATTTACGTTCATGTTTAGAACCTAACTGATGCCTGGAGACCATACGTATTGCAAACTGACATTTTATTACAATCAAAAATAAAAATAAAAATAAAAATATTCTTAAGTTCAAATCAGTATCCTCATTAACCACAAGCGGGTACCATAACCCCTATAAACATGACTCGCATTGTGGGCCGCCCTCGGGCAGATGTCATTGGAACAATCTTAAAAAGACAATTAGTGTAAAACAGAAACAATATACCATTTATATTCTTGCATATACCAAAAATTTACGGAAGATCAGTTGCTTAAATGAGGTTAACTCATGGGCGAATTTTATCACTGATTTTATGTTAGCAGCTGAGACAAAAATTTAATAAAAGAGAGAAACTACCTTGGCCAGCGTTTATTAAAATAATAAAAGTACTTAACTGATATAAAGTCCAGAAAGGACAACTGCACTATTAAAGATGAACACAGAGTAAAATTTCGCGTAAAACCTTAAGTACTTGATAACAGACCAGAAATTTCGCAGCTGAACATTACAATGCTTTTGGTTTAAGGCGATTTACGAGAATAAAGACAACACATTCTTAACAAATGCTCTCAAATTACAAAATTCAGTTCTAGATATTTAATATAGTTGCTAGTAAACACTCATTCCTTTCCCGTGAGATTACAAGAACGGGTGCTCACCGTAAAATCCAGTTATGTAAGAACTCCTTGGTTTTGAGTCCCCACAGCTTTCCACCCACAGCGGAGACTGGGGGAAACTTCAAACACAGGCTCAGCACCTCCTTCCGTGCCGCGGCGAACTTGTGGCTCCGACAGCAGAGAACAATACTCTACCACGCCGCACCCACCTGGCTGGAATCTAGCGTTTACTTCCTTGTTCCGACCAAGCTCTGATGCACACTTCGAGCCTAGACGCAACTCTACTTTACAGCGCCACTGCACCAAGTCCATATGATTTCACTGGCATCGTGGGTTATTTCGAGAGCTCTTCTTACAAACTGAGTTGAGTCAAAGAGCCGACTGTAGGCGCACTTTCCGCAACCCCACATATGCGAGCCGGAAGTCAACTGCCAGGAGACGGTGTCTTCTACAGCCCTTTAAAGGTTTAGTGCAGCCACCCTCCGACCCATCACCCCCACTCGGCCACCCAGCAGAGAGGCAGAATACGCGTGACAGCGGTATGCTCTCTGAAATCTATAGGAACCGTCTCCACCTTATCATTGCTCTTATGGTGGATGGGAATTTGACAGCGTCAGAGGCTGGGGACAGTATAAAGTCCCTGAGCTCAACACGCGACAATGGATAAAATATACTCCAGATACTGGAAAATTCAGAAGTCGTGTAACAGCACTTGTCCGGTAGAACGAACAGGTCAGCAGGTGACGCCAAAATCAATTTTTAAACGCGAAGCAGTTGAATGGGGTTGCTTTGTTTCCCGCGGCAGTAGTTCCTGTTCGGCACTGGCTTACAGAGTACAGGCTACATAGCAAACATACGACCATCAAGGAGAAGCTCTTTGATGGTCACCCACACAACTCATTAGGATTTTCCGAAGACAATATCAATCGTGATTAGGGGAATGCGGTATTTTGTAACGAGTCCATATTGTCCTCGGGGAATGATGGCCTGGTATGGGGCAACGTGCGGTTTCCTATCGTGGGATCTCCTGCAAGGGTACATCAGGTAGCGAAGCTGTCCCGAGCGACCGGTTCCCTAACGAGGTGTTTGGGCACTGAGCCTCCCCCCACTGCTTGTTTACCCCACTCACTCACCCTCAGTGCAGGTGTTGTCACCGTTTCACAGACGGTGTCGTCGTCGATAGCTTTCGTTCCGTGCGGTTTCCTATACGACTACTGTTCTATTCAGTGTACTCGATGGATGTGATAACAACATCGAAAGGGAGGCCGTGTCTTATCAAGGATGGTCATCGCTACAGTATTTATAGGAAAAATGAAGAATATACGAACTGGATGTGCGTCAATTATGAACGGAGTACGTGTAAAGGCTGTTTAAAAATTGCAAATGCTGAAATCATTGCTCAACAGCAACATTCTTGCCCGCCTGACAAAAGAGATGTGGAGAAAAAGAAAAGAGCACATAATTGCAGAAAAAGAGCTCGAGAAGAAAAGACAGTGCCTATAGTCCAAATTTTTAGCAGGTATTTCCAGATTTTAAAGAGTAAGTATTAGAATTCGTGGCATATATTCCGAATTATGACAGTTCCAAGACTCAATTGTGTAAGGCGAGAAGAGAAGCTATTGGGACAACCCACAACCCTGGCTCTAGTTCTGAAATTCACCTTAGCGAAAACCTTTTGAAATTATTGGAAGGTAATAGTTTTTGAAGATTGATGATGGCTCTGTTCCAGGTAAGAGACTTCTAGTATTTGCTCGCGAAGAAGCAGAGAAAATCCTTTGTCACACTGGAACTGTGCATATGGATGAGACATTTGACAGCTGTTCGAAATAGTTCAAACAGTTGTGCACAATCCATGTCGACATGGAAAGTACAGCAGAGGCAGCTAAGATATTTCCTTTTTTATTTGCTTTGCTGCCAGACAAAAGTCAAAATTCATACGAAAGACTTTTTTCTGGATTGAAATACAAGATGTCTGAATGAATTCAGTGTTCCTTGAAACAGAAGTTTCCGGTTGTAATTTTCTCTTTAACCAGTGTCTATGAAAGAAGATACAGGAACTGGGGTTGACGGAAGACTACAGGGATATGGAGGAAGTCCGAATATTTTGTCGCATGTGTGCTGCAGTGGCACGTCTTCCACTGAACACTGTCGATGAAGCGCGGATTTTGACAATGGAACAAATACCCAGTGGAGAGAAGGTCACAGCATTCGCATACTATATGGTTGATCAGTGGATGGAAAATCCTAATATACCTATTGAACTGTGGAATGTTTTTAACTAACGACACAGAATGACGTACGCCGTCGAAGGTTGGCACAGATAACTGAACTCCTCAATAAATAAGAAACATCCAAATGTGTAGTTTCTGATTCAAAAGCTGAAGGAGGAGGCAGTAAATGCTATTATTGAAATTAAACCAAATTCCATTCGCCTACCTCTTCGAAAAAGGAAGAAAAGGTACATAGATCTTGACAAAAAATTAAAAGACTTTATGAGAAAATATGAGGATTCTGGAGATTTAAAAAGGCGTTTAAAATCTCTAGCCTTTTTACATTAAATTAAATAAGAAATTACGATCGATAAGAAAAAAGTTATCAGTTTGCTACTGTAATGTTGAACAACAACAATGAGAACAAAAATAAATAAAAATAAATAAAATGAAAAAAATTTTAACATACCTATGTACTACGTGCATAGCCAGTCCTAAGCCTGGACAAAATGTGAAGGGATGTTCTTATTTTCAAGTCAGTCGGAAATTTCATAGTTAGGATATTTATTTGTAGTCGGAGACACGAACGTCATCACGGAGGGGTCTAGAGCTTCGAAAAGATGGATGAAAAAACATGTACCATGATGCTCTGTGTGAAAAATTCTGAGATTTGCGGTGGGCCTTAAAAATATTTCTGTTTCAAAACGGTATATGTAACTACAGCACACATTTTACCAGAATCAATAATTTCGCAAAGTTAACTTCCGGATTCTGGAGTTTCGTCATGTATGTCATACAAAATTAATTATTTGTATTTGGCGGATTTCATTCACAAAAGTACGGTTTAACGGTATTTCTAAAGTTCTAATACAAAATTTGCTATTTATTGAATTTTTAACTCAACAAAACTGAAATTTTACTTTGTAAATTTCTTGCATAATATGGTCTCTCGTCCTGTGAAGCTTCCAGAATTTTTGGTGAGGAAGGCGGATTGAGGACCCAGACTACTGGTTGTCCATTTTTCTGTCAGAGTCTTTTAAACACGATCATATTTGCCTTTGTTGTGCTCCAACAGGTGCATTTTTCAACTGATTGTTCATTTTATTAAGATGAAATTCCAATTAGATGAACTTTGGTGGAGTCATCTATTTAAGCAGCGAATTTTATCATCTGTAGACATCAAGAACAACACTCCAGTTATCGAGACTTTATACGCCGCATCTAACCATAGGAAAATATTCTTTAATTTCTTTCAGATGAACACGCACATTCTCGCGTAATTATTTATCTAATTACTAATAGTAAACCCGGCGTTGCCTGATATTTATTAATACCAGTTTCATGTCAGTACATTCCCTCTTCCCTCATCTCGCTTGATCATTTAGTCTTGTCTCTCTATCCACCTCCTCCTTCCGCCCATCCGTCTCTCTTTCCATCTCTACCATCTGCCCCCCTCTCTTACTCCATCCTCCTCCCCCTCTCCATCCATCTTCCCGTCTCTGTCCACCTGCTCCTCCGCTCTGTCTAAAACTACATCAATTTCACAATAACACAACTAATTTACGTATTTATTACAGTGTTCCATTAGTCATTCACCACTTTCCCCTTTACCTGTTTACCAGCTGCTCCCACTTCCTTTCAATCTGCTTCTCTCACTTCTCTGGATGCTCCTCCTACTCCCTCCCAGCTCCCATCACGTTTTCCTCTCTCTGTATGTCTCCTCCTCCGCCTCCATCATGCCATCTCCTCTTTCCCCATCTATGAAAAAGTACGCATACATGCCAACTTTCATGCTCATTGACTAAACGATGTTGAATTTATTTAAAGGTAGGCCAACCCTCCGCCATCCAGCATACGTTGGCTTGTATAAATACCTTCACCACGAAAACCTGTTGTAAGGTACCCTCCGCCATACACCGTATGAAATATCACTTAGACGGTGAGGTTCCCTTTGTTTTGAAGATCAAATGTACAAAATTCCATCAAGATCAGAGCAACACTGTGGCTTTTGTTGAAATCCTTGAGTAAAGTACCCTCCAACATGCACTGAACGAAATTTATGTAGTCAGTGGCCTTCCTCTTGGTTTGGGAAATAGGAATTCGTTATTATACACCACGCTCGCTTTACGCCGACTTAGGTGCGAAACATAAATAATAGATTCGAACAATAGAAAACATGTAATGATTTCTATCGTATAAGGGGCGACATAGCTATTAAATAATAGCAACGAGATTACGAGAGCAGCCACATCCAGTGTTACGTAAAATAACGTTACACCTTGTAAATTATCACGACACAAAATGAAGATAATAAGCAATGTGGGACTTCCTTCCGTTTGCGTTTGAAACTCTCGGAGAACTCCTGTGTGGTAAGGAGGGTGGGAGGGGGCAGCAAGTGGAGCCTCAATTTGTTTTGCTGGCCCGGGCCTCTGACAGGTATAGTGCGCCACTGCTCGTAGGAAACCCCATGGTAGGAACCCCCACGACTCCCAGTACGATTACACAGGCCTCACGGTTACCGTTTCTACCCGAAATACAGCCATCATTCCTCTAGCAGTGGCCGAGTGTCCGTTGCGCTTTGGGGTTGGATGTGTTGCTGTTGAGTTGGAATTCTTCACAGGACGGCTGGTAGACCTGGAGTTGTCCAATATACCTATCTTACGAGTGACGTTATAGTTGTATCAGCGTGAAAACTGTACCCAGAGGGACTAATCCGCTTTCAGCAGGATCAGTGTCCTACACACATATCAGCGATGCTGCAGAAGTTGTTTACAGAATGGAACGTGATTTCTCTTCTCGACTGACCTCCTTCTGCACCAGACCTAAGCCCCATTGAATAGTTATAAACAGAGACGGAATGGACCGTGCGAGGAAATCGGCGTGACCCCGCTCGAATAATCCATGGTGACCTCTGCAACGACAAGCTAATTTACTGGGAGGCGTTGGAAGAAAATGAGAGATTTATTACCAGCCTCATAGGCTCGTTTCATCGCATATTGCAAACAGTCACTAAACTTGACTGTTGTGAGTGGTGTGATATTTCTGTAATCCAGGCTGCTGAGACCCCTTATGCGAGAAAGACCTGTAGCCCAACAACGGATGCGGTTGTGTCGTGAGCTCAGGAACGTACGTGCAGGCACAGTAAATCTCTGCACTCGAGCGAGAAGACAGTGCGAATAATTTCTATTAGTTGTTGCTCCCAAAGTTGGAGAAACAAAACTCACAAATACACGGGAAAACGGAGCATGGAATAATGTCAAGACACGTACAGTTAGATGTGTTCCTTACTCTTATAAGGAGATCTGTATATCCAATAAGGTGATTGACTCCAGAGCTACATGGCGGAAGTTCAAGTTTCAGTGACGATCATTTTTGGTGTTCTGAAGCGTACATTTATATATCAACTTCAATACCAAAAAGATTGCGGATATCATATGGAGCGGCGAAAATAGAATCTAAGGTATTGTTTCTTAATGAAACCGCTCAATTGCCGTCCCTCAGCGGTTTGCTGTTAATGCGAAATACCTCGTTGAGTGAGGATGTAGGAAGGCTGTCGGCGACCGATACATTAGCGAGAGTGCCTGGTAGCGGCGAATGGTATGTCGCATCAGCCGAACGTTGTGGTTGCCGTTAGCCGACCGGTTTGTACCATTGTGGTGGCCCCTGTTTCACGAGGTTAGTGATATAACGACTCCAAACCACCATTGTTACGAGAACATAGGTAAAACTCCTTTATCGCTGGTGAGTGCTGAATTTCTTTAGTCACTGGTTTCCAGTGTACAGAATTATTAATACCCATAAAAAAAGTGCTATGAGTTAGAGACGACATCAGTGTAAACTGAAGCAAAGATCGCTGCTGTTTAAATAGGTAATCTGTGTGTTCCTGATTCTCTGAGATAAACAAATCAAAAGTTATCACCTGTTATTTACCCTTAGTCATGTATTTCATTTACAATGATATTGTGATATAAATAATCATCTATCAGAATAGTTTTCATTGGACAAAAGCCAGCTTCATAAATAAAAAGTGCTTTATCCGTATTTATCTTGTAGAAATTTCCGTGATCGGCAAAAAAGAAAAAAAACTATAATATCAGTACACAAATAGTACATACTGAAATTAATTGCAGATAATAAATCATAGTTAACATTCTCATTGTTTCTGTTGCGATCAATGTTGGTGTGGTTTTCAGTATAACGACTGGTTTGAGCAACTAATCACTCTAGTCTATCATGTGAAAAATTCTTCATCTCAGTAACTACTGCCCCCTCCATCCATTTGAACCTTCTTAGTGCATTTATACCTTCCTCTACACTTTTTAAGCGACATATTCCCTCCATTACCAAACTAAATATTCCTTAGTGGCTCAGGATGTGTCATATCAATCGCTCTTGTCTTAGACCTCTGTCATAAATTTCTTTTTCCCAAATTTCGAATCAAGACATCGTCATTAATTATTCAGTCTCCCCACATAATCTTCAGCATTATTGTACGGCACCAAATTCTCTTCTTGTCTCAATTGATTATCGTCTAAGCTTCATTCTTGTTCGAAGCTACTTATAGAAAAAACTTCCTAATTTATATTATTTGTTCACAAATTCCTGTTTTTCGGAGATTCTTTTTTTCCTATTTCGTCTTCCTTTTACAACCTCATTACTTCTACCATCATCAGTTATTTTGCTTTCCAATAGCAGAACCCATCTATTCCTTTAAGTGTCTCAATTCCTGAACTAACTTAGTCAGCATCGCATAATGTAAGTCTTCTAATACCATTAAGAATGTTTTACTATTGTTTATGGTTATCTTAAATCTTTTCGGGACACTCTCCGTTCCGTTCAAATGCTCTTCCAACTCCTTTAGCGTTGCTGAGATCTTAGGCACACCTGAAAGTCTTTATTTCTTCTCCCTGATCTTTAATTCTATTTTCGTGTTTCTCTTTGGTTTACTTTACTGCTTACTCAACGTACAGACTGAATGATACTGGAGACACGCAAACAACCCTAGCGCACGCTCTTCTCAACTACTGCTTTTCTTTATTTAAATATACTGGAATTACAGTACCGGCATATGAGTGTAGTTTACTATTTATTATTATTAAGCTTAGTTATATGCTAAAAGACCACATCTGCACATACAGTGTTGTATCATTAAAGGTTTGGAATGTAATTACTAAATGTGTAGAGAGTGTCTGACAAAGAAAAATGTAAACTATAGAATCATAGAGGAAAAACATTACTGATGTCCTCTACGGCTAGAAGTTGGGGATACAACGGGAATAATATTGTGATTATGACATTATACAGTAGGGAGGTTTGGTAGAGAACTACATATAACGAAATAAAGGTAACTACTGTGTTAAGTATGCTAAAGAACATTGACCTATGGAATACCACTGTAAAGTCGTCAGACTGAAAATGCTATGTAGTGCCGTAGTGGGCATAATAACAGTATAAACTGGTGCAAGAAATGTTCATCTGCCTACATACAACTCGAAATTAATCCTGTTAAAATGTGAATCTGTCAAGCCTAAAATTTATCTCTGAAATAAAACTAACGAAAAACATTTCTGGGCATCATTAATATAAATCTGTATTTCTAGATGAAACGAGAAAAGGGCCATCAATACCTGGGTAAAACATAGGTACACACAACCATGCAAAAACGTTAGAGGGGAAATGCCACGATCAGTATGAGTATCAGGAAACTGCTCAGCGTGACCTTCAAAGAAATCTGCGTTTCCTGACACGAGGACAGAGATATGTCCACCACTTATCGAGAAAATAGGGGAGCGTCCCAAATAAAATACGAAAGTCATTCATTAACTGAATACGTACGTGCTATAGATATGTAAAGGTAGTATAGAAGTGAATTACAGGCCACAGTGCAATAACGCATTGCAGTGTGAATCTTATGTTTGAAAGATCAAAACCCTAAAAGGAGTCCTCGTTGCAATTTACAAAGCAAAGCAATACATTTACCTACATACATACATTAATCCTTGCTCCACAGATCATGAATACGACGTTTCTTAATGGTGTGGAACGTGTCACTTTAATATACTTTTATTTTACACAAAATAATTAATTAATTAATTATCTCTTTACAGTTACTACTTCATATCTAAGAATTCATCTGTTGATTAGAAGGAGTTGTCATTAATAAATTATTTTAATTTGATTATAAATGTTGGTTGGCTATCTGTGAAACCTTTAATACTATTTGGCAAATGTTCAAAGATTTTTGTGACCCTTTCTGTGCCAAAGTGAGGTTTAATCCAGAATAGTGAATATCACCCATTCTTTGAGTGCTGTAGCTATGCACTCCGCTGTTATTTTTGAATTAGGATGAGTTATTCGTGACAAATATCATAAGCGTATATATGTATTGTGATGGTACTGTGAATATCCCAAGTACCTTAAATAAATGTCTGCAAGGTGGACTCCAGCTATTATTCTGAGTACATGCTTTTGTGCAATGAATACTTTCTCTCCTGATAGCGAATTGCTTCAAAATATGATTCCATATGAAAGCAGTGAATGAAAATAGGCCTAGTAGGCTAATCTACAAATATGTTTATAGCCAAAATTCACAATAACTCTAATAACGTAAGTAGTTTAACCTAACCATTTCCGCATTCATCGATGCGTTTCTTCCAATTCAATTTCTCATCAATGCACATACCCAGAAATTTTGAGTATTCTGCCCTAGCAACAGACTTCCGTTCAGAGTCTATATTTATCAATGGTGTTATGCCATTTACTGTATAGAATTGTATAAACTGTTAATAACATCAAACTCCCAATCCTAAAAAGCGTTCCATGCCAAACTTGTCAATGAAATGTCCAAGAAGCAGCAGCCAATATTGAAGTATGTTATGCTAAATGTCATACAGCAAAATCACAATGAACCATCATATCTGAAAGAAGACGAACCCTCTGCAATGCAACACATGTAGAACATGCACGGTCTATTGGACACCTGTCACGCCGAAGATGCTAGACCACTCGAAGTAACATCTGTTAGAGAAACAATCACAGTCTAACCAGAACTAAAGCGAACTGACAGTCATATCCAACCAGTCTGGTCGACAAAGAAATACACTATACTCGTATAATGTGCTCGCATATGCGAATACGACTGAAGATTTCTCAGGAAAAGCAGTATTAACTCTCAAAACATTCTGTGTTTCAGGACTGGACCAGGAAATGAACACATCCACTATTCAGTTGCTATAGGAACATGTCCGTAACTAAAGGTATCAGTTCCTAGAGTACTTTAATGTTTTCAAACAATAGTTTTAGAATACCTTATTTTATGAGTACAATAATTAATATTTGTGCATTACTTGTAATATATGACTTGTGATTTCTGATGTACATGTGCCTGAAGATAACACAAATATATTGTTGAAACTGGTCACTTAATTAATACGTTTTGTAAAGAGTACGACTGCTGGTATTGCTTATTTCTACGAGTTTATGACTAGCCGCGGTCCCACGTCCACTTCAATGATGGATCATCTAAATCTTCCTGACTGCCAAGCCGTGTGTTTTATCAGCGAGTGGACTGCTACACGATATTCGTACGATTGGTTACTGCTGCTGGAAATGACATGCTCCTCGTCCATTGGCTCTCCAACCTGAATGATATTTTGTCGTCTGGTTGGCACTGGCTCCCGTCGTGGACGTGGGAACTTAAACGAGCGTTTCGGACGGCCTCTGAACCACCACACCACTCAAGCTCACGCTGCTCGTAGTCTCACCATGAGGTTAAACTGAACACCTCTATGATGGATGGTAGGTCTAACGGCAGGGGTAGTAGCGTGGGACACATAACAGAGATTGTTGAGAGTTTCACAGCCGCATTACGCAACGTCAGACTGAAACAATCGAAAGAAATCGCAATAGAAGATGAATGTGTAGCCCTGAGAGAAGAAATGGGGCAGACAGTAGTGGTTCACATCGCTAAAAAGACAAATCCTACTATAAATCTTTGGATAACAAAGGTGCTATAGAGTTTAACTGACGAAAGGAGAAAGTATATAAATGCAGCAAATGAAGCAGGTATAAGAAAATACAGACCTGTAAAATGGGATTGACAGAAAATGCAAAATTGTTAGAATACAAATTCTAGACTGTATCAATCTGCATAGCTACAGAAAAGATAAATGTTACCTATAGGCAAGTTGAGAGTCGTTTGGAGAAAATAAAGCAACTATATGAATATCAAGAGCTCAGTTGGAAGTTGCATTAAACAAAGGAGGGAAAGCGGAGAAGTGGAGGGAATATGTAGAGGATCTATATCAGGTGGAAAAATTGAGGAAAATGTTATAGAAACAGACGAGGAAGTATATGAAGATGAGAAGAGACATATGATACTGGAAGAAGAGTTCACAGAATAACGAAAGACATAAGTCTAACCAAGGCTGTGGAATTATTGAGTATCTTGTGAAAGTGAGTCATGACAGTGCTATGCAGCTTCATGTGTAATATATTTGACTCAAGCGAAGTGCCCTCAGTCTTCAAGAAGAATGTAATAATTCCAAGTCCAAAAAAGGCAGGTGCTGAGGAATGTGAATACTACCGAAACAACAGTTTAATTATAGTTGCAAAATACTTATATGAATTATTTATAGAAGAATGGAAGCCGATCCCAGGCACGTTCAGTTCAGGCTCTACAGAAATACGTGAACACGTGAGGCAGTACAGACACTACGTACTTAGAAGTTGTGTTGAAGACAAGCAAACCTGTATTTATCACAACTGTAGATTTAGAGTAAGATTTTCCCAATGATGGCTGGAAAACACTCTTTCAAAATTTTAAGGGTACCGTGGATAAAATACAGGACACGAAATGTTGTTTACATCTTGCACGGAAAACGCAATGAAGTTATATATTTAAACAGGAGTTATTATGTATCTCACATTCTTCATATTTCATATTTGATCTCACAATTTTCTTCAGTGCATTGTATGTGTTTTAACAATTCCTATCAGGTCAAAACAACAGCTTTTATTAATACATATATGTGCATAAGAAATAAACATTTTAAGTTACGTCATTTCATGATCGAAACAGGTCGTACAATTAATATATTTTATAAAAACTACGTTTTTATTCAAGTGTTCAACTATTCTTCTTCTGTCTTTTGAGTTTGTCTGGAATTAGTAACTGTCTTACTGGAATACCCTGTAGTACAAACAGACCACAAGGATTTTAACCACCACAGTCCACAGCACAGTGGTGTGGTACTGACTCAGTCTCTGTGTAGGTGTTTAACATTTGAAGTGACCATCAGCTACAGAACTCAATGCCCGTTGTGTACAATGAAAAGAGTAGCCGTAGTGCTGCAAACACTCTCGAACATCCATTACACAACGGAAGACAGCGACCTACCTATAACGACTTGAAGACTGGATGGACGAGTGGAGATATCGGCCAAAACCATTCAAGACCGAAAAAATCCTGTTGAGCCACAGACACCTGAGCAAAAACAGATAACGGAACGACGACGATATATAGCAGATAGTATGGGACACGCCACTAAGGCTCAATATCACTGTCAGTTACCTTCGTGCGTTCCTGGTGTTCCTGGACAAACACCTGAACTGGAAAAATACCTAACATACCTACCTCGACAAGAGCAAGAAAAACCCTAACCAGAAAGGTTGAAGGATGAATATACGGATGTGACCAAAAACCAGCTAACAAAACACATTATAGACGTACATAATACTAGCAATTTAATGATTTTGTTCTGGTCTTCAGTCCTGAGACTGGTTTGATGCAGCTCTCCATGCTACTCTATCCTCTGGAAGCTTCATATCCCAGTAACTACTGCCAAGTACATCCTTCTGAATCTGCTTAGTGTATCGATATTTGGTCTCTCTCTACGAATTTTACCCTCCACGCTGCCCTCCAATACCGCATTGGTGATGAAATGATGCGTCAGAACATGTGCTACCAGCCGATCCCTTCTTCTAGTCGAGTTGTGCCACAAACTTCTCTTCTCCCCAACCCTATTCAGTATTTCCTCATTAGTTATGTGATCTACCCATCTAATCTTCAGCATTCTTCTGTAGCACCACATCTCAAAAGCTTCTATTCTCTTCTTATCAAAATTATTTATCGTCCATGTTTCACTTCCATACTTACACTCAATACAAATATATACTCGATGTTATCAAAATCCTCTTCTTTAGAAACTCCTTCCTTGCCATTGCCAGTCTACATTTTATATACTCTCTACTTCGACTATCATCAGTTATTTTGCTTCCCAAATAGCAAAACTCCTTTACTACTTTAATTGTCTCATACCCTAATCTAATTCCCTCAGTATCACCCGACTTAATTGGACTACATTCCACTATCTTCGTTTGCTTTTATGGATGTTCATCTTATATTCTCCTTTCAAGACACTATCCATTCCGTTAAACTGTACTTCAAAGTCCGTTGCTGTCTCTGACAGAATTACAATTTCATCGGCGAACCTCATTGTTTCTGTTTCTTCTCCATGGATTTCAAAACCTACTCTGAATTTTTCTTTTGTTTCCTTCACTAATTGCTCAATATAGGTGTTGAATAACATCGGGAAGAGGCTACAACCCTGTCTCACTTCCTTCCCAACCACTGCTTTCCTTTCATGTCAATCGACTGTTATAACTGCCAACTGCTTTCTATAAAAATTTTAAATAGCCTTTTGTTCCCTGTATTTTACCCCAGCCACCTTCAGAATTTGAAAGAGCGTATTCCAGTCAACATTGTCAAAAGCAATCTCTAAATCCACAAATGCTAGAAACGTAGGTTTGCCTTTCATTAATCTAGCTTCTAAGATAAGTCGTAGGGTCAGAATTGCCTCACGTGTACCAATATTTTTACGAAATCCAAACTGATCTTCCCCGAGGTCGGTTTCTACTAGTCTTTCCATTCGTCTCTAGAGAATTCGCGTTAGCATTTTGCAGCTGTGACTTACTAACCTGATAGTTCGACAATTTTCACATTTGTCAACACCTGCTTTCTTTAGGATCGGAATTATTATATTCTTCTTGAAGTCTGAGGGTATTTCGCCTGTCTCATACATCTTGCTCACCAGATGGTAGAATTTTGGCAGGACTGGCTCTCCCAAGGCTGTCAGTAGTTCTAATGGAATGTTCTCTACGCCCGAGGCCTTGTTTCGACTCAGGTCTTTCAGTGCTCTGTCAAACTCTTCATGCAGTATCGATCTCCCATTTCATCTTCACAAACATCCTCTTTCATTTCCGTAATATTGTCCTCAAGTGCATCGCCCTTGTATAGACCCTCTATATACTCCTTCCACTTTTCTACTTTCCTTTCTTTGCTTAGAACTGGGTTGCCATCTGTGCTGTTGATATTCATCCAAGTTGATTTCTTTTCTCTAAAGGTATCTTTATTTTTCCTGTAGGCAGTATCTATGTTACCCCTAGTGAGATAAGCCTCTACATCCTTACATTTATCCTCCAGCCATCCCTCCTTAGCCATTTTGCACTTCGTGTCGATCTCATTTTTGAGACGTTTGTATTCCTTTTTGCCTGCTTCATTTACTGCATTTTTATATTTTCTCCTTTCATCAATTAAGTTCAATATTTCTTCTGTTACCCAAAGATTTCTAGTAACCCTCATCTTTTTTCTACTTTATCCTCTGCTGCCTTCACTATTTCATCCCTCAAAGCTTCCCATTCTTCTTCTACTCTATTTCTTTTCCCCATTCCTGTCAATTGTTCCCTTATGCTCGCCTTGAATTTCTATAGAACCTCTGGGTTCATCAGTTTATTTATCCAGGTCCCATCTTCTTAGATTTCCCCCTTTTGCAGTTTCTTCAGTTCTAATCTACAGTCCATAACCAATAGATAGTAGTCAGAGTCAACATCTGCCCCTGGAAATGACTTACTATTTAAAACCTGGTTCCTAAATCTCTGTCTTACCATTATATAATATATCTGAAACCTGTCAGCATCTCCAGGCTTCTTCCATGTATACAACCTTCTTTTATGATTCTTGAACCAAGTGTTAGCTATGATTAAGTTGTGTTCTTGCAAAATTCTACCAGGCGGCTTCCTCTTTCATTTCTTGCCCCCAATCCGCATTCATCTACTACGTTTCATTCTCTCCTTTTCCAACTACCGAATTATAGTCAGCCATGACTATTAAATTTTCGTCTCCCTTCACTATCTGAATAACGTCTTTTATCTCATCATACATTTCTTCAATTTCTTCGTCATCTGCACAGATAGATGGCGTATAAACTTGTTCTACTGTAGTAGGCGTGGGCTTCGTGTCTATCTAGGCAAAATAATGCGTTCACTATGCTGTTTGTAGTAGCTTACCTGGATTCCTACTTTTTTATTCGTTATTAAACCTGCTCCTGCATTACCCCTTTTTGATTTTGTATTTATATCGATGTATTCGCCTAACCAAATGTTTTGTTCCTCGTGCCACCGAACTTCACTTATTCCCTCTACATCTAACTTTAACCTATCCATTTCTCTTTTTAAATTTTCTAACCTACCTGCCCGATTAAGGGATCTGACAATCCACGCTCCGATCCGTAGAATGCCAGTTTTCCTTCTCCTGATAACGACGTACTCTCGAGTAGTCGCCGCCCGGAGATCCGAATAGGGGACTCTTTTCCTTCCAGAATATTTTACCCAAGAGGACGCCATCATCATTTAACCATACAGTTAATCTGAATGCCCTCGGGAAAAATATATATTAATTAAAAATAAAAAATATAAATAGTAAAGGAATAAAGGAATAAAAAATAATAAAATGTGCAGCAGTAATCTTGGAAGGCATGCAAAAATCTAAAGTAGAAAGACTATACTGGGTCTAAATTAGCACCAGGGACAATCTGATCAACCGTGACTACGTCTATAATCTTAGAAATGCTTGAGAATCAGCACTGGATATAATTATGAAATCCAGGGAACACAGAGATCTGGCGGCCAGTGCAGTCGGAGTAACTACACCTGCTGTCTCACAGAAACCTCCGCGGCCGCCGACGAGTGCCCTGGAACAGTACAGGAAACAGTTAGAGGGGGATGGGCCGGAGGGGGAGTGGTGGGATATAAGTCGGCCAAGTGCTCGACGTCATGGTATTTATGGGTTACAATAGGTAAGCGCTCTCACATCTAGACTAAGTTATATTCCGTAGCGGCTACAGAACTGACAAATTGCCTGTTTACTTCTGCTTCGGGTGGAAGCTAATAACTCATTCTTAGTTTACGACGTGCTGGTTTACAACTGGGGAGCGTTATCCAAATCAGACTTGAGATGTGTATCACAAATAAAAAATGACAGCTACAGTGTATAGAACAATTTCTTCAGGCTGCTGCAGCCGACACAGAATCTTCAAAGGAACTGGCAAAAAATTACCTGTCATAACACCCCACCTGTTCCTGTAGGCGAATCGAATTCTTCTCAGAGCTATAAACACGAAAAAACCGTTACAGAACTGCTAAAATGACTAAATGCCACATAAGCACTGTTGGTCATCCCATGGAGGACATAAGAAATGCAACCGCATTGATCTAATCAGTGCAAAATACAACTCCATAAATGAAAGAAACTGGGGGCCCTCAGACACAAGAACAACTGATAACTATCGTAAACAGGAATCGTGAAAATCATAGCTTGAAAGAAGAGAAATATTAACTTCAGTACGCAAGTAGGAAAAAGAAAATAGGGTCTCTCAACACAGTTGGTATGAGTCGCTTGACACATGTGCTCGTCGCTGAGAACTTGTAAGATCACTATTGTAGCTGATCAGACAAAACGAAAAATATGATAAAATTTGTGCGAAAGGAGTCACATTTAATAAATGATTTAGATGTGCGTTTAGGTAGTGAACCATATAAAAAAGATAACGTTATAAAGCACGTCCTCATATAGCAAATGTCGTGACGCAGAAGTTACGCAACTTAGAGGGAGACACCCGAGCACCCGCTCTGTAGTCCTCATTTATCCCCAACGAGTGTCAGGCCTTCAATCACTTTGTATATATAAAAAAAACACAACATTGAAATGTCGATGATTCCTGTCGGACGAAGATACGCAGTTACGGACTTCTCCGTCCGGGACACAATTTTTTTTACCAAATGGATATCCCTAGGCCAGTGCGTCGTTAGGACGATTGCCTCAATGCTATCGGCGATATTGCCTGATGCCTGAGTGGGATACCTATTCTTGTCATTACGGCCTTTGATCTCCTATTTTTGAAATTTTTGATCTCCACTTATAAAGACAAAACTTATTATTTGACAACCCTCATGGCTTACAACGACGCTAGTTCTCCGGGGAGTACTAAATGAAATGAATGGTCATTAGACTCAGCCTGTATGAAAATGTCACTGTATTTATACACTCCTGGAAATGGACAAAAGAACACATTGACACCGGTGTGTCAGACCCACCATACTTGCTCCGGACACTGCGAGAGGGCTGTACAAGCAACGAACACACGCACGGCACAGCGGACACACCAGGAACTGCGGTGTTGGCCGTCGAATGGCGCTAGCTGCGCAGCATTTGTGCACCGCCGCCGTCAGTGTCAGCCAGTTTGCCGAGGCATACGGAGCTCCATCGCAGTATTTAACACTGGTAGCATGCCGCGACAGCGTGGACGTGAACCGTATGTGCAGTTGACGGACTTTGAGCGAGGGCGTATAATGGGCATGCGGGAGGCCGGGTGGACGTACCGCCGAATTGCTCAACAGGTGGGGCGTGAGGTCTCCACAGTACATCGATGTTGTCGCCAGTGGTCGGCGGAAGGTGCACGTCCCCGTCGACCTGGGACCGGACCGCAGCGACGCATGGATGCACGCCAAGACCGTAGGATCCTACGCAGTGCCGTAGGGGACCGCACCGCCACTTCCCAGCTAATTAGGGACACTGTTGCTCCTGGGGTATCGTCGAGGACCATTCGCAACCGTCTCCATGAAGCTGGGCTACGGTCCCGCACACCGTTATGCCGTCTTCCGCTCACGCCCCAACATCGTGCTTTCGCCTCCAGTGGTGTCGCGACAGGCGTGAATGGAGGGACGAATGGAGACATGTCGTCTTCAGCGATGAGAGTCGCTTCTGCCTTGGTGCCAATGATGGTCGTATGCGTGTTTGGCGCCGTGCAGGTGAGCGCCACAATCAGGACTGCATATGACCGAGGCACACAGGGCCAACACCCGGCATCATGGTGTGGGGAGCGATCTCCTACACTGGCCGTACACCTCTGGTGATCGTCGAGAGGACACTGAATAGTGCACGGTACATCCAAACCGTCATCGAACCCATCGTTCTACCATTCATAGAGCGGCAAGGGAACTTGCTGTTCCAACAGGACAATGCACGTCCGCATGTATCCTGTGCCACCCAACGTGCTCTAGAAGGTGTAAGTCAACTACCCTGGCCAGCAAGATCTCCGGATCTGTCCCCCATTGAGCATGTTTGGGACTGGATGAATCGTCGTCTCACGCGGTCTGCACGTCCAGCACGAACGCTGGTCCAACTGAGGCGTCAGGTGGAAATGGTATGGCAAGCCGTTCCACAGGACTACATCCAGCATCTCTACGATCGTCTCCATGGGAGAATAGCAGCATACATTGCTGCGAAAGGTGGATATACACTGTACTTGTGCCGACATTGTGCATGCTCTGTTGCCTGTGTCTATGTGCCTGTGGTTCTGTCAGTGTGATCATGTGATGTATCTGACCCCAGGAATGTGTCAATAAAGTTTCCCCTTCCTGGGACAATGAATTCACGGTGTTCTTATTTCAATTTCCAGGAGTGTACATGTATAATTAGTCTCATTGATAAACAGATATAGTGACTGTAAGTTTTCCCTTCGAAGGCAATATGCTTCGCTACAAGCTTTTGATGTGGCAAATAACGAACAAATAAGATATCAAATAATTCTCTCTACTTTTAACTGACAAATATTCCCAGTTAACGTTAGAACACAAATGCTACAGGATACCTACTCGATGAAACGTGGAACCATACACAAGTAGGAATCTACATTTTCACAATGAGTCCAGTCAAATATTCATGTTAAAGTTAATCGATATTCTTGCGTACGGTAAATGTATTAGAAAAATCTATAGCACCAGTGAAAATTTAAAAATAACCCCCATACTCCTGTTGCCACAAATTTTATGCTACAATAAATTTCTGCCTTTGTTGAAATCATCAGATTGTTTTCATGTCCCAGCAGACATCTAAAATTTAAAAAATGAAATTCAAAACACTTTTTAGTCATTACAGAAATTCCAGAGATCTCCCTTCTGTTCTTTGTTACAGCCAAATTGATTTAATGAACTCATTATTCATAAAGACGTGTTTTGAGTGAGAGGTTTCGAAGTTATCTGATCTTCGGACTTATTTTATATCCAAACTCTACGTTTCCGGACGAAATCTACATCTAACAGGACTACTCTACAAGCCTTAGAGCCTGTAATAGGAATTGTGAAACACTCTATATATGAAAGTATTAATATAATTACATTTTTTATTTATATGTTCAAAGAAATTTAAGCATGTACATAAGCGTTGTAGATTTTAGTGTCCATTGGTGTGCATTCCGTTGTAATACATAGTCAACTATTAGCGTTCTGATACTCTTCATTTACACCGTCTACGTGCAACGCACTGTTTTCTGGTGTGCTTATTATCGTCTTCTCAAAATTATTGATGTTTGTTGTGCCCAAAATGGAGAAGAATGTGATATTTGCAGTGAAAATAGTTCCTTAATGATAAATGAAGTTTAATTACGTTCATAAGACATTGATGTATAGAAGGGAATATCTTCCCATAGTAGAAAACTTTTAAATCTACTTGTTGTAACCTCACATATTAAACGGACAACCTGCGCAGAAACACAAAAGGGAAATAAATATTCAAATATACACACATTGCTTGAGGAAGGGCGCAATTACATTGGTGGGGAGATTTTTTGGAGCCTATCAGCGACTAAAAGTTGCTGAAAGTAAATGTGTTTCGTAATGGCGTTATTGGCTTTTGCGTTGAATGTATCAAATATCTCTGCTTTATAGCCGCTCTGCCTCTTACGGTCATTATAATGGGTTTTACGACCCATCTATGACATCGAATGTCTCTCAGTTTACTTTGTTATTTCTTATCCCTTTCTGGCTATTGCTGGAGATGCATTCGTTAATTGGCAGATTCCATTCACCTGTGTGTGGACGAGAGCCTTTATGAACGGAACACTACGCGAACTTCACATTTGTGCTCTTAATTACTCGAAAGGGAGGAGAACAACGTTGTTATCTCCTACTTCCGTTTCATGTCCTAAATCATGCAAAAGCTTTTATCCACTAAGTTATCGCAGGGATAATAAATTTACTGTGTTGCCGGCAAGAGACGCAGCGAGCATATTTACATCAGGTAGCTATTATTAAGGCTGGTAGCTTTTTATTCGTTTGATAGCGAAGGCAGATAATTATGTCGTAAATGCGGAATTCTATATGCTGTAACTTTTAATGTCTAAATATCACAGTATTACCCTGTTAATAACACTATACTTACCGAAATACTTTGTTCATTTTTTTTAGGTGTGTTTATCATAACAAATATTCAGTCTGTCGGAAATGTCAGAAACACTTTGTTACAAACAAAAAGTAACGCCACTTTAAACGTCCGAGAGCAAACTAACGATAGTAAATAAAATATCAGCATGTTAGGAAAAGGCCACTCCCTTAAACAATTTTTTTTCTGGATGTAGCTGAATTTTCTTCTTCTTCATCTTCTCCTCTTCTGGGCTCCTCTCTGGGCTCTACACCTCTCACCCCGTGCTTGCTATCTGTCGCCAAACGTCTCGGTCTCGCCATTTGCCTTCATCCTGCTCTGCACCTCTTCATCTATTGTTGAGTACCACTAACCCACACTTTTCGTTGTATTTCTCTTCTTCTTCTTCTTCCAAGGGGTTGGCATGAAAGTGCCCTCTTTGGTCACCTGTCTTCTTCCACTATTTTAACATGCACCAATTATCCACGTTGGTTTCTTACTCCTATTTGCTCCACGATGGATTTATATAATAGCACTTTAAGCATTACACTCATTTTCGAGAACCAGAGTGCATTTCCATGAATTTGATTTACTTGCTATGTTCAAATCACTAAATCTCTTTCAATATTTAGCAGTGCAACTGGTGCCAGAAAAGGTGAATTCTTTCACCGAGATTTGCCTTTCCTAAATAGATTTACTTGAATGTCAAATAATACTGACATGAAAATAAAGACAATGAACAATTGGTCAGTCCTAGGAAGCAACATGCTAATACGTATAATTCCTCCTCTAGCCTTGTTAATGGCCTAATTGAACGAGGAAGAAGCCAGTCACTGTTGGTTACGTACAAATTCCAGACCAAGCGAGTGGCGCAGTGGTTAGCACACTGGACTCGTTTTCGGGAGGACGACGGTTCAAACCCGCGTCCGGCTATCCTGATTTAGTTTTTCTGTGATTTCCCTAAATCGCTTCATGCAAATAGGGGGATGGTTCTCTTAAAAGGGCACTGCCGATTTCCTTCCACATCCTTCCCTAATCCTATGGGATCGATGACCTCGCTGTTGGGTCCCCTCTTCCGAATCAATCAACTGACCAATTCCAAGCATGTTCTGCGGGAGCAAGATCGGATTATTTAGTGGACACGATACTCTATTAGCGCAAGCATAATCCAAGAGGACTCTTTGCTGTAGCTAGTCACTTGCTGCACTGTGCTAATATTGTATTGTGTCACTGCACTCGTTTAGGAGCCGTAGGCCGCTTGTTGACCGGTAATTATCAGGTTACCGAAACCAGTGACATCTCAGCATGAGGTGGCCACACCACAAAGAAACTACTTCAGTGTGTATAAATACCGGCTGTCCAGCGAGGATGGTCATCGAACCGAACTCACAAGTCATTGAGGTGGTGCACACACTAGTATTGGCTTGCGCCATTAGGCTGTTGCTCCACTGTTATCCTGACAGAACCGCCTTCCAGGGGTCAAGCCGCACAACTAATGAGCTGTTGGTGCGGCTGGTGTCCTTCTTGCCACTGAGCCAACGCCATATGTCGCGTCAACCTGCTTCACCTATGGCATAGCCGAGCTGTGCCACCTCGCACTGGAGCTGAGCCAGTACTGCCCGCAGGCTCAGGATGCCGATTTCGCAGGGTTCCCACATCACTTTGCTGAGACAGACGTAGCAACAGACAAGCTGAGTGCTATCCTTCGAGCACTAATGACTGAGAGCCTGATGCACACCGCCCAGAGCCTGACTGAATCGAAAAACAAGCCACTGGTAAAAACTATTGGGACATAAATGAAGGAAATTACTGCCAACGAGCAGCCTGTGAGTCACCCCAACCCTCCGTCCTCTACCTGCCGACACCTTTTCAAGTAGTACATAAGTGGTTTCAGAACTGGGATCCGTGAACCTGCTATAGTCATGTTCAACACAGTCGAGAATATTGTGCAACTGCTCGGTGGTTTCTTTATTTGTTATTCGTAATTTTATATCCATCCTTTTCTCATTGTCCTGTTTGTTGTATATTGATTACCTCAGGAACATATTTGTTCGTGATACCTGGGAAATGACAAGGGGTGAAATGATGAAATAGGTAATATGCACGTAGTGTAACCTACTGGTGGCTTCACCTACCTAGTCACATGATGTGGTACGTAGGACGTGCTAGCAGAGAGGGTTTATTCTGGTACATCATATTCCGCTGAAGACAGTCGTTGATTATTACGAACCAGTTCCAGACTTTTCTGTGGGAGCAGGATCCGGTTATTTAGTGGGCCAGTCGAGATACAGTAGTCTGACAGCGCGAGCCCAATCCAAGAGGGCCCAGCAATGTATGGAAAATGCGTGGCTGAGAGATAGTAGACCATGGGTATCAGGGAAATTTTTTAATCGAATAGAAGTTGTAGCCGAGTGAAAGAGTGCTATATTGTAATTGGTATTATCATGTGAGATATGACGTAATGAGTCCTCTACAGATTTATGTTCGTCGGCTGACGTTGGTTGGTTTAACGTCCATCGAGTATCTGAGTCGTGTGTTTAGTTTTCCTCCTCCTTTTCTGTTTTCTTCATCACACTCTTTTATTATTTGAAAACTGTGATGTAGCATTGTTGAAATAAAACATAAGTCAGTATTGCAAAAGTGTCTTATGTTTCGTTTCTTCTCATCACGCAAACCTGACTCAAAAGATGCCACAGATCGGAAAGGGATAACCATTCGTGACACCATCGTTGTCAGTCGAAGCTCAGTCTGCGAGATACCAGAGAAATTACCGTGCTATACTTGGCAGTGCGCCTGTGGTAAACTGAGAACGTCAGTGATATCGCAAAGATTATAGAGAATTATACGCTGAATGGGTCTGTAGGAAATAAGAGAATTGATATTAATTTTTAAGCGATAAATATCAGAATTGTGCCTATAGTTATTTCATCACGGATTAACGTTTAGTAAATAATTGATGTTTAACTCCTTTTGGCTACCTGTTGTGTTTGTTTCACGACTTAGTCAAAAGACATAGTAGGCTATTAGGGTGATGTTTAACATACAGAATAGAATGACATGTTCATGAAGATGAGAGATACATTGACGTAGCTAGGTATAGATTTAAGGGGGTGCTTCATAGGAGATCGCGTATGTAATTATCCAATAGAAAAATCAAGTGCGACTACTGTTTCAGGACGGCACCTGGAATCCTAAATTTCCTGTACCTACTAGATGGATTGACACGGCTGCCAAACGCACAAGAGAAAGTCATAGACCGTGTGACACAGACTGGAGCGTGTAGCATCAAGCAGTGAGTGATTTATATAAAAGTGGAGCTAAGAATTTACAATATTGGAAAGAGTCCAAATGTGGTAGAACGTATCAGCCATCCAAGTATTTCATCGTTTGAATTCTTAGGGTCATCCATCGATTGGAGCCATACAAACTGTGGTTAGGTATTAAGTGTATCTGGGTATTTGTCGTAGCTAGCTTCAGCAGGATCGCGAATTCGGAACACCAATTTCTTATAACATCGGAACAGGAGAGCCATTTGGTGCGGGCAGCCACTTGCTTTAATGTGCTGGAAAGTAATTTCTCCATGCAATCGCTTAGGCGTTGCAGTCCATCTTTCTGCCTGCGAACATCTTGTTATGGGCATCACTAGCACTTTGGTGCGTGGCGAACGTGATATCTGCGGCAGCCACACCACAAAGAACTGATTCTGGCAGGTATAAATATTGGCCGTTCGGTCCGGCAGATCATCAGATTGAACTGTCGAATCATCAAGTCAGAAAAATGCGAACGTAATTACAGTGAAAGAAAAGTATGAAAGATCAAATACAAAATGAAGTACCCGTAAAATCAGATAAGAAGTGTGAGAGAGAAACACGAAAATAAACTGAACTAGATTCGGAATCAACTCCAAAAACCAACAGGAGATAGGAGAGAAAGCTTATGAAAGATGGAAAATCCGTACCACCATCTTATTGTATATCAGTTTCAAGCGGATATGGGACACATAATGGATAACAAAACAGAGCAGTAGCAGGCGTAGACCTACTCTCGTTACACAGGGAGCTTAATCATTACGAAAGAAGGTACCGTACTAAAACGGAAAAGCTTCACATGTCACAGTTGCGGTTCAAGTAAAGTTTTATCGTGGAAAATAAGAGACTCCGTAAGTCCATTATCAGCAAGAGTCCCACCAGTTATTTTTAGTATTCAACAAAGAGTAAGTCGTTTATGACATCATGTCATATCTGCCGGTAACATGTGGTATTATGCACTGAGGTGACAAAAGTCGTGTGTTAGCGATGTGCACATATACAAGTGATGGTAGTATTTCGTACACAAAGTATAAAAGGGCAGTGCAGTTAATCATGTGAAAATGTTTCCGACATGATTATGGCCGCACCGCGGGAATTAACAGACTCTGAACGCGGATTGGTAGATGGAGATAGATCCGTGAGACATTCCGTTTCGGAAATGATTAGGGCGTTTAATATTCGGAGATCTACTGTGTCGACAGTGTGCCGAGAATATCAAATTTCGTACATTACTTCTCACCACGGTCAACGCAGTGGCCGAAGGCCTTCATATAACGACCCAGAGCGGCAGTGTTTGCTTAGACAAGCATCACTGTGTGAAATAACGGCAGAAATCAATGTGGGACGTACTACGAAAGTATCCTTTACGACAGTCTGGCGAAATCTGGTGTTATTGGGCTATGGCACCAGACAAACGATGCGAGTGCCTTTGCTAACAGCACGACATCGCCTGCAGCGCCTCTCCTGGTGTCGTGGCTATATCGGTTGGACTCTAGATGGTAGTAGAAGCATGGCCTGGTCAGATGAGTCGCACTTTAAGTTGGTAAGAGCTGATGGTGGAGTTAGAGTGTGGCGCGGGCCAAACGCAAGTTGTCAGCAAGGCACTGTGCAACCAGGTTGTGGCTCCATAATGGTGTGGACTGTGTTTACATGGAACAACTGTGTTCTCAGGTCCTGCTGAACCGATCATTGACAGGAAATAGTTATGTTCGGCTACTTGGAGGCCATTTTCAACCATTCATGAGCTTAATGTTCCCAAACAACAATGCGCCTTGTCACGGGGTGACAATCGTTCGCGACTGGTTTGAACAACATTCTGGACAGCTCGGGTGGATGACATGGCGAAGCAGATAGTACGAGTATAGAACAGTTATGGCACATAAGTGGAACGTCAGTTCGTGCAAAAAATACTGCACTGCCCACACGTTTGCAATTATGGACGGCTACTGATGCTACTGGGTGTCCAACGTCTTACTGTCAAGTCGCTGCAGTACACCGCGCAACCGGAAGTCCTACACGATGTTAGGATATTTCTCATGGGGGTTGGGTTGGGTTGGGCTGTTTGGGGAAGGAGACCAGACAGCGAGGTCATTGGTCTCATTGGATTTGGGAAGAATGGGGAAGGTAGTCCGCCGTGCCCCTTCAAAGGAACCATCCCGCCTGGAGCGATTTAGGGAAGTCACGGAAAACCTATATCAGGATGGCCGGACGCAGGTTTGAACCATGATTTCTCATTACTTTTGTCACCTCAATCTAAGTATAGACACTTTCACATGAGAGGTAGAAATCTGATATTAAGTTATGTTTGTAAGAGCCAGAAATCACAGCACAATATCTGGTAATTGTTTCCAAAAGTGTCATGTAGTTCCAAATGTAGTTACTTAATACTTTCTAAGTCATTGCAATGGCTATCAAAAAAAAAAAATTCCTTAAAGTTAAAAGGATTTTAAGATATATTTTTGGGTGCTGTCTTTGGTTAAACTGCTTAAAATATTCAGTGCCGTGCTGTTTTGACATCAATTGAGAATATCAGTGTCGGGTACAACGTGTAGCTACTTTTCAACAGAATAAAGCTCGTATTCTTTGTGCTGCGACAGAATGATTTGGCTCGTTTTGGCGCTGTAATTCCCTTAAGGTTCGTTTCACTCTATTGAAGCATCACAAGAAAATAAAGTAAGGAAACAGGAAAAAGTAAAAATTAGTAACTTTCTGTACGTAATGTGTGTCTCATGTATTTGTACAGTTAATCGAGTACGTTGTATAGCATGTTTGGGAGGTGGTGGCAAAGATCATCCGTCAGCCCACAGAGAAACGCAAAGCGCTGGAGCCAGTGACCATCGTGGACCAGTTGCCACTTGAACAAAAAATTTCAAAATGTAAGTATCCTCATTTGAGGACGCGACGCATGAGAGTGTTAAGATATTACGGTGACGCCGTAAATTTCTAAAGGAAATGGTTTGATGCCCGAGGAAAGGCAGTTACTATCGAGGAGCAGTGAGAAACACTTAAGAGAAAGTAAGTTTGAGTAAAGAGGTTCGGAATGACCGGATATTTAGTTCCTGTTTGTTCGCTAACTTGAGCTAATGTGGTTAGCTAACGATATTAATTAATCGAAAGGTTGTATGGATTAATGGTGCAGGTGGGAGGTTTCCGCAGTTCCAGAAGTATAAATTGAAGTGTCTGTATATCTATTAAAGGTTGCAGCAGCGGGTATAGGGCTCGATCTTAAAGACTGGAAATAATTTAATTTTATGTCAGTCCTCGGTTTATTTTGAAGAATTATCGCAGTGAGTGGCGTTTTAAGTTTCGTACTTGCAACGTGGTTACGAGTTTCCTGAGGATTGTGATCAGTGCGATAGCGGATAGCCAACGTCTGATGTTGGGTGATAACTTTTCAGTTAGTGTTTTAAACTGAGGTAAAAAGTCGTGATAGAACCTGGGATTTGTGTTTTATTTTTTAATTATTATTTCATTTCGTTTACAGTGAGTATTTAGTTTTGTTTGTCACTCGAGGACTCTTTGGAGTTTGTCTCTGTACGCAGTTAGTAAAGAAAAGAAAGTAGACAGTTATATTGTTTACTAGTCGAAACCTAGTCCCCGCGTTTTTATTTAGCCCGAAAATACTAAATGATTGTTATTTGAGATAAATCATTCCTTACGACTGAAAAAAGCGTTATCTTCTACTGTAGGATATTAACAAGTACAAGAGAGCTGTGAGACAGAGATTCTTGACTGACAAATGAGCGCAAGATAGATAATCTAAAGTATTTACGAGATAAATAATTTTGACTTAGAAATCATTTAACTCATAAAATCATAATAACATTATTACGGCTAGATTTTTTGTTTAAAAGGATGTAAGAGTGAGTTTTCCATTTAAATGTATAGAAAATACGAATGGTTGGTTTATTTCTGTTCTAAAGCTGAAAATCTAATTACGTAGTTTCGTGACATAAAATCAGAGTCGTAGTTTATACTGCTGAAAGCGTTACGGCAGCAACAAAATCGATCGGTGACTATATCTGTCAAAATTACAACATCTGAAATATTTTTCATTTTTGGTGGAAATAATACACGCAAGTAAGAAGGAAGCTAAATACATCAACCTTCACTGTGACTATACTAAAAGCGCAAAAGAGAACTGAGTGTATTTAAGGTCTGTAATTTATATTTTAGCGTTTTGACTTGTGTAATGTTTTAGTGATTGTTGTCTCCTACAAAAAGATAAGAGTAAGGAATTAAATTATATCTGTTATAGGAACAATTCTAGTGTGCTACCTCTTACATCCCCCCCCCCCCCCCCCCCCCCCCCCCCGTGAACGATGGACCCTGCCGTTGGTGGGGAGGCTTGCGGGCCTCAGTGATACAGATAGCCGTACCGTAGGTGCAGCCACAACGGACGGTATCTGTTGAGAGACCAGACAAACGCGTGGTTTCTGAAGAGGGGCAGCAACCTTTTCAGTGGTTGCAGGGGCAACAGTCTGGATGATTACTGATATGGCCTTGTGACACTAACCAAAAGGCCTTGCTCTGCTGGTACTGCGAACGGCTAAAAGCAAGGGGAAACTACACATATAATTTTTCCGAGGGCTTGAAGCTTTACTGTATGGTTAAATGATGATGGCGTCCTCTTGGGTAAAATATTCCGGAGGTAAAATAGTCCCCAATTCGGATCTCTGGGCGGGGACTACTCAAGAGGACGTCATTATCAGGAAAAAGAAAACTGACGTTCTACGGATCGGAGCGTGGAATATCAGATCTTTTAATCGTCCAGGTAGGATAGAAAATTTTAAAAGGATAATGGAAATGTTAAAGTTAGATTTAGTGGGAATAAGTGAAATTCGGTGTCTGGAGGAACAAGATTTTGGTCAGTTGAATACAGGGTTATAAATACAAAATCAAATAGGGGTAATGCAGGAGTAGGTTTAACAATGGATAAATAATAGAAGTGCGGGTAAGTTACTACAAACAGCATTGCGAACGCATTATTGTGGCCAAGATAGACACGGAGCCCACGCCTACTACAGTAGTACGAGTTTATATGCCAACTAGCTGTATAGATGACGAAGAAATCAAAGACATTATTCAGATAGTGAAAGGATACGAAAATTTAATAGTCAAGCGTGACTGGAATTCGGTAGTAGGAAAGGGGAGAGAAGGAAACGTAGTAGCTGAATATGTGTTGGGGCTACGAAATGAAAGAGGAAACCGCCTGGTAGAATTTTGCACAGAACACAACTTAATCATAGCTACCACATGGTTCAAGAATCATGAATGAAGTTCGTGGAAAAAGCCTGGAGATAATGATAGGTTTCAGAATATATAATGCTAAGACAGAGATTTAGGGGCCAGGTTTTAAATTGTAAGACATTTACAGGGGCAGATGTGGACTTTGACCACAATCTCTTGGTTATGAACTGTCGATTAAAAGTGAAGCAACTGCTAAGAGGTGGCAATGTAAGGAAAAGGGACCTGGATAAACAGACTAAACCAGAGGTTGATCAGAGTTTCAAGGAGAGCATAAGGGAACATTTGACAGGAATGGGGGAAAGAAACACAGTAGAAGAAGAATGGGTAGCTCTGACGGATGAAATAGTGAAGGCAGCAGAGGATCAAGTAGGTAAAAAGATGAGGGCTAATAGAAATCCATGGGTAATAGAAGAAATATTGAACTTAATTGATGAAAGGAGAAAATATAAAAATGCAGTATATGAAGCAGGCAGAAACGAACACAAACGCACCAGAAATGAGATCGACAGGAAGTTCAAAATGGCTAAGCAAGGATGGCTAGAGGGAAAATGTAAGCATGTAGAGGCTTATCTCACTAGGGTTAAGATAGATACTTCCTACAGGAAAATTAAAGAGACCTTTGGAGAAAACAGAACTACTTGTATGAATATCAAGAGCTCAGATGGAATTCCAGTTCTAAGCAAAGAAGGTAAAGCAGAAAGGTAGAAGGAGTATATAGAGGGTCTATACAAGGGCTATGCACTTGAGGACAATTTAATGGAAAATTAAGAGGATGTAGATGAAGATGGAATGGGAGATATGATACTGCATGAAGAGTTTGACAGAGCACTGAAAGACCTGAGTTGAAACAAGGACCTGGGAGTAGACAACATTCCATTAGAACTTCTGGCAGCCTTGGGAGAGCCAGTCATGACAAAACTCTACCATCTGGTGAGCAAGATGTATGAGACAGGCGCAATACCCTCATACTTCAAGAAGAATATAATAATTCCAATTCCAAAGAAAGCTGGTGTTGACAGATGTGAGAATTACCGAATTCTGACTTACTTAAATTATAATGAATAAACATTTCTTTCTTTTAATGAATAATATCATACATGTATGTAAACTGTAGCATTTGAAACAAAAACTGTGCTTACCTGATAAAGCCAGCCATCATCCACTTCCCTCAGATCAACAATGCAGTATGAAGCTTACCAACTGAGTAACCTTCATTGTTAATAAGTTCTTCCAGCTTCAGCCATTTTCTGGTAACACTGAGTCAGTTAAACCAGCTGTGGTCTTTGAAGACCCCAAGGGCTCATTTTCATTGATTCCTACACTAAGTAGTCATAAATTAAGGAAATAGGTAAGTAATGGTATTTATGCATGTAGTCATTTAGATCATAACTACAAGAGAGATGTCAGGGACCATGAGCGTTGCAGGTCCAGTAAATAATGAAGTGCAAGAAGTGTAAGTGATATGAAGGCACAGTAGACTTAATTTAGGAAAGACCACATGTTCCCAGTGTAGAATTAACTAAACCTGACAAATGCACTGTCAACATAGCTGGTGATGATACAACTTATATTTCGAAAAATGAAAACACCAAAGTTCCTGCAGGGGAATTGCATTTCGACATTAAAGTGCTGATTGATAGATGTTCTTATTTATTTTCTGACGAGTAAAGAAGGAAATGCAGGGCCCCCACATACTCTTTTAGTGACTTCATTTACTTGTTATAAACCTGGGATGTGCCTGATGGACTGGCCATGCAGTGTGACAGCTTTTGAAGCCACATTACATAGCCATCATATGTACACTTCTTCTGTTTAAATTTTAGTTCTGTTATTGGTAATTTCAGAAATATTTTATATTTCTGTTATTGCTTTTAGCAGTCTCTTTGTTTTTATTGTAATTAATTCATCCTTTTATATGTTTAGTCGTTAACTATTTCACTGCATTTACTTATATCACTCCACTAAAACCATTGTCATATGCGACTGATAAATTATAAACCTTAGCTGGCATATGATTTCATACCCTCCACCAGCGCCAGTAGTGCGAAATTTTTTTAACTTTTCATTCACTTAGGGATCATACATGCTGCTAACCATTTCGGTTAATAGCCATGTGTCCTATGTGATTGATGATGGTAATACACTTACGCCATTTTAACTTTATATATAAAAGGTCCAAGTTCACGTTTCACAGTTATTGAAATACCTTTGTTTATAATAAGATATTACTCATTTGATGGTGGCTGTCAAGCAGAAACTAGCTATTTGCGCAAACAAAGTAAACTATAATTTTAATCTTTCTTTGATGCTTTATCCCAGTGAATAAAATGAAATTGAAAGTAAAGTCAAACACATGGGCAAGAAAGGGCAAAAGGAAATAATCAGAAATACTTAGAAAACTCAGTGCAGCGCTAAAACGAAATGCAGGTTTATAGCCACAAATAAAAATTAATGGGAAGCTGTTTTTACAGAGAAATTATAATTAGCAGCATAAAGTCAGCAAACGATGGAACTATCAAATGAGGAAAATGAAATTATTCTAGAAAATTATGAATGATAATATGGAAATAAATAAAGTAAAGCTGTTTAAGACCACATACATATTGTTAACATATTAGTAAACATAAAAGAATTATAGTACAAAATTCAATTACAAACCAATCTAATCCACATATTAATGTGAATTTATAGCCATACAGGAATACATAACCTTAAACAGTCAAGCAGATAAACCAAACTCAACACAGGTGAACGGAGAAAAATAAACAGGTGACATCCCCGGTTTCCGGCATTTTAGAAGCAACGTGATTAAACATTGGTTTTTATATTATGCCACCCATTCTTTGACACCATTGGGAACCACTCAGTGTCTGCCGTCATACTGGCATGAGGAAGATTCCCCGTGTCGGCACTAAAGCAAGCACGACGGCCTTCGTTCCCAGCAGCAGCCTCTTCTCCGTAAAGTGGCCTGTCTTTTACAACCATGACAAATCGCATTACCTCAGGAGATCGTTGCATCAAGAACTGAACGTTGTACACAGCCTATGGTCGCCGTGTACTCACATTTTACAGACAAAAGCCGCGACGGAGTGATTCAGTGCTAAATTAAGGAGAAAAACGCGCCACGTTTTCAGACAGTATCTGTAAAAAGAAGAAATTCGTATAAACGAAATGAAAGTATCAAAGTGTGACTGCATTTACACAAACACCTTTTTTCAATATTCCCACGTTTACCTCCACTGCAGTTGCACATTCCTCTCCATTTTGTCAGTCTACACCTATATTTTTCCAAATAAGTGTTTATTATCGTCATATGCAACATTTTTGGCTGTAATAATTTTGTTCAGTCTCGAGGACGATTCCGTTATTGGGATATTTAGCTAGGTTAGGTTGCTACCCATGTTCCATATATAATAGTATAAATACCAAATTACATTATTTGTGACAAATTGCAAATAATAATCGTGTAACGAAAATAAATCGTCTCTTTTTTTATTTTACAGTGCTTGATTGTATGTGCACGTATTTCTGCTGTATATTTACATTTTTTGGTTTCACTATTTATGTTTCTTTGTTATTTTGTTCCCTCCAGTAGAATGATACCTTTACATGTATTTCTTCTGAACATTTCATCTTGGGTAGCCTCCAATTCGGGATACTTTTTTAAAGTAAGGTGGTCAAAATAACAGTATTTTGAAGTATGTGTTTGTAGCAGGTACCTATTTTTTTAAAATTTCTAGTCTCTAAATTATTGTTTACACATCAAACTTTGACTTGCGACTCCGACTTTCACTATACGTTATCATGGAAATCGTTGTTAATTGGCTGGAAAGAAACTTCTTACGAAATACATATTTATATAGAAACATGCCGTTTTAGGAGTGAAACAAGTTACTAATTTCTATGCAATAATATCTCTGCGTTATAAAAGATGATGTTGAGAAGGATATTAATTTCATTCCATATTTTATTCCTCTGAATGCTTGTCAGGATGAAAGGCTATACATCACTGCTATTAAAGACGGAGAATTAAACAGTATTTGACAACTATGACAAAAGAAATCAACTATGGTGTCTTAGGAAAAAAGGTTATCGGCAGTTTCCTTGAAGAACTACAAGAAACTACTGTAAATTTATATTAACGGCAGAGGTTATGGACCCTAATCCTTCAGAGTAAGAACTCACTATCCTAACTGTTGCCAGTCTCTTGATGCATTCAGATGGAGTTTCACATTACAAGACAGTGGCGCTAGTGAGCACTCATCAAAAGTGTGCTTGTCGGCTTGTCTACGAGCAGTCGTTTGTAGAATAGCGTATCAAGTCCAGGTAAGGTTCTGAAATAGGAAACCGAACTAAGTGTTTTGAGCTTAATTACCTCTGTGAAATTACTCCTACCAACGTAAAATGTGAGAGACAAGTGTAGTTGCTCTCGTAGCTGAGATAGTATTATTTCATAGCATTTTAGTACGTGATTGTTTTCCGACTCTGACCACTGTAATGATACTGGGATAACTTTGATCGCATTGGACAAATTCGTTGTGAGAATGGACGAAATTCACTATAGACGTGTTTCAGAGTTTCAGCGGAAGATGAAAACGACGGAATTCATACAAAGCTTCATGGAAAATGAACTGCTTAAATATTTTAAGCAGTTAAATTAAGGAATGTAGTAATTTGGACACGCTGATAGGGCTTGCTCTGAAAGTGACGGACTCAGCAAACAAAAAAATTCAGGGCAGCAATCTCATTGCTTTACTCTGAGGCGTACACAACATATTTTGGTGGACAACAAAATACTTATGATATAGCCACTAAATAGGCAGATGTTGAATCTCGTTAAAATGTAAGGACAGAGTTCAGGATTGAGAAAGAGTTGTCTATTAATACTCCACATCAAGCAGTTTCCTAATAGCGTTAGCAGCCTCATAGCGTTTTCCCAAGAAATATGTTCTATATAAGATAAAAACTCTCAGACTCAATGAAACACAGCATTTCGTATTAAACATAGTGTATAATATGAGCATTGACCTCATGCGCTACTTAGTGAACATAAATCTCATCTTGGATAAATCTTAGTAGTATTTTCCGCTGCTGAATATTTCCAACTTTGAAGACATGCACTATTCATGGTGTTTAAAAAATATTTTACAAATTTTGGAACACACACACACACACACAATTTCGTATAAATATATAATCGAAAATTTTTCGTTTTCGAGTTACTAATGGAAGTTTATAACTAGGTGATTAGAGATCGACGCATTAACTCATAACTGAAGGGCTTATTTCAATAGTGGTAGAAGTCCATTAGCTCCATTTTTCTGCCTGTAATGTTTCTGAAATTAATGGTCCAAACAAACAGAAAGAAAGGTTCATCTCCAGCAAGAAGCCATATGCTTGAATATTTCTGGTATCTCAACTGCAGATTTTTCAGCGCTCTTCTAACTTTAGGACTCCGTATCTCAAAATGTACCAAAATGGACTTGTACTACTGCTGAAATAAGCCCTTCAATTAATGTTCGAAATGTCCTCCTGGTGCGTGTAAATATGCATACACTTGTCGAATCATGGACTGTTGTACAATTTGAAATACTGCCTGATGCTTTCGAATGGTTTCGCAGGCTTCCATGTCATGTCGATGAAGAGTTTCTGGACCCAGATGATCTGCTGTCTAGACCAGTTGTTGAAAGTGCCCCTACAGATAGTAATCCAATGATATGACGTCTAAGAGCGTGGAAGACATGGAACTGGTTTCTCCTGTACCTGACTACCTGTCATGGGAGATATCAGCCAGCGCTACCCGAAAACTGACAAGGAACTCCTTGAGTGCGAGGTTGCACAATGCTAATAACTTTTATGGCATTCGACGCCCCACATATTGTATACCATGAAAACACAATACTGACTTCTAATGGCAAAATGGGGCATGACTGGAGGTAACGAATGGCGAGAAAAGCATGAGGCAACGTAACGCAGTTGAATGTCTTATGCGACGAGTAACTCACAACACTGCCACGGTGCTAGCGGCGTTGATACGAAGCAGAGCACTTTGCAACAATAAACAGTGCAAATTTTGCATTATACCTACAACAACAGCCACTGAAGTTGACATATCAAATATTAGCGTTTCTGCAAGATGAGTGAATGGAAGGTGTTGTGTCGTATACGCTCGACGGTGCGAACAATGTACATGAGAAGTAGAAGAATGACGATACGTACTTAACAATTGAAGGTGATATTGAAACAAGTGTTGAGGGATGTAGTTCATCATCCCTGTCGGACAGGGAGCTACAAATCCAATCTCTAATTAAAAGTAGTAAACAGCTTGCTATTGTAAAATAAATAGCATTAAAAATGGATATAAACAGACAATGGTAGAAAAATTAAGCAGAAAAATAGACACAAATAATGAGGAAAACTAACCAAACCACACCAACACATACAACTTACACTACCACAAAAAAATGCGTACAATGACCTACTACAACAAATTCGCACGTAAAATAGGTAACGTATTAAAAACGAGGCATAAGCCTTGCTTACAAAACAAACAATTCAATACAAAAGCGCATCCCAAAACTGAAATCAAATGCAGAAATATTTCAACAATGTAATATTTATTAGCTCAGTAGCAGAAACTGTGAAAAACTATACGTTGGAATGAGCGTCAAGACATATGACACAATACAAAATTTGTATACAAAGAACATGTCAGACCACTGAAATACGCTACGAACCAATCAACATTGTCAGATCATTTAAAAGATGAAGACCACAGATCAAGCAGTATTAGAAAAAATTTCACCATCATAGAATCAGTAAAGACAAACACCTTCTTTCATTCCAAGAAAATTTCCACACTAGCAAGCATTAATACAATATAGAGAGTTGCTCAATGACCAAATAATTGTTGGAAACTAGACACTATATAAAATAATCGAAAAAATCACAAGGCAGAGGAAAGAGCGTTTTTCATCCTTCACCCTCTCCCCCCAATTTCACTTCTTTTCTCGCTTCTGACCTGCTCCTCACCTTCTCCTCTTGGTTACTGTCCATCACACTACTCCCCGTCTTTTCACCACACTTAAAGACAAAAAACAACGCTCCATCACTATTACTTCATTAGTCTTACACGTATATACACTCCTGGAAATTGAAATAAGAACACCGTGAATTCATTGTCCCAGGAAGGGGAAACTTTATTGACACATTCCTGGGGTCAGATACATCACATGATCACACTGACAGAACCACAGGCACATAGACACAGGCAACAGAGCATGCACAATGTCGGCACTAGTACAGTGTATATCCACCTTTCGCAGCAATGTATGCTGCTGTTCTCCCATGGAGACGATCGTAGAGATGCTGGATGTAGTCCTGTGGAACGGCTTGCCATGCCATTTCCACCTGGCGCCTCAGTTGGACCAGCGTTCGTGCTGGACGTGCAGACCGCGTGAGACGACGCTTCATCCAGTCCCAAACATGCTCAATGGGGGACAGATCCGGAGATCTTGCTGGCCAGGGTAGTTGACTTACACCTTCTAGAGCACGTTGGGTGGCACGGGATACATGCGGACGTGCATTGTCCTGTTGGAACAGCAAGTTCCCTTGCCGGTCTAGGAATGGTAGAACGATGGGTTCGATGACGGTTTGGATGTACCGTGCACTATTCAGTGTCCCCTCGACGATCACCAGAGGCGTACGGGCACTGTAGGAGATCGCTCCCCACACCATGATGCCGGGTGTTGGCCCTGTGTGCCTCGGTCGTATGCAGTCCTGATTGTGGCGCTCATCTGCACGGCGCCAAACACGCATACGACTATCATTGGCACCAAGGCAGAAGCGACTCTCATCGCTGAAGACAACACGTCTCCATTCGTCCCTCCATTCACGCCTGTCGCGACACCACTGGAGGCGTGCTGCACGATGTTGGGGCGTGAGCGGAAGACGGCGTAACGGTGTGCGGGACCGTAGCCCAGCTTCATGGAGACGGTTGCGAATGGTCCTCGCCGATACCCCAGGAGCAACAGTGTCCCTAATTTGCTGGGAAGTGGCGGTGCGGTCCCCTACGGCACTGCGTAGGATCCTACGGTCTTGGCGTGCATCCATGCGTCGCTGCGGTCCGGTTCCAGGTCGACGGGCACGTGCACTTTCCGCCGACCACTGGCGACAACATCGATGTACTGTGGAGACCTCACGCCCCACGTGTTGAGCACTTCGGCGGTACGTCCACCCGGCCTCCCGCATGCCCACTATACGCCCTTGCTCAAAGTCCGTCAACTGCACATACGGTTCACGTCCATGCTGTTGCGGCATGCTACCAGTGTTAAAGACTGCGATGGAGCTCCGTATGGCACGGCAAACTGGCTGACACTGACGGCGGCGGTGCACAAATGATGCGCAGCTAGCGCCATTCGACGGCCAACACCGCGGTTCCTGGTGTGTCCGCTGTGCAGTGCGTGTGATCATTGCTTGTACAGCCAGCCCTCTCGCAGTGTCCGGAGCAAGTATGGTGGGTCTGACACACCGGTGTCAATGTGTTCTTTTTTCCATTTCCAGGAGTGTAGCTACACAGCAACATAACTGAACCGAATAACACACACATATAATTAACTGAAAAGAGAGTGACAATGCTGGCAATACTACAAAAACACAATACATAATGAGGTGTACACAAATAAACAGTAAACAGTGGTGTACCGAAAAGTGTGCTGTGTAAAACGTACAAAACGAATAGCAGTCCAAAACAACTAAAAATTAGACTACAATATAAGTGTCTAATGAAGGTAGAAACCAAAGACCTACTAGCAAACGCCATTCCCTAATGCACACGTGAAATCAAATAGATATAACCGTGGGTGATAAACAACAAATTGTTAAGAAACCGTTTTTCAATCTTAAAAACAAATCAAATTGTAAATATCTTTGATTATAGATCACTGATCATGACTTATATCAATAAAGCGAAGCGCGTCTGCTGAGAAGAACACGCATTTGTTTTAACTGTAACGACGAAACGAAAATATACTCACGAATTGTAAAGCAACTACGGACAATAAGGCGACACAAGTGAAACAACCATGTACAATTATGCTGACTGTTAAGAGGAGCCGGAACGATGAAAATGACAAAATTAAAGTTTTTTGTTGGTTTCATTATAAAATTATTTGGAGTTTTCTGAATAAAACCAATCAAGTTTCACCGTTCTAAGTGAATTTGAAGTATGTTTTTTACCGCTGCAAAGCTGACGCACCGCGTAAACGGTAGTAGCGACTTGGTGTGTTACCTCAGACGGCGCCGCTCGCTGCCAGCAAGCAGGTTATCTCTATACCGTGTTCGTTGAGTTGTGAAGGTTGCTTTGTGTTGTTTAGCTGTTCAATTTCACGCATTTGACGAATTTTGCTCGGACCTGTTCTATGTATTTCGTTTGTAGATATCAGTATGCCCTGCTACAGCAGAGTGTTTAAGAAAAGGCACAATGAGTGGAAGAAGAAATCTTTTGTTCTTTCGAAGGAAGATGCTGCTCAGACTGCTTCACCGACTACTCCAAATGAATGTGATAGCACTTCATCCAGTCAGAAACTTTGTGACAGCAACGAAACATTTGAAAACTATGAAATGACAGTAACGATGTGAATGAAATAATTAACATGTCATTGCTCTCTGTTACTTTGAAACATAATGTATTATACCAAATTTGGAAGGAAACAGGACTGGAATTGAAAATAACTTCACACATTGGATTAGGATTCCCAAAAGTGTGTTTGTAATTGATGAAGAAAAACTAAGAGGTGCAGGAAGATGGGACAAAAGCCTAAAACATGCAGCACAAGGGAAGAAAAGACCATTGAAAAGGAAACTAACGCTACAAAAAGAAGAGGATGCTGATAATCCATCATATGGAGCAGGAATGTATTAAAAAACTTTGGAAGCCATTTCCTGTAATATAAAAATTTTTGTATTTGAGGAACATTTTGTCAAAAACTGCTAACAGTATATCAGTGAAAGTTATACACAATATTGTTGACTTCTTTTTCTTCATTTTTATAACAAACTGTAAAAAACTGTACATATTTCAAGAGATATGGAAGAAAAAGTGCAAAATGTTAGAGAAAGAAATAAGTATCTGTCTAAAAAAACTGTAAAACAAAAACCAATAAAAATTTCTTGGCATGGCATTAGAACTTTGTAGAGTATTATCCACTGAACGTGTAGTCCTAATTTCGGACCAATATGTTTAATCGTTTTAGAAAAAATGTTCCTTCTACTCGCTAAAATTAACGTGGAGGAGATGGATCGTTCCGGCTCCCCTTAACCTGGATAGTAAATTGGTTGTAGAGTTATTTATCGTACTGCTAAAATTTGGATGTACTCTTACCGCAACGATTCTTTCTCGTGTGCGTAATCTTGCAAGGGTAGTAGGGAATATTTACAGCTGGCCAGAGTGGGAAAATGGGCGTAAGAGTACTACGCTTGTGGTATGAACACTGTTTTTGTCCAATAGTTAGTCAAAATAACTTCGTTTTGCTTGATTCCTGGTCTGCGTATAAAAATAATATTTCGTTAGAGCAAACTAGCCCTCCTGAAAAGTGTGAGAGAATTCATACCACCTTGAACCACTGGACTATTTCAGCCTCTGAATATTTGTTTTTTTTTCTCTGAGCCTATAAAACATGTTATGGCACTATCTCCAGCTGTGCAGTAAAGGATAGCTAGTTTCTGTCGTATGCCAACACATTTCTTAAGATCTCAACACCCCGTTACACCAACACGATTCTATGCGCATTAATTAAGGTTGAACGTTCGACACGGTTTGTTGTTTTCAAGAAGTCCGCCTTCGAAATTGATGGTGCGAGCCTTTGTGATCACTGTGGCACGCCATTTTTCTTTCGGTGTTCATTGTGTAAAATAATGGTTTGTTTCGAACATTTCTTGTATGTCGACGATGTCCATTATGTGAGGTGTATTACATTCATCCATCCCATAAGAGGTTGATCTTAGCACCTCCACACATTTTCTGTCGGCCTCCTGGCGCACATGATGCATCACTAGCAGCTAATATTTTCCCTATCATAATTATTGACATCACTTTCAAATAATCCTGACCAAATATCGAACTCTGAACCTCACAGCCACGGGGTTCCTTGTGAGACTGAAATGTGCTGAAGCACCGTCGTGCATAAACCACGCGTTTCTTATTTTCAGGGGCACAGTAGGTTTTGGCAGATGTTCTGAATCAAGTCACTGTAGACAGCACCTGGAAGACGTACTAAGAGAACGTTCGATCGAACAACACAGTCACTTCAAATTCCAGCCCGCCATTAATCTTAAACTATTGCTGATGTCTAGCCTGTACTGTAGCATGAGGATTACGATCTACCTGTATATGCTGGTTGTGGAAATATGTTATTCCATCTTTTCATTTGTTGCCTCGCCTGTAAACAAAACTTACGAGACAAGCATAAAATGTTCAGTGTGTGCAATATACCACCTGCAGAACTTCCACCATACTGGGTGATCGGCGAGCGAAGATGATACGGATAGAGGAGATGTATAAGAATCATCTTCCACGCAGAACTTGGCGATGTACCACTTGACTGTGCCACTTGGCTTAGGTTGCCACACTTGGTCCTCTTCGATCAATAGGCTTCTGCTGCTACGGAACGAGTCTCGGTGGCAACTCAACGACATGCACCAACAAAGGTGGAGTGACTCGGCTGTCTTCTATCTGGAAACCCTGTCGTATAGAGCCGTACAGGATCGTGTCCATTACCATTCGTGCGGCCGTACATAAAAATCATGACTGCCTGCTCACGAAACGAATATCCTGCCATGTTTGAACGGAGCACTTCATTTAACGTGCTAGCTGTAATACATGAATTGAAATAAATGGATATAAATTGTTATGTCTACAATGTATTAATTACGTCATCTACTGTATTTAATGAACATACGAAGTTATTTTAACTTGCGTTTGAGTAATGGTTTTTCTTAAAATACTAGAGTAGTAGCAATGATCCACAATTAGGTCCGAGGCACTAGTTGACTATCAGTTATTGAAAGTAATTCCCGTCCTCTTCGCTAGTAGAAAATGTCATAAGTACGTCAGGGTACGGTAGATATGGCTTAAACATTCTCTGGTGAAATTACGCAATGTGATCCACATTTAGTGTTGGGGCTAAGTGAATATCGAAATTATTTATATGAATGGAAATGAAAACTTGGTAGACAATAGATATTATTAAATGCAGAAACGGAAATTACAATGTGCAAACAATATTTCAGGTGTAGTGGTGTCCAATTTTAAGAAGTTAGCTGTTCTAAATTAGTCCTAGGACTGTTTACAATTTTCATAAGTGAAATATTTTGGTTAGCACTGTTTGCCGTAATAGTGACATATTTGGTGATACCACACTTTACACATATTGCACAGAATTCTTACTCCACTGCTATATGCTCCACTACATACTCCACCGCCTGTGACATCGTCTTATTCGATCTCTAAACTTTGGGATGAGGTTTCACGTCCCCTTTTTCTAGATTTATTTTTCTTCTGCTCTTTTTCCTTTTGTTGCATCTTCCTCACGAACAAAAGTGACGCTACACGTCTTGTGTCGGTGACTTTCTTTGAGAAACTCGTCACGTCCTCCTCTGCTGTCATCATTTCTTTCAACACCTGAACCAATGGTGACATGGGGGTCTTTCCTCTTTCGCTGGATGAACATCCGGGTAGTGCACCATTTTCTCGCTCAGTGCATGCAGATATAGGGTGATTATATCCCATAAATCGATGAATATGGACAGTCACCACGAAATCCATTCTGTATATTTACAAGAGTCACTGTTTTTGCCACGCTGGAGTCAGCATCTTGGAGCAGTTAAATCCGTTTATGTGCTCCCTCTTGTTTCTCCGCATTAGTTTCGTGCATTCTTCCCGTAAAATTTTCTCCAGTGGCGCAAAAACACAAAGCCGAGCGGGATTAGCCGAGCGGTGTAGGGCGACGCAGTCATAGACTTTGCGGCTGGTCCCGGCGGAGGTTCTAGTCCTCCCTCGGGCATGGGTGTGTATTTGTCCTCAGGATAAATTAGGTTAAGTAGTGTGTAAGCTTAGGGACTGATGACCTAAGCAGTTAATTCCCATAAGATTTCACACGCACTTGAACTTTTTTTTAAACCCAAAAACCAAAAAATCTATAGGCTGGAATATGTGAGTACTGGGAGGAGGGAATTTTGGGCAACGAATGTTATTCTCTCTAGTTAGAAGCAGTGTCTCGGGATAGATAAGATACATGACTGTCCAAAGGCAGAAGTATCGTCGCTTGGGAGATATTTTAACAGTGAATTTCACGAACCATCTGTAAAATTACATGTATCTCTGCGGCTAAGTGGAAAAATGGTCTGTTCTGGTGCTTTGCTCACGAGGTCTTCATTTAACTTGAATGGTGATAGAACTGCAGTTCCTGTGGAGACCGCAGGCTTTATGTTTCCTCATCCTTCGTCACTTTTTCTCATCAGCACTGTTAGGCAACATTTTGGAGCAACAGTTGTACCGTTTTTATTGACCGTCGTTAATCCAGGTTGTCAATGCTGAAGATATGGCAAGCTAACACGAAGTTCCTGAATTATACCCGTCATCTCTCAAATACTTTCTGTTTAGCTTTTCTGTAACCGTGCCGAAGTTGGTGGCGGAAAGATTTTCTAGTTGCCGAAGTATTAAATTGAGCCGCATCACGAAGCTCTTGTACCTTCATTTTTGGAAACTTTCACCGCTCGTTTAGCACCTGCTGCTCCTGTCATTTTGAGCATTTCTGTTCTGCTTAAACTATCCCTCGTTTTTTACAACTCTGCAACAGTTTCGTAAATTTGTTGCTCAACTTCTTCCTCGAGGACAGGTTTTGGTCCAGGTCTCTAGAATTCTAATTGAACAGATCCATTCATTCTCCTGCGAATAGTGTATGACCACTCAGTCTTTCTTATTGATAGCGTTCCTTCTTTTAAAGTACCAACTGTTCTCTCTAAATTTTGTTCAGTGTAATTGCTCTGCATCTACAAGTGAAAAAATTATAAGAAATTACAAATTATTATTTTAAATGCATCTTGATGTGTTTTATAAAACTACTACGATATTATAGCCGACCATGACTGAGAATAAAATTAATAAGTTATTATTATGGTTATTACTATTATTATTATTATTATTATTATTATTATTATTATTATTATTATTATTATTATTATTATTATACAAGTCTAGAACCTTAATTTTAAAACATATTTGACGTCTGTAACTTCGTCTGACGATTTAAATAAGTGAATCTTTGAATATAATTATTATAAATAATAATCTTGTAAACATTATGTTAAAAACTACAACGTATACTCATATGGCGTTCAAAACATTTCATGACGTTTTATACATTTTGAACGCTCAGTTTATACTTAGGAAGGCAATTACACTGAAATGTACTTACATATTTTGGGCGCTCTCCAGACGACGAATAAAACTGCTGCGTAGTTGTCGATAACATTCCAGGAAATGCACTCGGAGGTATCAATACACGTTAACATCAACATGAAATGAAACGAAATACACATATCTGTTTTGCTATTTGCAGGTCAAACTGCAATAGGAAACTAATCGCCGACCTATACTGTACATTCACGTGAGTCCCGTGATGTGCATGACTGATGTACGTTACAGCACGGTATTCAGTACGCTGCTCCTAACCTCTTCCGCGTAGCTCTGTAATGGATTGCTATCTGTAGCATGCTTGGCTCTACATTCCATTACTGCATTGACCTCATCATGTGAGCACTGATAATTGACACTGCAGGAAGCAGCAGTGTAGCGTCTGAACAACGAAGTGCGGAACAGAGCAGTGGCGTAATACGCGGTAATTAGTATCGCTCACGTATCTCGCCATTACCAAAACGTTTAGAGACTGGACTAATAAAAATAGAGAAACGTTAATGAAGTGGTTTTAATATTTTGGGTGTTCTGCATAGTCTCTGTCCACTTGCGTACACCGCACAGAACATTCATAAAAACAATCGGCCGCGCGGAGTGGCCTAGCGGTTTGAGGCGTCATGGCAAGGACTGCGAAGCCCCTCCCGCCGGAGGTTCGAGTCGTCCCTCGGGCATGGGTGTGTGTGTTGTTCTTAGCAGAAATTAGTTTACGTAGTGTGTAAGTCTAGGGACCGATGGCCTAAGCAGTTTGGTCCCTTAGGAATTCACACACATTAGAACATTTTTGAAAAAAACATATGAAGCTATCTTCAGCATGTTATTTCCTTAGAGCCCCTTCTCCAGCATATAACAGTGTGTGTGTTTAGATACATACTATTCATATGAACACTCAGTTAAGGTCTATAGACTTCTTTTGAGGGGCACAAATGCACAAAATATGAACATAGATTTCAGACCATAGAAGAGAGACATTTGCTGAATAACTACAAATAGTATTTGAACTCATTCCAAAGATCTGTTCAAAACACAGGGTGTTTCAGCGACACTATGTAAGTATATTTACAAACCAGTTGTACACATAAAAAATAACGTATATAATTACTGCGCGAACAGGGCTGTTCATGACCGTGGAACAAGAGTCAGACTGAACTTACATATCTCAAGAAACAATAAATATAAAACGCAAAACAGAATTTTTAAAAAGCATAAAACGATACAATAAGTTATCCGTAAAGTTTAAAGAAACAACGAAAATAATTTATTAAAAAAGGCGGTTAAAAAGTGATTGTTAAGCAATGAGTTCTATACATTGAAGGATTACTAAGATTACAAGGAGTAGTAGTATGGTGAAAATGTAACAAAAGTAAATAATAATAATAATAATAATAATAATAATAATAATGAAACACATACCATCTCACGTGACACTTTCACAATATGTTTCTCCCTTAATTCTTTTTTTTCCTCTATGGAAAAACGTACACCCAGAGCTATGCATTGCTTTGTATTAACATCTTGTCCTCTTTCAGAGCTGAATATCTCAGAATATCTCACAAGTTGTTGGGGCATACTGAGATAATTTTTCAGGGTAACAAATGAGAAGCTGCAGAAACAAAATGGAAACCAGTAATCGTCGCTATGGTCGTAGCTTGAGCTCATAGTTAACGTGATGTAACATTACGAAACAATGTGTGTAGAGCATATGCAGTGGCTGGCAGAAATAAATGAATGAGTAGTGTAGGAAATAGCAAATTACTTTCTTAAATACACACATCAAAAAAAGTTTTACATCACCTAGGTTCCCAGAGTTCTGGAATCTGTACAGAAAATTGGAAAAGGGATCAACACAAACTTCATTTCAGCCATTTTTATTGCTCATGAAAACCACACATTCCATGTTGTACTACCATACAGGGAGCCCTTCAAGACTGGTGGTCCAGATTTCTGCACACAACGGTACCTCTAATACCCCCTAGCACGTCCTCATCCCTTGATGTGTGCCTGTATTCGTCGTGGCATACTACCCACAAGTTAATCAAGCCACTGTTGGTCAAGATTGTCCCCTTCCTCAACTGCGATTCGGCGTAGATCCCACAAATTGGTTGGTGCATCGTCCATAAACAGCCCGTTTCAATCTATCCCAGGCATGCTCGATAGGGTTTATGTCTGGAGAACATTCTGGCCACTCTAGTCGAGCGATGTCGTTATCCTGAAGGAAGTTATTTACAAAATGTGCACGATGGGGCGCCAATTGCCGTCCATGAAGACGAATGTCTCGCCAGTATGCTGCCGATATGGTTGCACTATAGATCGGAGGATGGCATTCACGTAACATAGAGCCTACGGCGCCTTACATGACCACCAGCGGCGTACGTCGGCCACACATAATGCCACCCCAAAACATCAGGGAACCTCCACCTTGCTGCACTCGCTGGACAGTGTGTCTTAGGCGTTCAGCCTGACCAGGTTGCCTCCAAACACGTCTCCGACGATTGTCTGGTTAGAGGCACATTCGACATTCATCGGTGAAGAGAACATGATGCAAATCCTGAGCTGTCCATTCGGCATGTTGTTGGGCCCATCTATACCGCGCTGCATGGTGTCGTGCTGGCGAAGATGGACCTCGCCATGGACGTTGCGAGTGAAGTTGCGATAATGCAGACTATTGCGGACAGTTTGAATCGTAGTACGACGTCCTGTGGCTGCACGAAAAGTATTATTCAACATGGTGGCGTTGTTGTCAGAGTTCCTCCGAGCCATAATCCGTATGTAGCGGTCATCCACTGCTGTAGTTGCCGTTGGGCAGCCTGAGCGAGGCATGTCATCGACAGTTCCTGTCTCTTTGTATCTCCTCCATGTCCGAACAACATCGCTTTGCTTCACTCGGAGACTCCTGGATACTTACCTTCCTGGCACAAAGTAACAATGCGGACGCGATCGAACCGTTGTATTGACCGTCTAGGCGTGGTTGAACTACAGACAACACAAGTCGGATACCTCCTTCCTGGTGGAATGAACTGAACTGATCGGCTGTCGGAACCCCTCCGTCTAATAGGTGCTGCTCATGCATGGTTGTTTCCATCTTTGGGCGGGTTTAGTGGCATCTCTGTACAGTCAAAGGGTCTGTGTCTGTGATACAATACCTACAGTCAACGTCTGTCTTCAGTTCTGGTAACCTGGGTGATACAAAACATATTTTGATGCGTGTATCATCTTAGTAAAAGAGTTTTGTACACTAGTGATAAACCAAGTTCCGTAGCACTCTTTTAAACAGACTAGCCTTGTTTTCAGGAGGATGGAGGTTCCACTTTCATTCTGCCACTTGTTTTAAGTTTCCCGTGGCTCCCGTAAGTTACTTCAGTCAACAGCCTAGATGGATCCTAACATAAGGCTACGACTGACTAAGTGTCCCAAACTTGTCAAAATATGCCTGTAATTGTGTCAACACCTGAATATGTAAATTATGTTATTTTTGTTGTTCCTAAATTGTACTACTAAGTCATGTCTAATGTTTTTATAGAAGTGATGTATGGATGCCTGAGACTACTACTACTACGTTGTTCATATCACGTCTCACATCTATTTGTATGTGAGTTACGTTGTAAATGTGTTGAGCCTTTGTAGTTTATCGTTTTGTGTTTGGTTCAGACTGATAATAAGAAGTCCCGTAAGTCATAACGATTATTCGTAGAAAAGAACGTGTGCGAATTTGGCATCTCACACCAGTCTAGTTGCTGCTGGTGTCCATGCCATGTGTCATTGTTTTTGTTGGAAGTCAGGCTGTGTGGGACAAACTCCAAATACGCCTTTCTTTTCTTCAGAGTAATCTGGAGAATACCTTGAACACTTGATTTACATATGGTTGAACCACAGCCGTTTGTGAAGTAACTACGTTCACACACTATGGACGCACGTCCACTACTAAACACTGCCTGCTCGCAACTGTCTTGGGCGAATGCACATCTAAACCATACAGTTGTTGGTTCAATCTGCTGCCGTTGTTACTACGCTGACGTCACTTTTAAGCCAGTCAAAAGACCAGTCTCCAAACTTTTTGGATGAAAGGTGTAAGTCACAAAAAGAGATAAATATTGGTTGCTGGTATTCAGAAGCCGAGAAAAGAAAATGACTTATCTAGGCAGCAGGTAGATTGAAATATGTTCTTGTGCTGTAACATGTGTATCAGTGACCTTTACGTAAGGCAGCCGACTATCCCGTATTTCTCGGAAAATCCTGTGTTTCGGTTAGTTTTTTTTTTTCATATCCCGTGTTCCGTATTATTCTGAAACTGTCTCGTATTTTTCTCCCTTTTGCATTGGTACTTAAAATAATTTATTTCGCCTGACAATCTCTGGTCCTGTGATGAACAAGTAAACCGTCAACAGCGCGTTATGTTACGAGTCTGCTTTGCCTGCCGGTGACCCGGAAACTGGGAGAAGGAACAGACTACGCTAAGGTAGAGGACATGAGCATTGTTGTGATCTGATTCAGAGTTGGTGACTTCTTGATTTAGTTTGAGTATGGCTGGCTCTGAGCACTATTGGACTCAACTGCTGAGGTCATGAGTCTCCTAGAACTTAGAAGTACTTAAACTAACTAACTAACATAAGGACATCACATACATCCATGCCCGAGGCAGGATTCGAACCTGCGACCGTAGCGGTCGCGCGGTTATAACTGTATCGCCTAGAACCGCTCGGCCACCCCGGCTGCCTAAGTGAGTAGTCATGGGCACAGGTTGGAATCACTCCCAAGGAAAAAGCTAAAAACATCTATGTTTACCTTCCATGTTTGGAAGAAACATATTCCTCAATTCGTTCTGTCTGGAATGGAAGTTTTGTGTAACACAGGGTGAGAAAATCAACTGTTCTCAGCATGCAACAAAAACAGGTACGTCGTAAGCTAATTGTGTAGTAACATTATTTTATTTTGTTTGGTGTACTTTAAAGTCACAAGAACATGAATTTAATTTAGTAGTAAATATACAACAAATGACGAAGACATACAGCAGTCTTATATGATTTCCAGTTTCTTCCCTGCAAGAGGTAGCTCAATCACAAGTTGTTATGCAGAGCTGTTCAGCCAGTATTGATGTTTGTGTATCACACAACGAAACATAACCTCAGATGCAGTAGCTTGGACTGTAGTGTTAAAGTAACGAAGATTTATTCAGTGATTATAGTGATACAAAGAAAACTGCACTGCTGGTACGGAAAATCTGAAGCAGCAGTCAAGAAGCTTTAGTTCCAAGAAGTGTTTCAGATATCATTACAACTTTAAACGATTCCAGTAAGTCGAGTAAATTATTATCTGTTGGAAGTTATGCCTGAAACAATAAAAATGAGAACATGCCTCCGAGTTTGTTGAGATACTTTGATGCCGAAATCGGGATTCAAAACTAACTTGTGGAATTTGGAGAAACGAGCAGTGAGTAGAGTATACGGAGTAACTGAATGCAGTGAAGCGGTTTTGATAAATTGTATATTTTAATCACGGGAATTTAATATCACCTTATATGGGACAACTTATTCCTTTTAACGTCAAAACATGTTTCAGCACACTTTTATCAACATAGTTGAGTACTTTCATTGAGGTCTGCAACTGCTAATGTCTCTTAGGGTATAATTATTGCAACGGAAATTAGACCTAACAATTTTGCGTCTGTGCTGATTTCACCTGATTCTCTAGTGTGCTCGGTTCTTTAGAACTACCTTTACGTTGTTAAATATCTACAATGAAATAATGTTACTGTGAGGTGGTTGGCTGTTTAACTGGTAAATTTACCAACTGAAGCAATTTTCTTGTTCGGAAATATATCGTGACTTTATTGTGGGATTCCTTATATTTATTCCCGTCATACCTCATCTGCATTTTCATCTCTTGTAGGAATGTTGTTGTGGCCTTCAGTCATGAGACTGGTTTGATGCAGCTCTCCATGCTACTACATCCCCTGCAAGCTTCTTCATCTCCCAGTACCTAATGCAGCCTACATTTTTCTGAATCTGTTGAGTGTATTCATCTCTTGGTCCCCCTTTACGATTTTTACTTTCCACGCTGCCCTCCAATAACAAATTTGTGATCCCTTGATGCCTCAGAACATGTCCTACCAACCGAACCCTTCTCCTAGTCAAGTTGAGCCACAAACTTCTCTTCTCCCCAATCCTACTCAGTACTTCCTTATTAGTTATGTCATCTTTACATCTAATCTTCAGCATTCTTCTGTGGCATCACATTTCAAATGCTTTTATTCCCTTCTTGTCCAAACTACACTCCTGGAAATTGAAAAAAAACACCGTGAATTCATTGTCCCAGGAAGGGGAAACTTTATTGACACATTCCTTGGGTCAGATACATCACATGATCACACTGACAAAACCACAGGCACATAGACACAGGCAACAGAGCATGCACAATGTCGGCACTAGTACAGTGTATATCCAGCTTTCGCAGCAATGCAGGCTGCTATTCTCCCATGGAGACGATCGTAGAGATGCTGGATGTAGTCCTGTGGAACGGCTTGCCATGCCATTTCCACCTGGCGCCTCAGTTGGACCAGCGTTCGTGCTGGACGTGCAGACCGCGTGAGACGACGCTTCATCCAGTCCCAAACATGCTCAATGGGGCTCAGATTCGGAGATCTTGATGGCCAGGTTAGTTGACTTACACCTTCTAGAGCACGTTGGGTGGCACGGGATACATGCGGACGTGCATTGTCCTGTTCGAACAGCCAGTTCCCTTGCCGGTCTAGGAATGGTAGAACGATGGGTTCGATGACGGTTTGGATGTACCGTGCACTATTCAGTGTCCCCTCGACGATCACAAGAGGTGTACGGCCAGTGTAGGAGATCGCTCCCCACACCATGATGCCGGGTGTTGGCCCTTTGTGCCTCGGTCGTATGCAGTCCTGATTGTGGCGCTCACCTGCACGGCGCCAAACACGCATACGACCATCATTGGCACCAAGGCAGAAGCGACTCTCATCGCTGAAGACGACACGTCTCCATTCGTCCCTCCATTCACGCATGTCGCGACACCACTGGAGGCGGGCTGCGCGATGTTGGGGCGTGAGCGGAAGACGGCCTAACGGTGTGGGGGACCGTAGCCCAGCTTCATGGAGACGGTTGCGAATGGTCCTCGCCGATACCCCAGGAGCAACAGTGTCCCTAATTTGCTGGGAAGTGGCGGTGCGGTCCCCTACGGCACTGTGTAGGATCCTACGGTATTGGCGTGCATCCGTGCGTCGCTGCGGTCGGGTCCCAGGTCGACGGGCACGTGCACCTTCCGCCGACCACTGGCGACAACATCGATGTACTGTGGAGACCTCACGCCCCACGTGTTGAGCAGTTCGGCGGTACGTCTACCCGGCCTCCCGCTGGCCCACTATACGCCCTCGCTCAAAGTCCGTCAACTGCACATACGGTTCACGTCCATGCTGTTGCGGCATGCTACCAGTGTTAAAGACTGCGATAGAGCTCCGTATTCCACGGCAAACTGTCTGACACTGACGGCGGCGTTGCACAAATGCTGCGCAGCTACCGCCATTCGACGGCCAACACCGCGGTTCCTGGTGTGTCCGCTGTGCCGTGCGTGTGATCATTGCTTGTACAGCCCTCTCGCAGTGTCCGGTGCAAGTATGGTGGGTCTGACACACCGGTGTCAATGTGTTCTTTTTTCCATTTCCAGGAGTGTATTTTTCGTCCATGTTTCACTTCCATACATGGCTACACCCCATACAAATACTTTCAGAAACGACTTCCTCACACTTAAATCTGTAGATGTTAACAGATTTCTCTTCTTCAGAAACGCTTTCCTTGCCATTGCCAGTCTACATTTTCTATCTACTCTACTTCGACCTTCATCAGTTATTTCGCCCCCCAAATAGAAAAACTCCTTTACTAATTTAAGTGTCTCATTTCCTAATCTAATTCCCTCAGCATCACCAGACTTAATTCTACTATATTCCATTATTCTCGTTTTGCGTTTGTTGATGTTCATCTTATAGCCTCCGTTCAAGACATTGTCCATTCCGTTCAACTGCTCTTCCAAGTCCTTTGCTGTCTCTGAACGAATTACAATGTCATCGGTGAACCTCAAAGTTTTTATTTCTTCTCCATGAACTTTAATTCCTACTCCGAACTATTCTTTTGTTTCCTTTACTGCTTGCTCAAAATACAGATTGAATATCATCGGGGAGAGGCTACAAACCTGTCTCACTCCCTTCCCAACCATTGCTTCCCTTTCATGTCCCTCGACTCTTATAACAGCCATCTGGTTTCTGCACAAATTGTAAATAGCCTTTCGCTCCCTGTCAGAAACGTGTGTTTGCCTTTCCTTATTCTTTCTTCTAAGATAAGTCGTAAGGTCCGTATTGCCTCACGTGTTCCAACATTTCTACGTAATCAAAATTGGTCTTCCCCGAGGTCGGCTTCTACCAGTTTTTCCGTTCGTCTGTAAAGAATTTGCGTTAGTATTTTCCAGCTGTGACTTGTAGGAATAGAAACAGCAATACGGTACAGATTTCCTTCAGAAAGCGGGTGCAGTACATGCAGACTATTTGCATCACATACCCCGAAGGAAATGAATATGTCAGCATGTATAAGTAAGTGTATGTGGCAGTGTTATAAGGACATGTACTGCCACTATCAATCACATTGGGACTGCTATCTCTTAACGCAGAGTCGACAATTGCGTCACTGTTCAGCCTTAACACGTACACATTGGAAGTGTACAATTCAACTTTAAATCTGCTAACAAAAATAGACGATAATGCTTCATGAAATTTTCTGCCCAGCTCCCTGATTTTTTTTTTTTTTTATTTTGTCCTACACCTCGTGTTTTTGACGCGACCAGCAGCGAATATCAATATGCAGTACGACCAGACGTACCCCCACCCACACGCCTAAGAGCAGGGGTGCGTGAGCGACAGGACATGAGGCGTCAGGTGGCGTACCGGAAGTGACGTCAGTGCCGAACACTGCCGGGGCGCGCAGTGGCAGCCGGATTTCCGGCGACGTCGTCTTATTTTATTTCCAAGCCGTCGGCGAACAGACGCGCAGCCCACCCCATTTCCGCTTCCAAGCATTCTGTGCAAATATCGACAGCACTGCTAGGTACACTAAGCGAACATGTAGGATTCCGATCGCTTCCAAAATACGTCTCACATACAACGTTTGGAGAACGGAGTTCGCAGGTAAGCTTATTGGACCATGACTTACAATATAATTTCTTCAGTACTATAAGCTTTAGGTGAAAACGAAGATTCGTGTACATCGATTCAGTTCGCTCTAACTCTAATTTTCCTTTGCCTTTTTTGAAGTTTAGAAATGATCACTTTGCGCTGTAGCCTTTTTCTGAAACTAGTACTTTCTGTAACAAATTTCACTCTTATTACAAATACGTGAATTTAATATACACATAAAAATTCAATCGCAATTTTAACTTTTTCGTTACGATCAATCAACTCAACCATATTAATTATGGTTGTCAGTCTAAAATGACAGTACTGGCCCCTTACGTAGTTTTGTAATGAGAATATTGTTAAAACAGAATGCCTGTTTAGAGGAAACAAATATCTCTCATAAGTTCGCGTACACTTAATAGGGCAAAGATATAAATCGGAATTGATATCGCAACTATCGTTCCCATAGTTACTCACTTGATGAAGTCAAAGAGGAAGACGATTACGAGTTGCTCTTTGGTGTCTAGATACTGATGCATAAAGAAGTGTTTCGTCGGATAAGAAATATGTTACACAATTTATAATATATTTATTTCAGAGAAAGGTGTAGTAAAGGTGAGCCTTGCTAAAAAGGAGACTAAATTGTTATTTAAAGAATGAAACACCAACGGTACTTTTCGTCAGGTAGGAAAAGATATCAGCTCTAACACTAGCGTAAAATCAAAGCAATTTTGAAATAATACTGTAACGTTTTCACACTAAGTAGTAACTATCCCGATTTCCTTCCCAAACGACGTATTTTACAAAAATGTGTCAGTTTTCTTTTGATACACCATGTATAAAAAGCCTAAAATTTAACATTGTCCCGGTTACTATATGGAAGGAACGTGAAAGAATGTAATTGACAGAAATTTAAGGTGAACTGTACATTCTGGTTTTATTTGCTTATTGACATTCGTATTTGTATGCCGTTGAAGATGTAAGAGAGAAATGGTGGCGATACAGAGTGTGCAGTCAAGTTCTATGAACAATTAGCTAGTACAAGTAACACTAAAGCTAAAAGTTTGTTATAAAATCTTATTACTTGCAAAATACAAAAATTTAGTATAAATTTTGTGCTTGTCCTGAAGGCGACCAAGACACAAGACATTCAGAGGTGTTTCTCCCGTTCTTATGACCAGATGATTAACATTAATAATAACCCAAGAATTATCGATAAGATAGCGATTTTCCTTAAAACTGGGTATTTTTTGGAAACAGCCAGCTTCACTTGTAGGTATGCAGTTGCTGTAAAACACCAAGTTACGTTGGTGATGAAATGAAGTAACATTCTGTCCAGTCTACTGTTGTTCTCCACGCTGGAGGTTTTAGAAATAACTCAGAAGTAACAGCCGCTATCACGTTTTAGCTGCTCTTCTAAGGAACAAGACTCGTTTCTACGGCTCTATAGTGAGTCATCAGTCATCTAGACAAGCACTTTTGGCGCCATGTTTCTACCTGTTTATCCCCGAGTTAAAGCATCAGAGTCTTGGGGAAAGCTAATGTTTCAACTACTCATTGGTTTGCGATACCTTGTTGGCTAAAGAATTGTTATTCATTACGTCAACAGACAGCACCAGTATATTACCGTCTTGCTTGTCACCGCTTAGGTAACTTCAAATATTCTACTACCGTCGTTCCATTGCATAACGATATGTCTCTCTCTCTCTCTCTCTCTCTCTCTCTCTCTCTGTCTCTCTCCCTCTCTCTCTCTCTCTCCCTCACCTGACTCATTAACTGGAAGTTTTATTTACTAGTGTTATGCATTTAACAGAACGATACAGGGCGAAGTTATTATAGTTTTCAAGTTCTATGAGTTAAACTCTTCAGTTGGTGTGGTTTATACGTCTGTGCTTTACACATCCCAAGAAACGCTATGTTTTAGCTCTTGACTCGCCGACTACAGTCGGATACGGATTTTACAGATGGCCTCTTCGATTTGTGACAGGAACTCTGTAGCATCCTACTGTCGACCTTGTTCTCGTTTGTACTTCAATTTTAGTATCACTTAAATATTTTCCCAGTGAATATTTTTACTTCCTTTCTCTTACAACTGACCGGGGCGTAGTACATAAACTAATTCTCTTGATAAAGTAGAAAAAGACGTTCAATTGTTCCTCACTAACTCAAGTAATTTTGATAGGATTCTCATTCGTCAGTCCAAGTATGTGCGGTAGATTATGCTCTGGAGCACAAGGGATTTGCTTGATTAATAACACTGAAAACACAATTGATATACAATGTCCTTCACCTTTGATTTATTTATTTCTTCTTGCAGTGCAATACTGAGTATCGCATTACGTATTATTAGTATTTTCACATGATAGAGCACAGCAATCAGTGGTCTTTTCTTGCAGGTTTTATTCGACAAATCTAGATTCTGCTAGTACCTAACCATTATCAATGCACCATTTCATAGTATCAGTGCCTGTTCCAGTACATAAGTCCCCCGTTATTCGGACTTCCGTCACAGTTCTTTTAAGATTACTGTATTGCCGTCGTCTACGATTTGAAAATCATATCACAGTCGTTGGGTGCGCCCACGGTCCTAATGGAAGGTGGCCTGATTTATTAATATCCTAACTGAACAGCCACCTAAATAGGTCGTGGAATTGCAATGACGTCCCTCTTTTCTAATGATGGAACAAATCGTTGTAGCGCCTTGTTAGTATCAAAGACGAAATAGAACTAACTATTCTCTCTGGCATCGTCTTCGTCTCAGTAAATAAGAAGACAGATGAACTTCCTGAACAACATACATCGTTTTAATCATATCGATTTCTATTTTTTCATATGTTGGAGGTGGCAAAATAATAAGATATTGCATCACCCCCAATGCAGATAGAAATGACTCCCAGAGAGTTATTTATTTCTACTTATATTTACCTCATTCTTTTCTTTATTCGGTAATCTTCAAGAGATTATTATCGTAATTATTGAAGCTATACCTCTATACATCTTAAAACTCTTAATTTTTTCTTGCTAAAGTAATACAAACTGTTGCTTTTCAAATAATGCTCTTTTGCAGCAACTAAATAATTTTATAAGGAACAAGGAAGATAAATGGCAGAAATGTTCACATTGTGAACATATGTTTGCTGATTCTCCGACAAAGTCTGGTCTTTTACCAGACTTTCTGCACAGTTCGTGCTACAAGGCCTTTCAGTCGCAAATGTACACAGGTATCTTGTTTCATTCATTCAACAATTACATATACAATCTCGTTGATTCGATATCTGCTTATATGTCTGAGATGGCTGGTTGTACATAAGATAATGAGCAAAGGTCACTAACATATAATTGCGTAGACATTGACACTACAGACAATAGGTAATAAAGGATACTCAGATTTACATTGGTATACATTTTCTAGGACATTGATTGCATGATTTTACATCGCTGTAGACGTCCGTATTTAAATGTTAAACTGTTTATTTTAATAAACTTTTTGTTTTATTTATGTATTTCATACAGTAGAATAATATTTTTTATCGATTCCAGATATGTGGACTTGTGTAGTCATGGGACAGTGTGCTTCATCTTCACCTTGTTATTCACCAGGTACTTGCTGGAAAGCCATCCCAAAAAACATGCAATGGAGTGGGACCTGGCTACCGTTTTGGGTCTTGGCATTTGCCAGTAGTAAAGTTTTGGTAGTACAAAGGAAGGATGTATTGACAAAGGCATGGTGACATGGCCCGATGCGTAATCACGGCACTGTCCTTCAGCATTATGGGGTCCGGCTCATCATGTAACATACTGTACAACATTATTACTGCAGCTGAGTAGAAATGAGATTGTTATTTCCTTTGCCTATAAGGTTGCACTTTTCTTACGTAAACTGAGATACGTTTTCCGTAATATCATATTGTTACTGCAAGAGCTGTCACTAAATAAAGTAAGAAATATAGAAAATAAATTATTTCGCCTCATCCTCGTCATGCTCGAGCAACCGTTTTTGCCCGTGTTTTTCTCCTGCTTGTACTCTTGGTTTTTGAGTTGTTTAACCTATCGTGCCCCCCCCCCCCCACCCCTCTGGAACCATGGACCTTGCCGTTGGTGGGGAGGCTTGCGTATCTCAGCGATACAGATAGCCGTACCGTACGTTCAACCACAATGGAGGGGTATCTGTTGAGAGGCCACACAAACGTGTGGTTCCTGAAGAGGGGCAGCATCCTTTTCAGTAGTTGCAGGGGCAACAGTCTGGATGATTGACTGATCTGGCCTTGTAACACAAATCAAAACGCCCTTGTTGTGATGGTACTGCGAACGGCTGAAAGCAAGGGGAAACTACAGCCGTAGTTTTTCCCAAAGGCATGCAGCTTTTTACTGTATGGTTAAATGATGGCGTCCTCTTGGGTAAAATATTCTGGAGGTAAAATAGTCCCCCATTCGGATCTCCGGGCGGGGACTACTCAAGACGACGTAGTTATCAGGAGGGAAGGGAGCGGATAGGTTAAAGTTATAGTGGGAATTAGTGACGTTTAGTGGCAGATGGAACAAGACTTCTGGTCGGGTGAATACTGGGTTATAAACACAAAATCAAATAGGGGTAATGCAGGAGTAGGTTTAATAATGAACAGGAAAATAGGAATGCGGGTAAACTACTACAAACAACATAGTGAATGCATTATTGTGGCCAAGGTAGCTGCGAAGAACACACCTACAACAATAGTACAAGTTTATAGGCCGACTAGCTCTGCAGATGACGAAGAAATTGAAGAAATGTATGATGAAATAAAAGAAATTATTCAGATAATGAAGGAAGACAAAAATTTAATAGTCATGGGTGATTGCAATTCGTCAGTAGGAAAAGGGAGAGAAGGAAATGTAGCAGGTGAATATGGATTGGGGCTAAGAAATGAAAGAGGAAGCCGTCTGGTAGAATTTTGCACAGAGCATAACTTAATCATAGCTAACACTTGGTTCAAGAGCCATGAAAGAAGTTTATATACATGGAAGGAGCCTGGAGATACTGATAGGTATCAGATAGATTATATAATGGTAAGACAGAGATTTAGGAACCAGGTTTTAAATTGTAAGACATTTCCAGGGCAGTGTGGACTTGGACCACAATCTGTTGGTTATGAACTGCAGATTAAAACTGAAGAAACTGCAAAAAGGTGGTAATTTAAGGAGATGGGATCTAGATAAACTGACTACACCAGAGGTTGCACAGAGTTTCAGGGAGAGCATTAGGGAACAATTGACAATAATGGGGGAAAGAAATACAGTAGAAGAAGAATGGGTAGCTTTGAGGGATGAAGTAGTGAAGGCAGCAGAGGTTCAAGTAGGTGAAAAGATGAGATCTAGTAGAAATTCATGGGTAACAGAAGAAATATTGAATATAATTGATGAAAGGAGAAAATATAAGAACGCAGTAAATGAAGCAGGCCAAAACGAATACACACGTTTCAAAAATGAGATCGACAGGAAGGGCAAAATGACTAAGCAGGGATGGCTAGAGGACAAATGTAAAGATGTTGAGGCTTATCTCACTAGGGGTAAGATAGATACTCCCTACAGGAAAATTAAAGAGACCTTGGGAGAAAAGAGAACCACTTTCATGAATATCAAGAGCTCAGATGGAAACCCAGTTCTAAGCAGAGAAGGAAAAGCAGAAAGGTGGAAGGAGGATATAGAGGGTCTATACAAGAGCGATGTACTTGAGGACAATATTATGGATATAGATGAAGATGAAGTAGGAGATATGATGCCGCGTGAAGAGTTTGACAGAACACTGAAAGACATAAGTCGAAACAAGGCACTAGGCGTAGAAAATATTCCATTAGGACTACTGGCAGCCTTGGGAGAGCCAGTCCTGTCAAAACTCTACCATCTGGTGAGCAAGATGTATGAGACAGGCGAAATACCCTCAGACTTCAAGAAGAATATACTAATTCCATTCCCAGAGAAAGGAGATGTTACAGATGTGAAAGTTACCGAACAATGAGTTAAATAAATCAAGGCTGCAAAATGCTCACGCGAATTCCTTACAGACCAATGGAAAAACTAGTACAAGCCGACCACGTGGAGGATCAGTTTCGATTCCGTAGAAATATCGGAACACGTGAGGCAATACTAACCTAAAGGCTAATCTTAGAAGCTTGATTAAGGAAAGGGAAATCTACGTTTCTTGCATTTGTATACTCAGAGAAAGCTTTTGACAATGTTGATTGGAATACTCTCTTTCAAATTCAGAAGGTGGCAGGCGTAAAATACAGAGAGCGAAAAGGTATTTACAATTTGTACACAAACCTGATGGCAGTTATAAGAGTCGAGGGACATAAAAGGAAAGCAGTGGTTGGGAAGGTGGTAAGACAAAGTTGTAGCCTCTCCCAGATGTTATTCAATCTGTATATTGAGCAAGCAGTGAAGGAATCGAGAGATATATTCAGAGTAGGTATTAAAATCCATGGAGAAGAAATAAAAACTTTGAGATTCGCCGATGGCATTGTAATTCTGTCAGAGATAGCAAAGGACTTGGAAGAGCAGCTGAACGGAATGGACAGTGTTTTGAAAGGAGGGTGTAAGATGAACATCAACAAAAGCAAAACGAGGATAATGGAATGTCGTTGAATTATGTCGGGTGATGCCGAGGGAATTACATTAGGAAATGAGACACTTAAAGTAGTAAACGAGTTTGGCTATTTTGGGAGCAAAATAACTAATGACCGTCGAAGTAGAGAGGATATAAAATGTAGACTGGCAATGGCAAGCATTTCTGAAGAAGAGAAATGTTGGTAACGTCTACAGATTTAAGTGTCAGCAAGCCGTTTCTGGAAGTATTTGTATGGAGCGTAGCCATGTATGGAAGTGAAACATGGACGATAAATGGTATGGATAAGAAGAGAACAGAAGCTTTCGAAATGTGTTGCTACAGAAGAATGCTGAAGATTAGGTATGTAGATCACATAACTAATGAGGAAGTACTGAATAGGATTGGAGAGAAGAGAAGTGTGTCGCACAACTTGACTAGAAGAAGGGATCGTTTGGTAGAGCATGTTCAGAGCCACCATGGTATCACCAGTTTGCTATTGGAGGGCAGCGTGGAGGGTAAAAATCGAAGAGGGAGACCAAGAGATGAATACACAAAACAGATACAGAAGGATGTAGGTATTGGGAGATGAAGAAGCTTGCAGAGGATAGAGTAGCATGGAGAGCTGCATCAAACTAGTCTCAGGATTGAAGACCACAACAACAACAACAACAATCTGTCGTGCAAAATTGGCCTTTGGTGATCGGCGTAATAGCTTCATATGTCATTGCTCCTAGTAAGGTGGTCAGCTGCTCGTCAGTGTGGTAGCTGTGGTTCGCATCTAAGACGCCGACCCCCGTCGTACAGGTGGCCTCTAATGTGCCAGCCATCGTGCTGGCCTAGGATTCACCATCATATATGAAGTCCCGTCCAGCCTGCAACATTGGAATGCACTGCCGGCTACACAGGAATCTCCTGACAACTTCCCGACACTACTGCATCTGAAGTGTGCATAGAGACAGGGTTCGCCCAATTCTTGTTCCGATATTCCAACGCTTCCATCTCCCGTCTTATGAGTCTTAGGCGATGTCTCGTGGCTGGCGGGTGAGCTACTGGGGACATGGTGTTTCTTGTTGTGAGGGTTTGTAATGGCCAACCTTTTACAGCATGACTACATCGTGAACGGCCGCCTGATCCCTGCTAGAAAAGCTGGTGGGGTAGATAATCCCAAGAATGATGGCGTCTTACTGGGCACTACAGAGGAGGCGACGCCCGCTGGTATCCGTAAGCTGGGAATTCTATTGCATGCTCTGGAGTCGCCCATGATGAACAGCTACCCCTTACCCGTGCCCAACTCCCCGCCCCCAACAAACCGTACCCCATCCCCCGAAAAGGCTAGTAGACCTCTGGGCGACCAGTGGCTCTGAGCACTATGGGACTTAACTTCTGTGGTCATCAGTCCCCTATTACTTAGAACTACGTAAACCTAACTACCCTAAGGACTTCACACACATCCATGCCCGAGGCAGGATTCGAACCTGCGACCGTAGCAGTCCCGCGGTTCCAGATTGCGCCCCTAGTGAGCGACCAATAAGAACGACGAAGGTATTTTTCCGGTTGTGCTTCAAATGTGCGTGTAATCTTATTGGACTTAACTGCTAAGGTCATCAGTCCCTAGGCTGAAACACGGCTTACCGAAATTATCCTAAGGCAAACACACACCCATGCCCGAGGGAGGACTCGAGCCTCCGCCGGGACCAGCCGCATAGAACATGACTGTAGTGCCTGAGACCACTCGGCTAATCCCCCGCGGCCCGGTGTTGACCTGCACCACTGCATTTACTGTGCCTTGCTGCAGCAGTAGTAGTAGAGGTGTTTTGGGCGCACGACAGCAAGGTCTTCAGCGCTAGTTGCTGCAGGTGAATTTGGTTGTCGCAGATATAAATTATTAACCTAAAGGTGGGGTTTACTCTGCTAGTCGCTAAATAGGAGGGAATCTTTATTACGTATGCGTAACTACGTTTTTTATGTGATAGTGTAGTTCTTAAGTTTTTCAGATGTTCGTTAATGACCTTGAATAGTCTGAAAGCTGTTAGAAATATATTGTATATGTTGTAGCTAAAATATGTCTCAACCTTTTATGCACATTCCATTTGATTTAATCGATACTTTCTTCCATCTTCTTCTATTGCGGGTTAGGGCAGATAATCGGCAAACAAAACTTCTGCTACTTACTCTAACACACACCACACGGCATGTTTGGCAACACCATTTAATCCCAAACGCCTCTGCAGTACGCTGCAAACATTTATGAATACCATCAATGAGATTTTCACTCTGCAGCGGAGTGTGCGCTGATACGAAATATCCTGGCAGATTAAAAGCTCTGAGGACGGGGAGTGAGTCGTGCTTGGGTAGCTCAGTTGGTAGAGCACTTGCCTGCGAAAGGCAAAGGTCCCGAGTTCGAGTCTCGGTCCGGCACACAGTTTTAATCAGCCAGGAAGTTTCATATCAGCGCACACTCCGCTGCACAGTGAAAATCTCATTTTGGAAACACTCCCCAGGCTGTACCTAAGCCATGTCTCCGCACTATCCTTTCTTTCAGGAGTGCTAGTTTTGCAAGGTTTCGCAGGAGTGCTTCTGTAAAGCTTGGATGGTAGGAGACGAGGTACTGTCAGAAGTAAAGTTGTGAGGACGGGGCGTGAGACGTGCTCGGGAAGCTCAGTTGGTAGAGCACTTCCCCGCATATGGCAAAGATCCCGAGTTCGAGTCTCGGTCCGAGTTTTTCCAACCATTTCGCGAATTGGCTTCAGATTCCTGGCCAAAATGCGATGTGATTGCTCATACGTCGGGAAACACGTGTCTCAACCGCATTTCGTGCTGTGATGAGGCTTCAATGTGCTTTAGGCAGCACTTCTCTCACTTTCGGTGTTAACTGCGCCGTCAACATGGTGGTGCTGCTTTTCGGAGAAGGTTCTACCTCTACACCTCGTTTTTATTCCTGGAAAATTGGATAAATTGTTAGTACTGTTACATTTTCTGTTGTTTTCGTTTGTCGTATTTGGGCATCTTTCAGCCGTAATGAGGAAACGTCGGTTAATTATGTGAGTTGCTTTTTTGTTTGTCGTCCCCCCGCCTCCCCCTCCCCCCTCTATTAAGATCTACCTCGTCATTTTAAATAGCAAACGTATGTACTAAACATATTTAAAGCTTATCTTTCATGTATTATATTTTCTCTATGAAAGGAAACCTACATTATTTCAAGATTCATTATTACGAGTTTAATTAAAGTGATTGTTTAGACAGTTAGCGGATGACTCTGTACGATCGCTGTTTTATTGAAAATAATTTCTTCAAATGAGTAAATACAAATTAGATGGCGATACCATCTTCCTTAATTCGTCACTCACTCCATCGGCAGTCGTGCGCTTCCTCGGCTGTACCCTGTAGCGTGCCAGGTGGCGTAGCAATTAGCATACTCGGCTCGCATTAGATTATCCGTGGTCTCCCTAAATCACTTCAGGTAAATGAAAGGACGCGGCCGAATTCCTTTCCCATCCTTCCCTAATCCGATGTGACCGATGACCTCTTTGTTTGCTCCCTCCCCCAAATCAACCTACAAACCACCACCCCTCTAATGTACTCTGTATAAAACACTCAATTAATAAACATTAGAACATATAAGTGAACTGAAAAGCTTTTTATTTGTTTCAAACATTCATTTAAAAAAGCTTTAACAAAAATTTCTCTTCTCAGACAAACTGAATAAACATTTTTAAGACATGAAAATACCTTGCTTTCAACACACCAACCTTGGGTAGCTCCTAGCTTTTACGTTTAAAAACTGCCGGATAGAACGACAAAAATTGTCCCTAAAAATAGTGGGCCTAACCTATTAAAGAAACTGCTAAAAACTGATATTTTACTGATATAAACCAATGTCACTGAACCTTACTATTCATATGAAAGACAACATTGTTTGAAACGTTTCCAAGCCTCATCGTTTCAGACTTCCTCTATTTCTTAATTTATATGATCAATAAGAGAATTCTTGTGAGTGAACCTGAGCTAAGCTTCCATTCACAGAAGATTAACATCTCCCTGGGACATCTGCTGCCACTTATCAGCATCCTCGTTAAAACAGAAAATATAAAAAGTTTCGGAACAATTTCATTTTAAACACAATAACATACATTTGTGAGTTGGAGACTGTCACGATTATTCAACTGACATGCTTGAATTCGGGCGCTCTGGGAGGGGATTTCAGAAATGAAATCTGGTACTTGTGTGCCACGCCTTTAAGATCGCGAAATCCCGGTGATACGGACGTGTAATGCATTCAGTTCAGGTCACAATCTACTTAATGACTGGTACGTAATTCAGTGTTGTCTACGCTTGGGATTAATTATATAAAACAAAATGTTATCCTTTATAATAATGGCAGTTTTCTGAGTTAAAAAGATAACGTGAGATTTCAATTGACCTCCCCCTTTAAATGAGATTTTCCCAGACTAATTTCCTCCATTTTGAGCTGACATAATTAATGGAGGTGCTCTAAATCAGTAATCGAACATATTGGTACTAATTATTCGGTAGTTTAGCCTAGGCTGATCACTTGTAATGGCATTAGAATTCAAATTTTCGTATCATTTTTCCCCAGTCTAACCCATGGCTACTTCACACGGGAGCGAATTCACCATGGAGGTGGGATACATGCAGATGTGGAAACGACATTTGTATGAAAAGAAGGTTCCGGGCTACATTGAAAATATAGGATTCGATAGGACACAATAAGAGAGAGAATACTTTTTGGAGAGGAATAGAAATGACAGGCTTTCAAGACAAGAAATAAAGAACGGAAAGGAAGTTAACACAAGAAAGACTAACGTTCTTGAAGAATGATGTACAAATCCATCGGAAACAGTAAAGAGGCTGAAACAATGCTGATTTATGGTACCCCTCAACAAGGTTATTCGAAAACAAAACAAAGTATTTTCTCCTTTTGATCATCCACAGCTAGAGAAAATACAATCCAGAATTTCCATAGCGACTGTCTCAGCAAATAAGACAACTGTTCAGACATTCAGGAAACATAATTCATAGTCTCAGCATACATTACTAGCAACACACAAATACATCAAAATTTTTCGCCAGCTCACGATCTGTAATGGACACAAACATTATAAAATGGTTCAAGGCCACGTAATCTGTAACTAGCATGATACAAATCACGACAACCTATAGGCGCAGGCACAATACCTTTGAATAATATGTACACAAGATAAATGGTTCTATAACCGAAACACAGTAAGACAAAATGGTGTATAGGTACAGCTTCAGTTGCCCGGTGACAGACAAACACAAGTAATGAGGAAAACGTAGCTCTACATAGTATATCTCAATAATGCAAAAATCATATAAGCAGCCCCAGTAAAAAGAGACATCAAAATACCAACATTAAAATGTATAACCAGCTACAAATTAACTTGGTAGCTAACTGGAAAAGATATCAAAATATACGTATATACTTTGTTCATTTAATTTATTTACTTATTTAACCTGATCCAGTTAGGTGCCTCGTAACCCCTTCTCACATTGGACCAGCATTTCACACATACAGAACATTTATATGACAAATACTATTAAAATGATCTGAGTGTCTGAAGTGGACATGTGAGTAAATTATACCCACTATGAAACAGAGTTAATATTGCCAGTACTTGTACTACAGCATCTGCTGCCACTAATAGAGATAGTACTAGTAATAATAATAATAATAATAATAATAATAATAACGCTAATGATAGCAGCAAATATACAAAATTTATAGGTGCACAAAATAGATATTTTCTAATTAGCGAGTTCTGAGGAAAGGAAATTTAAGGAAATTACATCAGGTAGGAATGCTCGAAAATACAGAAGAAGAACAGATTGGAAAGAGAGGTGTAAAAAGGTAATGAGTGGACTCAGAGACAATGGTACTCCTTATTGTTGCTACAGCAGACGTATCATTAACTTTCTTCTCAAGCTGGACATGTTATTGACTTTTCTAATACAAGATGTCAGAGTCGGGTTCCCACTACTCAGAACGAGAAAGGACCTGAATTATGGAGTGGATTGAAAATGGTTTTGCTTCAATGTGATCAGGCGTTTCTCCCATGTCGTTCAAGTGATAGTGTTAAGAGATATATGGGACAGTGTTCGTTGGTGAGACAGTAGAGAAAGAGGATAGTATAGAAATCGGGTGGATAGCTGTGCATATGATGGTAAAATATGATCAAAAATTTGAATGTCACACACATAAGGAACACAGGCATTCACAAACTGGTCCAGGTGCTGTGAGCTTACTTGAGAAAGGCCTTACAGGATAATATCGCTGTAAACGTTAATTGAAAATATAAGATTCTTTACAAGCTTTTTTCAGATTAAGAAGACAGAAATTTTTAATTTTTGAAAGTCATAGAAAGCTGCTGATGCCTTGTATACACACTGCTGTTATGTGCTCTGTCCCATTCCTATTTTCGTTTATTATTACACATAGACTCTTTGTTGAAGGACGGAAGATGGTATTCATCACATTCATGGCTAAAAACAGTAGCCTAGAATGACCGTCATGGTTTTGGAGAAAAGGCTACCACTCAACAAAAATCAGGAACATTAGGTTATCTGTAATAATATTCGTGGAGTAAAATAATCAGAAAAAATATCCAAAATACTCAGACATATACAGCAAACAAATACAACTCACTCACTGCACTATAAGACCATTCTTAGCATTCACATACACAAAACTAATACATGTACACCTCGTATTTACCACACAGTATCATCTGATTCTGGGCCATATTCTATAGAAAAGACCACTCATAAGGTCACTCATCAAATTTCATAGGGCATACTTATACATAGTACATAATCAGTCTCTTGTAACATTTCATTCATACCCCATGAGTTTCACACATCTGGACAATTGCATCAGGAATGCAGAAAATTATTTAGTGAAGCAGTGAATATTAATTCCAAGGAATAAGACAAAAATACATAAGAATCACACCCACAACCAGTGGTGGAACACAAGCATCGCCTCAAAATCACTGTGGGCCTTATTCATGGCCATCCCCATAAAAACTGTTTATCATCAAAAATATGATAAGTGGTAAATCACCTCAGAAAATCTTCTCATAAAACCAGAACCATATCAGAATACTGTGTGATTACTTACATAAAAGCTGTTAGTTACACACAAAACAAAACACTACATACTCTATATTGAGTGCAGCAAATTCAAAAAATCTAGTGTTAGCAAACAGTCCTCCACTGAGAGATATTCTTCTCTCAGTTTTAACATGAGGAGGTTTAACTCTCACTTTTCTCCAGCTTGGTTCCACATTATCCAAGTGGAAAGGCAAATCAAACAGCTTATACAATACGCCTGAAAAAGCATTCTCCTGTAAGTCACTTCCTCTTAAGTAAACATGAACTCGATTTCTATCGGTATTTTCACAATGAATGAATTTAACCACTTCTCTACAATCATATGACATTGGAAAGAAACATACGTTAGACCTTGGTAATGATTTGTCGTCTCTTGATACTGCAACACTTATGGGCATTGTTCTAAATGAGTTACGTTCACTTTTTGCCAGAGACTGAGTGGTAGCTGTTCTGGACTAAGCTCCCACACACACACACACACACACACACACGCACACACACACACACACACACACACACACACACACACACAATGGACTGAAGGGTATGGCTCATTTTCATGGCATAAATGCACTTCTACCATGAATATGACTTTCAACAAAATAATGACCCTCAGCAGATCTTCATTTATACTTTCCTTATTTTCGAAATCCTCTCTGACAGCTCCTGATTGAATTCTCACTCCCCCTGTTAATTTCGATCTGTCCCTCCTTGGATCTAAGCTACGATCACACCTCAGCAGAACCATCAAAACCTACTGGCACAGGGCCACTTCAACTCTTACCTCCATTAAAAGTTAACTGTGTCAGAAATGTGAATTCGTCCAGCGGCTCAACTATCTTCCGTTATCTTCCGTATTTCCTTACTGTCTTGTCAAACCAATTTCTCTAAACTAACTTTTAACCAAGCAGAATCTTTCTGAACAACTTACAACACTCTACAACGATTTGAAATATGTTTCGGAATTTGAGTTACAACTTCTTGACATGGGACAGGGATTATGTGTACCGCTCGAAGACGTCTTCATGAAATTTTACTGGTGAATCGGCAAGGTTCACCTCCTGTCAGGTATCATGGCAAGATGTTGGGACATCATGTGTGGTTGTTGCGAGGTGGTCTGGACCAAGACTTCGTAATAATGGACAATAATACTCGTACTAATTGAAAACGGCTGGTTGATGTTTTCTTGGAAATGGAAAATACTGTATGCATTGAGTAGCCCGCTCGCTCTCCTGATATGAGTCCCATATAGCATATATCAGATGCACTATGAAGACAAGTTGCATTGCGTCAGCATCCACCAACCACTCTCCAAGAATTGCGAGCAGCTCTGCAGGAAGAGTGGGCGTTACTGCCTCAACATGAGGTTGATGACATAATTCACGGCATGCCCCGTCGTTGTTGGGGCTGTGTTGCTGCCAAACGTGGTCACGGCCCTTAATGAGCATTTTAACCAGTTGACGGAATACGTGTGCAAATCCGTTAAGTTGAAGAAAAAAAAACGAAGATCATTATTGTCTACCGCTATGCATATAGCAGTTTTTATGTTCTGTATTCTTTCCATTGTTTATAGTTTACTATCATCTATTCATACTATTTACTGGCAAAAGACTGGAAAGTTGTACAGGTCATAGCAATATTAAAGAAAGGTAATAGGAGTAACCCTCTAAATTACAGGCCATATCATTGACTTCGATAAACATTAAGATTGTGGAACATATATTGTGTTCGAAAATTATGAATAACCTCGCAGAAAACGGTCTATTGATACACTGCCAACACGTATTTAGAAAACATCGTTCTTGTGAAGCACAATTAGCTGTTTACTCACACGAAGTGTTGAGTTGTGTTGACAAGGGATTTCAAATTGTTTCCGTATTTCTGGATTTTCGGAAGGCTTTTGACACTGTACCACACAAGCGGCTTGTAGTGAAACTGCGTGCTTATGGAATATCGTCTCATTGAAGCTACTGGATTCGTGATTTCCTGTCGGAGAGCTCACAGTTTGTAGTAATTGAAGAAAAGTCGTCGAGAAAACAGAAGTGAGTTCTGGCGTTCCCAAAGATAGTGTTATAGGACCTTTGTTGTCCCTTATCTATATAAACGATTTGGGAGACCATATGAGCAGCCATCTTAGGTTGTTTGCAGATGACACCGTCGTTTATCGACTAGGAAAGTCATAGGAAGATCAAAACAAATTACAAAAAGATTTCGAAAAGATATAAGTGTGGTATGAAAACTGGAAATTGACCCTAAATAACGAAAAGTGTGGGCTCATGCACATGAGTGTTAGAAGGAATCCGTTACACTTCGGTTACACGATAAATCATTAAAATTTAAAGCCTGTAAATTCAAATAAATACCTACGATTTACAATTACTTAAGTTGGAAAGAACACATAGAAAATGTTGTGAGAAGACTAACCAAAGACTGCGATTCATTGGCAGGACACTTAGAAAATGTAACAGGTCTACCAAAGAGACTGCCCAACTACGTATATCCGTCTTCTTTTAGAATAATGCTGCGCGGTGTGGAATCATTACTAAATAGGATTGACCGAGTACATCGAAAAAATTCAAGGAAGGGCAGCACGACTTGTATTATCGTGAAATACGGGAGAGAGTATCACTGAAATCATACAGGATTTCGAGTGGACATAACTAAAACAATGGCGTTTTTCGTTGCGACAGAATCTCCTCACGAAATTTCAGTCACCACCTTTCTTCCCAGAAAGCCTAAATCTTTTGCTGACTCCGACCTACATAGTGAGAAAAGATCGCCGTAATAACATAAGGGATATCAGAGCTCGTACGAAAGATACAGGTGTTTGTTTTTTTGGCGCTTGGAATAACAGAGAATTGTGAAGTGTGATGAAGCTCCTGCCATGCACTTAAATAAGATTTACAGAGTATCCATGTAGATGTAGATGTAGATGTAGACGTAGAATAAACGCAACCTTGCAAAATTTCCGTTTGTTGCATTAACTTTGGACACTAGTGTATACGTATGTAACTTATTGCCTGTCGTAGCTATGTGTACATCTTTTTTCACTTTTGTGTTAGCAGATTTTTACACATACTACCCTGAAAGTGATTTTGGTAACGATTATGGGAAGCCAAACCTGATGCTTAGTTGGAAACTTCATGGGTATCCTGTACTGCAGCATTAAGTCTCCAGGGGCTTAATATGCACATTGTCTTGTTCTCATGCACATGCTGCTTGCGGCGCTGATCAACTACAGTTATGGACTGTTTGACTGTCGCTTACTATCTTGTATAGATTGGATATAATTGTTTCCTGTTTTTTTTTTCTTATTGTTTCCAGAAGAAACTCACTGCAGAGTTTTCCTGTTGACATACTGGTAGCTACACAAACACAACGAGCCATGCCTTCCCAGGTCCAGCTTGCAACAAATATGTACAAAACTAATTAATGCGGTTCTCAGTAAAGTAAATGAATATTTTGTACGCCAAGAGGTGTGACTATGGTTTCTCAGTTAATCCTAAAACCTTCATTTTGTTAATTCGTAGTGGATCACTTTGTTTCGTTATGGTAGAGTTTAACCACGTGAATGTATTATTTATTATGATTTTCCCTCTGAGCATAAAGTTTCGAATAACAAACGTATGTCGAGGGATGGAGTGTTTAAAATATCTTGTGGACATTGTGGACATGTATTAATAGCACTTACTACATAAAGTGTTTAAAGCTTTCCCAGTATTGGACGATCCCTTCCGCCATGCGAGGTTAGTGAACTGAAGACTGCCAATGGTAGTATTTCTTTTGTGATACGCTAACGAAAGCTCCCCAAACCGACGTAAGGGATCACTTGCCACGTGATTTATTCATAATTTAAATTTAATGAAGCAACAAATTTACCCTTACCAGTCACTATTCATTTATCACCACGACGCATTTCAAAGGTTTAAACCTCCTTCATCAGTTGGTATGACGCATGTGTTTTGGAGGAACTTGTGGCACTGTCTGCATTGGTCACGGGTTCCTTTCACTGTCGTAATACATCATATGTGTTCTGTCATATTTTGTAAACAAGTATGTATTTACAAAATATTTCACTTTCGTGACACATCACATGCATATTGTCATATTTTCTAAAACATATATTTGTTTTCAAAATAATACTGCATACATGTGATTTGTTACGACAATGAAAAGAATCTTCTATAACCAATGGAGACAGTACCACAACTTCCCCCAAAAAATCGTAACACAAAACACACACACACACACACACACACACACACACGCGCTCGTCATACTAACAAATGTAAATCCACCTGATGATTGACGTTTAAACGTTTGAAACGCGTCGTGGAGAGAAATAAACAGCGACTGGTGACAGTAAACTTGTTGTTTCATTTAATATCAATAACAGTCAAGGTAAAACATAACTTGAAATGTTCGCATCTAATGTCATTCATAAGTGAAATTTCAGGGCTAGTAGGAGAAATGTCACCGCATCAATATTTGCGTGTTTTGTATTGGCGGAACTCCCTCGCAACAGCAAACACGCGTTTCTGACCGGGTAAAGAGAAGTAATCTTCCTTTCTGACATGTAACCCAAATGCGTGGAGCCACAGACATCACATAACAGTATGGTTGCCATAGAAACTGTGAAATCACGTGCTCGAGTTTGCCTATTGAAGGGCCATGCAGTAAGGTAGACAGAAGTTCTATTCCTCGCTACTTCCTATTGCAGTGTTTGTCGTGTATGTCGAGCACACGTAACGTATTTGGTGCTGTATGTTTTAAATCTTAAAACTGCTTATGATACAGTGTGTAATTTATTAGACATACGAATTTCACTTTGGACAAGCGAAGGAAAAAGGGAGGTGTTAAATTTTTGTGCTGTACTGGACCTTGTAATGGGACTATTTATTATATAGTTAGTAAACGCTACGAAACCACTTAAAGTTTAACAGATTGTATACTACCCGATCCAAAATAGATAATGAACCAAAGTTAGAAAATATGTTATTTTCTTAAGTTTCTACTATCAAAGTAAACTGTATGGTTCACTTATATACCAAATCAACATAATTGTATCTGATCATTTAACTGTAATTAAAATAAGTTATAATTAGAAAACCTTATGTGTTGAACTAACACACTGTCGTAAATTTTAGGAAAATTTATGTTTTCATTCTACCTAACTGCATTATTACATTCATATAGAAATATTATGGAAAAATCTATGCTGTAATTAAACAAACAATTAATTAGCAAATTTTGTAAATTTCAACTTATCTAAAAGCATACTTTTGGGATATTTATCAATCATCTGACGTCTTTAAAGTTGATTCTGTACTTTACGTACCATGCCAATAACAGTAACCCAGTTGGATCAAATATAATTAACTTTTTCAGTAACAATTCTCGAACATTCTGATATAAACAGTATTAATCAAAATCAGTCAACAATGTACGAAACAGTCCGTTTTGCCATTTTGTGATGTACCTCAGCTATTCTCAAGAATAGAAACTAACTTCAAATCAAAATGTAATTAATGGTTTTACGATAAGTGTTGTTAGTGTAACTTCATAACGAAATTTCCACACAAAAGTCAAAAAAACAATACTTAGAAATGTATTCAGACTGAATCATCATTTATTGCCCTTAAAATCCTACTAACAGTTTGTCGTAAATCATTAACTTTCAATTATAAATCAGTGAATGTAATTGTTTTTCAGAATAGGCTAAAGAACATAAATTGTTAAGATGGGGTACATACTGAGCGATGCACAGTGTTTGAAGTAAGTCGCAATTTGGCCAATGTACTGACGCGAAGCCTGTAAAGTATACTACTGCAAAAACTACATCACTAGCATACTATAACGAATCTCTCGTAATGAGAAGTATTTTAGCCAGGACTGCAATTGGAGTAACATTAGAACCCCTACAAATATATAGTACGAAAGAAGTGAAGCAGTTGGGAAATATTAAAATCTTAGTTCCAAACGATCGCTGTTTTTGGAATTCCTGTGGTTGTGCTTCTCTCCATCTGTGCAGAACATAGGGAATACAGAAGGATTTGCTGCTTTGTTAAATATAACATGACCATTACACAAACGTTAAGATGCGGATGAGCATTTAAAATGCCAGGTTAATTTGAAAAGTTTAGAAATGAAGCTAGACATTTTCAGAACTTTGCTACATTGTACACTGTACAGTTCAATGGAAACATACATTTCAACGGGATTTTCCTGCAATTAATGACTGATGCAGCGCTCTCTTTAAGTAAGGAAGAGTTAGCGTTTTTCGGTCACGATGAATCAATGGCCTCAGTAAATCATGGGGGTTTTAATGCACTGTTGACGTTGCAGATATCAAGTAGTCCTGTAGGAATTCAGAACCAATATTCCAAAACTTAAAAGAAATACATGTACAGCGGTGAATCAAAAAATTTACAAAATGAACTAATCAACTGCATTGCAGACTACATCAGTGCTTTTGCAAAATTGAATTAGAAATTACTGTATTTTTTCTGTCGAAGTAGATGATCCAACAGGTATTATGAAAGTGCTTCAGTGTTCTACAACAGTGAGGCACGTTAATCCTCAAGGATCTATAGTTAATCGCTTAATCACTTTCAAGGTTTCCATGAAGTGAGACCTGACAGAACATCAGAAAGTTTGTTTCCTTTATTGGAAAAATCCTTGGGGCCATTTGACTAAGGGCAATAGTTAGTGGGGCAATGTTTCGACGGTACAGGTGTTATGTCTGGCCATTTAATGGGGTTCCAGAAAAGCAGTTAAGAACAAAACTCTTTTCACTGTGTGTGTACACTGTTCAGACGCTGAGTGTGTCCAGTCTTGCAACAGAGATGATAAACCTTTACTGGATTTTCTACCTTTCTCCATCTCTCACCAGAGAGAACCTATTCAATTATTTATGCATTGGGACCACTAATTCGAACAGTAACACCTGTTCGTTAGTGCTCAAACTAAAAATCATTGCTTTTAATTGTGGACGACTGGGAAAAGTTTAAAGAGGTTTTCAAAACCATAGTTCACTGTGATAGTTCAACTCAACTTGCTTGAGAATTTCTAAAAGTCAGTAACAATTCTGAACTTACATCTCTGCAGTAGTATTTCGTGGCATATTTTTTCTTGGACGATGCACTGTTCGATGTTTTGCAAAAAGAGGTCACTGGACGTTGACTCTGCATTTATAACTTGTGACATGCTAAGAAACCAGTACTTTTCAGTTTCCTTTCAAAAGGCAGGTAAAATGACAGATAATCGGCTCTCACGACAGTACAGTTCCCTGTCGCTGGACTTATGTGTTCAGGTATATCAAGCTTTGTATTACAAAGTTTTGGATCATGTTTTTATGAAAACGGATTAAGGATTTCGCAATTGTGAAAACAATTCGTATAGTTGGCCTTGCCGACACCACGGAATTTGAAGAATTCTATATATATTAGTCTCAGAGTGCACATGTAAACTTGCAAAATTTCTTGGACCTGTATTCTCGTAGAAACAGCACTTAAGAAACGAACTTTATTTTGTGAGACGATGAGAAGTACGGAAAGATTTTTGCCGGAATGATGTTAGAAATGCTTGAAGAGGATAAGAAATATTTTTACAAATACTTGTGAACAGTTCTCTCCCATTCTGTCCCTCTCGTTCACTAAAATATCTGCGGAATGAACTTTTTCTTGCTTAAGGATAGACTTTCTTCTTCAGCAAATGGTTCAGTTCAGAAAGGATTTCTAGCGCAGCTAACAACAACGTACCCATTCCACGAAAATATCACTGACAAATTTGTAGCTTACAGGGCCGAAGGATTAATCTGGTGTACAGCTATTAGGTACGTCCAATCATTAAAATATGCCTGTGTAAATATAAGTACAGTTTTCGTTCCTAAGTTCTCAGCCGCGAGCCGCCACTGCTGTGAAGGTAAGTCTAAACATCGGTGGCTTCGACAGATCCTACGCAGTTGACGTAAAAGCTTTCTGAGTGTGGTACCTCGTCATCATGTAAAACCTCTACTAGACTAACCGATATCTGGACAGAGTTACAGTGGCCATCTTCTGTGTCCACTTGCGATCACTGTGACCACTCTAACCGTGACCGAAACCTTAGTTTGACTAGTATAGTTTGTACAGTTTTTTTACAATATGACATGATACCACACTCAGAAAACTTGAATGTCAACTGTCTCGGGCCATGTAAGGCTACGCATTTATAGAGAAATGCTTATTTTCCACAAAACCAACATGCAGAGAATACTGCATCGGCGTGGTCACCACCTGTAAAAGTTCATATACGTTCAATTCTTTCTAACCACATCACCATTCAAATAAGATGACTTATCATGTACCGTTAGTGATTTTCACGTTACAGGAAGATGTACCGTTCCCCGTTACATGCTTGTCAGCTAAAGTACAAACACCATTACATACCTCAGTTTTTGATAGCATCTTTCGAGTGGTTTTTAGATTAATCGAAGTTTAATTATATTTTGCTATTCCTGGCATCCATTAGCCTCATAATTCAATGTAAGTGTGATTTGTTCTTTCAAATATTCCTCATGGAAGTCAGCATTACATTGATTGTTGAGTCACGAATTTGTGTATAACAGGGCACCGTTTCACTAAATCAGGACTTAATGGTTCTACCTTTTATTAGTGATTTCATCTTCTAAAAGAGTATCCATCTTATAACCTTTTGTCGAATATTTTCCCCATTCAACTTATCCACACTTCTGCTCTCCTGCCCAACTGGATGGAAAGGAGAGAAATAAATATTTTACTTCTGATCTTTGTACTCGACCTATAGTGAACCCTGGTACATCACCTTGACTTTTAGTGTCCTTGAGCTTAGACCTTTAGTGACATTGAGCGTTCACTGCTGCGACATGGTGTACGCCACATTTACTGGACGCAAACCACAAGAACAGTTTACCCAAAATACAAGTTCAGTGCTCAGGAACAGGACCATGGATACTCATCAGTACGCAGGAGCGAAATCCGGCCACTGAAACAATCTGCTGCCAGTGCGTTGAAAAGGCAATAGTCGTCATCCACGAGGTGACGGGAAAGTGACGTTATGACATTTAGCGAGGAAACACACGAATCTGTTTGCACTTTTTTAAACATGTACTTTTCATTTCCTATCGGTGAAGATAGACCGGGCTGTACAAGTAATGACCAACTGACGATTCACTAACTTTTAAGCTAAATACCAGACCAGCTGCACAGGGGCACGTGGAATTCTAGTTGGCAACATTTCGGGGCATTATTTTTAGGTCCGGTATCTGCCATACAACGAAGGGAAAACTTTCTACAACCTTGCCTTGATAATAATTTTTTGATTTGATTTTGGGATTTCGTGTTCCGGATGACAATGAAGCCTGGTGTATATGTATACTCAGCAAACTCGATGACTTGCTCGACATGTACAGGGTACCTGTACAGACACTGTTTGCATATGCGGCGCTGTCCAGAACTTCTTATGCTGCCTTGGAGACGACTGGATTGCGCCATATTACCTTACGAGGAACCAAGGTGTGCGTCCGCTGCCTGGAGTGCAACCTTTCGGTGTAAACCATAGAAGCTGAGCTCGCTGGAGGAACCTTATCGTCTGTGTCGCAACCACTGTTGGTGAACGCAGCAGTGACCTCACGAAAGAATGAAATCATCGTGCGTCCTTCTATCGATTAATCAGCGTCGGGCGCTACGTGTGATGCATGACTCCTCCCCACACCCTGTGTGAGCAGTTGCACGTTTTGATGATTATCGACGTCTCTATTAACTGTTACTGACAAAAACAGAATCACATAAACGACGAGCAGGCCGCTGTAACCGAGCGGCTCTAGGAGCTTCAGTCTGGAAGCGCGTTGCTGCTACGGTCGCAGGTTCGAATCCTTCCTCGGGTATAGATGTGCATGATGTCATTGGCTCGTTAGGTATAAGTAATTCTAAGACTAGGGGACTGGTGACCTCGGATGTTAAGTCCTATAGTGCTTAGAGCTATTTGATTTGAAGATAAGCGATGAAAATGATGAAACCTTCTCGGGTATCCATCTGGGTGGCTGCCTTAAAATTCCGGGACGTTTCCATCAGTGTCACTCTCAGCATCTGCCGATGGCGCGGGCGTCCCGTGTACAAAGTGTCACACAGCGGGATTAATGAAAAGCTGCTTATACAGTACTCTTGAGGGTAGTTTGTGTAGCTATTCATTTATTTCTTTCATTTATTTTCAGTGGTCAGTAACTATTAGTAAATAACAGGAAACATGTCCTTGGAACAAAGAAAGTGGATTTCAAAAAGCTGTGGGGAAGGTGAAAACATGAACTAGATGCAGAGACGATGATGCGTTTGTTACTGCGCCATCGTTACGTGTAACAATAATGAAATTATGTGACAAATTTCAGAGGAAAAGAGGTGTGCGTGAAGAAGAGAAACTGTGGCAGGAAGGTAGCAATAAGGAATGATGTTTTATAACATCCCCAAAGAAGTCCGTATGGGAAGATGCGCTTCAATCAGGTGTAAGTAAATCGAGCGTTAACCACATTTTGCAGCAAGCAAAGTGGAAACTCTACGTTCCCAGGTTGCTTCGTGCGATGAATGAGGGTGATCCGAATGGTCACCACGTTTTCTGTGAACGGATTAGCTACAGCAAACATCTGGCTGAAGTCATTTTTTGTTCTAATGAGGCGACATTTGAATTGAAGGGAACCATCAGTCGCCATAACTGTATGTACTGGACGAGCGATAGTCCCCGTGTTACGGAAGAACAAGTTGTTAATCTTCCTGTGTTATCAGCGTGGTGTGATGTGTCTGTCAGAGGACTTGTGGGGGCCACTAGTTTTTGAAGCAACAGTGACAGGTGTAAAGTATCTTACCATGTTGCAGGAACGAACTCAACCTGCTTGTTCATGAACTGTACCGAGGTGAAGATTGTTGTTTTCTCAACAATACGGTGCACTATCAGATTATCATCGTAGCATGTTGCAGTTCCTGGATGAAACACTTCTTGAGAGGTGGGTGGAGTGAGTAGGAAATGTTGAGTATTCACTCAGATCTACCGATGGAACGCCGTTCGGCATCTTTCTGTGAGGAACTCCGAAGGACACCATCTGTGTCGCAAAGCTACGTACGCTAGACGACATGACAGAAGCGATTGTAATTGTCTGTGGATCCATTCCAGAGGCAACCATAACACATGTTTGTCGCTGAAGACGCTGTATCGCTGCCGCCTGAAGTTATTGTGAACATCTTCAACAGTAAAATATCATCAGTAACATAATGTCGTAATTATCTAACTTAAAAATTCTTTTATCCATCCTGCTGCTTGAAGGTTTGAGAGACTTCGGCCGTTCACGTATGTAATAAAATGGAACACCTGCAGCCCTCCTTTCGGTTTTATTACTTATATAGCTACCACTTTCGGTAATTCAGTAACCACCTTCAGCTCTTAACTGACGCTGAGAGGGTTACCTCCAATACTATACAAATCCAATTCGTGTCCAACGTCTATGAACTGTTTTCTGTAGACTGTAACAACGATGTTAAGTCTCCAAGCATCAACTACCATCTACCAACTGAGTGAGTTGGCAGTTGACGGTTGGGGACACAACATCTGTATTATAGTCTAGGTGGCTACTGATGGGATCGTGAACACGACTGGAGTTAACCCTCTAGTGTCAGTTGAGGCCTGAAGATGATGTACTGAATCTCCGAAAGTGGTAGCTGTATAATAAATAACATCGAAAGGACGGCTGCAAGTGCCCCATTTTATCACATCAAAATTCCTGGTTCATATCAGTTTTGTTCGAATGATTATAGTTTAGACAGTGTAAACCCCTTTGTGGGACACGCTGTATGTATCTGAAATGCCAGCCGTCTCCATCCACCCCTTCCCCCAGGCGCGGAATTCGGCGACGTATGGTAGGGGGAGGGAAGGGGGGAGGCGGACCACCATTCGACTCTCAGTGCATTAATTCTTGCCCAGACTCATGAAGTGTCAACTGATATGTGTATTCTTGGCGTACAGCTACTAGTGAAGGGCTCGATGCTGAACGTCTCTGATGACGAGATTGTCATGGAGACTTGTCTCAATTATTCTTCGATGACGCTCTCTCAAAAGGCAGTAGCTCGCTACAGCATTCTTGTTTCCTAAAATACGAACGTATGTCCCCCGCTGAGGCTGTGTCCTATAGCTGTTGGTTTGTCTTTGCGCTCCATACAGCGCTGGAGATGCAGTGCAATGTTTGCCTGACTGCACTCGCGAGGGACGCTGTATATACCAGGTATTTGCTGCTGTAGTTTGTTCTTCACCGAGCCAAGCATATCATTAGTTTTTTATTGGTGATCTAAATACGGTCTTGATGTTGTATAATCCGATGATTCTCTCAATTTTGGAAGCCGGTGAAGATTTCATCAGGAGTATATGCCGGGAAAGTCTACATTCACATATTCAACCACGTAAATATCTTATACTTACTATGAAATAAAGATTAATTTGGTATTAAATGCTCAATTGATATACTGCAGGCAATTGTGTATATATTAATGACAATGACTCCTGTCACCTATTTTACTCACCTACTTTAACTCACTTAGGCCGTAGCCCTCCAGTTCGCCTTTGGGATGTATGACTATTAACATGTTACAGCTTGTTCCTCATGTTGCACAAGCATCCACAGCTAATATCTTTAAATCAGAGAGATAAGAACGCGCATAGTGTATGTGAGCGCTACCTCTATTTCTCTCTCAAACACACGCACACAAACACACACACACACACACACACACACACACACACACACACATTTTTTAATTGCTGTCGTTTGCTGTCCGTCTGAGTGCGACAGCTGCACGTAACTATTGATGAATAACTTGATACATTTTAAACGAAACTTTTCTGTCGCTCTTGTGCTCTTGGTCAAGGAGATAAATATTTTGGATGAAATTTAATTATCTTCTCTTGCGGTTACACCAACCTTTCTGGAACGAACAAACAAGTATTTACATGAACATATTCTCAGTTATATTTAAATGAAAGTTCGAACTAGTTTTTATTGCGGTGTCTCGCATACTTTTAAATACCAGCATGAAAACTTTAAATTTTACATTTTTACGTAGCAGTAAACAATGACGTATGCAAATGTCATGAAAGCCGCCAGAAGAGGAAGAGAAAGTATTCACATTTAGTAGCTAGTTTCAAATTACCATGAACACCTCTTAATCTGTTTCTAATGAGCGAGATACATTTGATACAAAATTAACAGCCGCACCCCACAAGTCTTACAAGAAAAAGAAAAAAAAATATTCACAAAGAAAAACTGAAGGCATGCTGGAGCTAATGGAAGAGAAAACAGCAGAACGTGAATAATTGTAATTAGTAGGTGGTCTTCGGAATCTCTCAGTGAGATAGGAGGAAAGACAACAACAATTTTGATATGAAAAATAATTTAGAACAGATTTTACGTAGAGTGATTTCGCACTGGGACTTGAATTTCTGGCAAAGCCGTCTGACTTGCAAACATTATTTAAGAAGAAATGAGCTTTCCTAGTCGGTGGTAAACATGACTCCTTCACAGGGATCTAATAGATTCTCTCTCTTCTTCTAGTTTCACACTGGAAAGAGGACGAAATACAGATAAGTCAATATGTGACTGAAGGAGGGATTTGTGCAGTCCCACAGTCGAACATAAAAACTCCTATGTGTGATACAACCGGAAATAATATTGCTTTCCATCGTCGCAGGCGATCGTGCGGTGGGTAGCGACGCGTCATAGATGGCGGTGGAGACAGCGTTCCCGAAAGGCAGCCTGCGCTTGTCAAGATCAAAGCTTTGCCTCGAGCTAAATGTAGCGTATAGATGGAAGAGGTCCAAGCCTCTCCCTGCGTAGCACCACGAAAGGTGTATACAGAGGCCGCACGGAACTGGAGCCTGAAGGAACAGCTTTCATGGAAGACGGGTGTGGCATAAAGGAGTCGTTAAAACTCTATACGTGGTCTCTAACGCCTCTCTTTTTCACAGGGTGGTGGTTTACTTCATATATCCATAGCAAATCTTACGCCGTAGTTTCTGTGTGGGCAAAACACACTCGCAAGACGATAAAAGAGAAGTAAATGTCATACGTTTATTCGCAGTTTGTACACGGAAGAATCACCCTCGCATGACTACGAAAGAAATCAATAAATCTAATCTGTCTACTCCTCACTTTGAAACGAGCTAGGTTCTTTCATTAGTTAAAGTTGTTGTGCAGTTGTTGTGGAAGTAAACTTCACTAAATAAACGAAGTTGGTTGAGACTCATTCATTTACGTTTATTCGCCAATCTTAAGTCCTGTTTAGAGACCTGAGAACTTCCCTAAAAATAAAAAATAGAAACGTCGTGTGGCTAGGGCCTCCCGTCGGGTAGACCCTTCGCCTGGTGCAGGTCTTTCGAGTTGACACCACTTCGGCGACCTGCGCATCGATGGAGATGAAATGTAAATGATAAGGACAGCACAACACCCAATCCCTGAGACAAGAAAATCTCCGACCCAGCCGGGAACGAATCTGGGCCATTAGGATTGACATTCTGTCACGCTGATCACTTTATTTTTCTATTGGTGCCAATCACAAATTAAAAGGAACAGGGATGTTTTTATTTATTTATTTTTTCCAATAAAGATCACTCTGTTAAAAGGAACATGTAGATCATTTCATGGTATAGTATGTGCATTACATATTGAGTGTTGAGAGAAGCCTGAGGTTCATTATCAGGTGTGAAATGTGCACACCGACTGCACCCGGCGCATCCCAACTGCGCGGTGGGTCGAGGAAGACTGCCTGAAGATAGTTGGCAAAGGTTTTCCGATAGTGTGACCATCTATGAAACTCATTGCGGGCTTACTGCAAGAAATACCAAAAGTCAAGCATCCCCATAGAGGTACGCGATCGTCCAAACTTTGACCCAGATGATCGACTGTGATTTAGTCAATGGCACGTAGTCACTCTCCGGATGTAAGAAGGAAGCAGATATAATACGTTGCGGGGTCACACGGAGGTAGCAAGCTACCATCTGTCTTCCTAGGAGCCAGACGTCCTCCGCTGCGATACAAGTTAAGCGGTGATGGTCGCATCCACCTGGCGGCATTGTGGGCATAGTGGAGTGTCCACTAGTCCAGTTGCATGGAGCCGTTGGTTGGTGTTGAACTTGCCACAGGATACAGAGAACCACAGGGCCCGAACGAAGGTAGGAAGCAGTTTTTGGTGCACATGTCTCCAAATCTTTCGCCAATGCAACCTGGGGTGTTTGAGTTCAATGACATTACGACTCATCCGTCGTAGCAGCCAAACATAAAAATCCTTTGCGCATGGCGGTCTGAAGTACGGAAGCCCGTCTCTAATATAACTAAGTTCCACAATAAAAGTTGATACACGCGCAAAATGTGGCGTAATGTTGCCCACCGCCACCGGAGGTGTGAGGGACGCTGAAACCAGGAGATCCAGTAGGCAGGATGTAAGGGAATCACCCCCGCTCCGCCATTGCTTATACATCGTGGCTAGAAAGAGCGCCGTCGCTCGGCAGTGAACATTCGTATGTCCGAGTCCCCCCTTGTCTGTAGGGAGCGTGAGCGTTAAGAATCGCACCTTTAGGGGGCATTCACAAAATAGCCTAGTGCTGATTGAAGTCGACGTCCGAGCGTGAGTGCTAGGGGCAGGATATGCGAAATATGCACCATTCGAGAAACCACATAAGTGTTCAGATACTCGACTCGCTGCAAAGGGCGAGGGCGCCGTAGGACATGTTGTCGGACCATGGTACGTGTTCTCTGTAAAATACGTCGGTAGTTAACTGCCGCAGTATGTTTTACAGATGAGATAAAGTCAATGCCGAGATACCGAAATCGTTGCACATAAGGAAATGGACTGATTTCTTCCGGCATAAGGCCCCTTCCAACCGGCATTGCTGCCGATTTGTTCATGTTCACTGCACTACCCGACGTCACACTGTGGTCCAACAACTGTTCAAGGACCGTCTTCACCTCTTCCTCAGAACTAACGAGCAGCAGGAGGTCGTCCGCAGAGGCACCTCATCTGAAGGTGTAGCCCCGTAATTCCATCCCAGAAAGAGAATTAGATACCCACCCAATTAAAGGTTCCAACGCTATCACGAACAGCAGTATCGAAAGATTGCAGCCCTGGCGAATGGATCGGTGAATTTGAATGGGCCCTGCTATACGCCCATTAACCTGTAACAAGGATTGTGCGCCCTCATAAATCCTTCTAAGAGAGGAGTAAAACGGTTTGGAAATCCCATTTGTTCCATTATACCGTACGGATAGTTGTGGCGCACCTTATCAAAAGCATTGTCAAAATCAACCGCCACCATCGCCTCTTTTAGCCGGAACTCCTAGGGTTAGCACTATCCCATTACGGCATTCGCCACTAGCTGTTTGCACATTCACTGATCCACCCGGTGTCGTTTGTTCTGGAGAGAGAAGGCTACGAATTAAAATACGATATCGGGATGTTAGCAACCGTGCAAGATCTTATAGTCCGCATTAAGCAGGGTAATTGGGCGATAATGTGTGAGCGTAATTCCTGGCTTAGGTTTATGAACTGGCACCAAGAGCCGTTTCAGAAAAGCCGGTGGAATAGGTGCATCGGAATTTAAAATCTCGTTGTACATTTACGTCCATCTCGATGCCATTTCGTTGCGCAATTCTTGGTAAAATTCAGCAGGAAGCCCATCAATGCCTAGAGACCGATTCGAAGAACCTTGTCCGATCGCATCATGTACGTCCTCACAGATAATGTCTTCCAGTAAGGTTCCCGCGGCATCCATCGTCAGTGTACGGGAGACGTGCGTTGCTATACGTTCGAGGTCATCGACAGGGGCTGCTTCTTCCCGATAGATGTGTTGGTAATGGTTGACAAATGCTGTGACAATTTCCGCTTGACGCGCCACTCTCCGGTCTTCGCGGGTAATTAATTCCCGTACCAAAACGCGTCGTCGGTGCTTTCGTTCATTCACGACGTGGTGCATGGAAGGAATCTCGTGCCTTATCGTATCGAGACATCTGGCGGGCACCATATCTCCCTGTAGATGTTTCCGAGCTAAAGCCACTGGTATAGTTTTTATGCTTTTGCGTTCGATCCAAATGTCCTGTCCCGGCGGACCATCATCCTGATTGCGCAGCGATGCAAAATAAAAGTCGGTCGTACGGCGGCGCCATTCTGCCATCTCGACTTCTTTATGAGATAAACTTACGGCGAAGCGCCGGCTTAGCACAAGTCAGCCACCATTCAAGCATCGTCGAATACCTTCCAACCCTTCGCTCGCACATCGTCCATGTCTCAAGGATCCGTTGACGGCATTCAGGATCATGTAGATGTTGAAAATGTTTAGTATCCACGGGGCCTTACATTTCCACACCGTACAGATGTTAGCGCTGTGATCTGAGAATGCCAATGGCCAGCGTTCTGCGTCCTGTACATCATGAGCCCGTGATGTATAAATGCGATCTAATCTGCTCGCCGAATGACTTGTCACATAGGTATATCCCGGTGCATCTCCATGTCGTAATTGCCACGTGTCACTAAGTAAAAGGTCGTTGATAACGATTCACAAAAATCCTGGCTGATGTTTGTTTACGGCCATTGGTCTTTCTGGCTGAGAACACAGTTGAACTCTCCACCAGTTATTACATATTCATAACGTCCAAGAAATTAGTGGGGCAATGTCTTCTGCATAAAATAGCGCCCTTTCCCGCCGCCGATTATTTCCTGACGGCGAATAAAGATTGATAATGCGTGTCCCAAACGTCGTGAAAGCCTTTCCCCTGGTCGACGGAACATAACTCACGTTTTCCACTGGGAATCCATCTCGCACATAAACTGCCACCTCACCCCCATTGTGATTTCCATGTGACGAATAGGATTGACAGCCTGCGAAGTATGGGAGTGCACCTATGGCCGGCCAGTGTGGCCGAGCGGTTCTAGGCGCTTCAGTCTGGAACCGCGCGACCGCTACGGTCGCAGATTCGAATCCTGCCTCGGGCATGGATGTGTGTGATGTCCTTAGGTTAGTTAGGTTTAAGTAGTTGTAAGTTCTAGGAAACTGATGACCTCAGATGTTAAGTCCCATAGTGCTCAGAGCCACTTGAACCAATTGCAGCTATGTGGACTTCCTGCAGCAAAATCCACTTTAGACGACCAAATCGTTTCGTTCAGTAGGCGTATTTTGGCCGGTGAACGCACGCCATTTATATTTAACGTTGCAATACGGTTCGCTTGGCGTTGAATCCTTCTCTGTCGTGGCGCAACAACATCTCCATGCATCGGTGCTGACGGCTGAGTTCGAAGACGTTTGCCCGCCCGTCTCCTTTCACTTTCAGCAATTATTAGGCCGTTTTCATGAGTGCCGGCTGCCTCTGTATGACGTCCGGCGCCTCCTCAATGTAGTCATACCACGTCGTTTCAGGCAGTGATATATTCGTGTCGATAGCCACAGCATCTTCGCCTGGAGAGCCAACTGACTGTTACTCCTCTTCAGCATCACCACGTCCCTGTACCATTAATGTGACAGACCGCTGCTGGTCTGATCGAAAGTTTACATTGCCTCATCCTGTTGCGTAGAGGCTGTTCTGTCGTCTTGGTCCACAGGCACATCGTTGTCGGGGCAAGGGGAGTCATCCCGAAGAGATGTCGTGCGACGCTGCCGTGTCCTCCTTTTCGGGGAAGGTTGTTTGCGTGACCTTCCTTCCGTGTCCTCAGATTGTAGGAAATCACGTCTGCCCGACAGAAAAGCACCCGTAGGAACTTGAAGTGTTTCGAGTCCCATCGTTGTACTTGGCGGTAGTTCGGTCGAAACTGATGTTGTTGTCACAGAGTGCGTTCCAGACGGAACAACATCCGTAGTAGCTGGAGCTGTTTCGTGTACTATCGTTGTGCTCGGTGGACGTTCGCCGTAGATTGCATCCTCTGTCATCCCGACGTCTGCTACAAGGTTTCGGAGAGTGACATCTTGATATTCCATCGAGGCTGTGTCCTTTCGGTCATCAGGGGACGCAGTGAGGGCTTTGGCACAGGTGCTCAGTAGTACTGTCATCGTCGGCGACGGCGCCCACAAATGCGTAATCCGCCGTTGCATACAGGTCGCCCTGAGGTGTCCCTCCTGGCCACATCCAGAACATGTACGTGGTTGACCATCGTAAATCACCACCGCCCGACAACCACCAAATGTCATATAAGTCGGTACATGCTTCTGAAGATAGTGATCTGTCGCACTCCGTTAAGAACGGGGTACGTGACGAGTTGTGTCCAGCGTTCTGCGGTGTGACCATGTACGGTGCCGTATGGCTTAAAAGCCTCGATAACTTCATCAGCCGGAAGCTCAAATAGCAGCTCAAATACAGGTATTGGTCGTACACCGAGACCAGCATGTTCTACAGTAACCGTGCCGGCAATCCCGTCACTATGGCAAAATCGGAGACCTGCTTTTGTTACCTATAGAATTCTCTCACACGCCGCGTCATTTACCATCATAACATACACCGTGGGACTAATGATGGACAGGTGAATTCCGACAATATCGTTTGGCGGTATCTTGAATTCCTCTCTAATGAATCGTTCCACTGCAGTTTTTGCAGAAATTGAATCGTAATGTAGTTTTCCTGTACTTGTTTGCCATGATCGTTGTTACTGGCCCGCGAGCAGACTAAGTCCACAAGTAAACAAACACTCGCACACGCCGCGCAGGCGGAATTATCGGACCTCAGCTTCGCACGGCCGCTAGCGCCGAACTGCCCAACTGAGCTACCTGTATTTGGGGCGGACAGAGCTTCCCCTGTATCTGTTGAAATGGAATCTCCTTGTCTTACTCGTCATTCTCTTCTCAATTTCTTTTCTCCAGTTAAAATCGGAAGGCAAGTGTTGCACTGGCCCTATGGTGACGCTATATAATATTTTTACAACTCTTTGTAACCGTTATCAAATAATTTTTGACCGTTGTACACCTCAGTAAAACATGTAAGTACTATTTTAGGTTATTTTAAGTGTGAATGATGTATACGATCCAGTTTCTGATAGCTTCCACAGCCACGTATGACCATATAAGAACTTCACAATTGCTAACCGCACTCAGTCCTCCAGTAAAAGGGTAGCAGAAACGTTGGCTTCTAGCATGATTTGACACAGAAGAAGTATTACGCGACTACTTTTAAATTTTATGTATTGTAGTTAGGAATTTGTTTACAAAATTCGCAGGCGACATGTATCGTTAATAATAAAATTCGTCATATATCCTCGATTCCGTTCAACCGCTCTTCCGAGTTCTTTGTTGTCTCTGACACCATTAGAGTGTCATCGCAACCATTAAAGATTCTATTATTTCTCACTGAACTATCATTCACCTTCCAAATTACTTCTTGTGTACCTTCACATACAGAATAAAATCGTGTTAGGCTACAGGCTTGTCTCATTCCTTTCTCATCTACTGCTTCATCTTTATGACCTTCGATTTCTACAACTACGGTCTGGATTTCTGTGGAAATTGTAGAGCACCATTCGCTCCCTTTATTTTCTCACCAATCCCATCAGAATTTAAAAGGGTATAGTCCGATGATCAATGTCAAATGTTCTTCGCCTTCCGAAGTGTTTGTCCAGTAATGTAGCGGCGTCCCCCCTTTAGGCTCTCTGTCTCCAGTTGGCGCGGACTAACTTCGGCCACGGTAGACGCCCAATTTATTTTTATTTGTTTATTTACACGTCATGCTCCGTAGGATCAAACTGAGGAGCAAATTTCCAAGGTCATGGAACGTGTCAGTACATGAAATTACAACATAAATGTAATAACAGATAAAAATGAAATGTTTATGAACCCGAAAAAAGTCAGTCCATAAGTTTAAGTAAATGAAGTCAACAAAACAACAAGAATTAGCTTGCTTTTTCATGGAACTTCCCGACAGAAAAGAAGGAGTGGCCAATGAGGAAACTCTTCAGTGTCGATTTGAAAGCGCGTGGGTTACTGCTAAGATTTTTGAAAACGAGTGGTAGCTTATTGAAAATGGATGCACCAGTATACTGCACAGCTTTCTGCGCAAGAGTTAAGGAAACCCGACACAAATGCATGTTTGACTTCTGCCGAGTATTAACTGAGTGGAAGCTGCTTATTCTTGGGAATAAGTTGATTTTGTGAATGAACGAAAGCACCGACGACGCGTTTTGGTACGGGAATTAGTTACCCGCGAAGACCGGAGAGTGGCGCGTCAAGCGGACATTGTCTCAGCATTTGTCAACCATTACCAACACATCTATCGGGAAGAAGCAGCCCCTGTCGATGACCTCGAACGTATAGCAACGCACGTCTCCCGTACACTGACGATGGATGCCGCGGGACATTATCTGTGAGGACGTACATGATGCGATCGGGCAAGGTTCGTTGAATCGGTCCCTAGGCATTGATGGGCTTCCTGCTGAATTTTACCAAGAATTTCACAACGAAATGGCATCGAGATGGACGGAAATGTACAATAAGGAATATATTTATTGAGAGGCCAATGTCAAAATACCCAGACTCGTGAACAGGGATCGACAACAGGTTCGTGAACTTACACCATTTATTGCCCGAACTGCCCATTTCTGAGCCAAAAATATCCTTTTAGAATGGGACGAGTTACCTCAAAATATAATTCCACACGACATAAGCGAATGAAAATAAGCAAAGTAGATTAATTTTCGTGTCGAACGATGACTCACTTGGGATACCGTTCGAATAGACAAAAACCGCAGCATTAACTCATTGAACAAGATCCTGACAGTGGCTTTACACGACAGTTTACTATCTGCCTGAACACCCTAGAAATCTGAGCTGTTTAGTTTCACTAATCATATGACCATTCTGTGAAATTAAAACATCAGGTTTTGTTGAAGTATGTGTCAGAAAATGTAAAAATGGAGACTTACTGAGATTTAGCGTTAGTATATTTTCTACAAGCCATGACCTTAGATCATGAACTGCACTATTTGAAACCGAGCCAATGTCGCGCACAACATCTTTTACTACCAAGACAGTGTCACCAGCAAACAGAAATATTTAAGAGTTACACGTAATACTAGAGGGCATATCATTTGTATAAATAAGGAAGAAGAGTAGCCTCAACACTGATCCCTGGGGCACCCCTCACTTGACTGTACCCCGCTCACACCCCACATCACAGCCATTCTCAACATTGTGAATAATGACCGTTAGCTGTCTGTTGCTAAAGTAAGAAGTGAACGAATTGTGAGCTACTCCCTGTGTTCCGGAATGGTCCAACTACTAGAGTAATATTTTGTGATCAACACAATCAAACCACTTAGTTAAACAAAACAAAAAATGCCTAGTGTTCGAAATCTTTTGATTAACCCCTGCAGTACATGACAGAGAAAAGAGAATATAGCATTTTCAGTTGTTATGCGAATACTAAAGCCGAACTGTACGTTTGATAGCGTGATCAACTATCTTTACATACACAGAGTTTTCCATAACTTTACCAAACACTGATGGCATAGAAGAAGTTCTAAAAGGGTCTACATTATCCTTTTCTCCTTTTTTATAAAACGCCTTTATTGAGTACTTTAGTCGTTCAGGAAGCTGGCCATTCCTAAGGAGAAATTACAAATATGGCTAAATAGAGGGCTGCCATGTGCAGCACAGTACTTTAATATTCTGTTAGGCACTTCATCATAACCATGAGAGTCCTTTGACGTCAGTGATTTGATTATTGACTGAATCTCCCCCTTGTCTTTATCACACAGGAGTATTTAAGTCATCAATCTCAGAAAGGCGTTTGCCAATAAAATTATATGGTTCTCTGTAGGAACCAATTTTTTATTTAATTCACCAGCAATGCTCAGAAGACGATTGTTAAATACTGTACATATATCTGATTTGTTAGTAACAAATTTATTGTTACTACGAACTGAGTTTATATCGTCGACCTTATGCTGCTGACCAGGCACTTCCTTTACAACTGACCATATGGTTTTAATTTTACCCTGTGAATTACCTGTTGTATTTGCATACCACATACTCGTTTCCTTCCTAACATTATAAAGCACCTTGCGATACTGTTTGTAATGGGCTACTGTACTTGATTATGACCACCTCTAACATTTTGATATATTTCCCGCTTTGTTCTACAGGAAATCCTTATCCCACTATTCAGCCACCTGGGCTGCCTATTACTGCTAGTACCCCGATTAGAACGTTCTAATGGAAAGCAACTATCAACGAGCGTGAGAAATGTGTTAAGTAAAGCATTATGCAGGGTGTTTATAAATGAATAGCGGGGTTTGAACGCTTTACAATATTTATTACATTAAACTTACAGTTATAAATGATACGTCAAATGAAAGAGCAACTCAAACAGTTTTATTTGGCACCAGTGCGCATGGGCAGCGCGCAATGTTTCCGCCGCAATCCGCTAGACAGCGGTAGAGCGAAGATGGCGACTAGTGAATAGATAGCCATTTTGAGTTTTGCAGTTTGCAGAGACCGAATCTGTAGTTACTGTGCAAGGTGCTTTTCGGCTGAAGTTCGGTTGTGATCCTCCAAGTGATAATAACATTCGTAGATGGTATCATCTATTTGAAGATACCGGCTGCCTTTGTAAACGGAAGAGTACAGGACGTCCAAGAGTTAGTGAAGGGGGTGTTTAACGAGTGAGAGAGTCGTTCACTCATAGCCCAACGAAATCAGTCCGAAAGGTTAGTCGAGAATTACAAGCTCCCGTGTCGACTGTTTGGATAGTTTTAAGAAAACGCGTCTCACTACTTGCTTACCGTTTACAGTTATTACAGGCTCTAAAGCAGGCAGACCATGGATTACGTGACAACTTCGCAAACTGTTTCTCGAAGATGAAATTTTTCTTGATCATGTTGCCTTCAGTGATGAATCGACCTTTCACCTTAGTGGACATGTTAACACTCACAATGTGCGCATCTGGGGCTCAGAAAATCATCACGAGGTGGTACAAATGCAACGAGATTCCTACTGTAACTGGAACTTCTTACCTCGATGCACTAGAGCAATGGTTCTTCCCTCAGCTGGAAGAAGATGAGCCAGATAACTTCATTTTCCCGCAAAATGGTGCGCCACCTCACTGGCAGAGCGAAGTATGTGATTGGTTGAACTTCACTGCACCCAAGCGCTGGATAGGCCACAAGGGGACCATGGCCTCCACGTTCCCCTGACCTAAAGCCATGCGATTTTTTCCTTGGGAGCTTCATCAAGGATCGTATGCACGTGCCTTCGCTACCACCAGACCTCCCTGAATTAAGAAACCGGATTTAAGCAGTTGTTGCTACAATCACTGAAGACACACTTATCAACATTTGCGAAGAATGTGGCTATAGACATGATGTGTGCTGCCGTGTGACAGATGGTGTTCACATTGAATATTTTAAGGTTCTTGTTAAACTGTTTGAGTTGCCCTTTCATTTACATATCATTTATATAATGATATAATTTATATGTTCAATTATTATATATATTCAATATTATAAAGCGTTAAAACCCCGATATTCATTTATAAACACCCTGTATTTATCATCTAAGCTATCTATACTATAAACATCCTGCCACTCTTGTTCCTTGAGAAGGTTAAGAAACTCTCTGATGCTGTTGGATCAACTTTCCTACATAGTTTGTGATTACATGTGACATTTGTTTCAGTGCAAAAGCCTTTTAGTGTTAAAATTTGTGCATCATGGTCTGAAAGGCCATTCGCCCTTTTACTAACAGAATGCCTATCTAGTAATGAAGAAAGAAAAAAATATTGTCTGTGGCTGTGCTAATGTTGCCCTGCACCCTACTTGAAAAAAAAAAAAAAAAACAATCTGCATCAGATCATATGAATTTGGGAAATCGTCCAACATCTTGCACCATCATACAGAAAATTTATATGGAAGTCACCAGAAACAACTAATTTCTGGTACTTCCTACAAAGTGAATCAAGTGCCCTCTTTAGCTTGCGCAGAAATGCTTTGAAGTCAGAGTTTGGGGACTTATAAACAACAACAGTTAGAAAGTGTGTGATATCTAAACGAAGTTAACTCGATCTCCCTGCAGGTCTTTTACCATCGACCTTCAATGAACGCCCACGTTTTGCTACTGTTTCTTCGGTTTCTCAACCTACGATACATTACTCTATTTTTGTTGCGAACAGAGGTGACTACATAGCGGCCAACTCGACCTAAATCCATCCATACATACTAAAAATGTATGTTTGTGTTTGTGTGTGTGTGTGTGTGTGTGTGTGTGTGTGTGTGTGTGTGTGTGTGTGTGTGTGTTTGATTGTCTGATTGTATGTTCCATGTGTCTCCGTAAATCACTGGAGCGATTTCAACGAAACTAGGTACACAGATCCTACAGATCCTTTATCGTCAGGCAACAGTCGCTGTGGCGCTAATTTGACTACAGTATTTTCAATGTACCCATTTCATCATGTGAGCTACACAGTCTTGTGACTATGCAATACGCATAAGCTGAAATAACAAAAATAGAAATTTAAAATACCATAAATAATGATTTGTGATGGTGTATACATACGGGTATTTCATTATAGTGTAACGCTTTAAATAAGGCAAAGCAAGATACTTCCGAAGAGAATGAAAGAGTATTGTCCAAACTAATCCACTGATGAGTACTACTCGTAGAAGTGGAACACCCAAAATCTAACACACATTTATGTGCAATGACTACTCATTGCGCTGCAATTGCTTTTTCTGTCTAGTGTGTACTTAATGAATAGTGCAGAGCCACGTGAAAAATAATATGTACTGGCTGGAAAAGATTCCGGAATGCTGCAACAAATGTCAGCACGAAATTTGCGCACTGAACACTCATGTGATTCTTACCGCCCTCTCGTGGACGAAAAATGTTCTCTTGTGGGTGCACGGAGCTAGATTCAGAACCAAGCGCTCGAGATCCAGCGTCATACAGTAAATTATTATAATACAGTCCACGGTGAAAATATTGAGAACAAAAGGAGTATTGAGTTTTAACCTCTCGTCGACGAACACTATCAGAATGTTACTACTGATAATTTTTTATCTTTTTACAGTACTAAGTATTTAAAACGTTCGTTTACAATTTCAGATTATTGTAGAACCAATTGATCAACTGCATACAAATTCTCTCTTATGAATTAGTGTCTCCTGTTTTTCCTGAATAAGTCAGTTTTTGCTACAGAGATATAAATTTTTTCTTGTCGAGAGGTAAATAAGGAAAATTTTATGCTCTCTTATAAAATGACTAGTTTCCACGTGCTTCTAAATGCTATATTAGCGACGTCAGAGACTAGTTTTCCGTTCCTCAGTGTTCTGAGGTATCTATACAAAAATACTGTGTAATGTGCTGCCTACTCTTGGCACAATTAAGACTGATTTCTCTCTCGCCAATAGTAAATTTCCAATCAGAAAAAGGTACAATTTCGATACCGTAGTACAATTTCGATCAGTACAGTCCTTTAGTTTAGTCCGACAAGACTTGTTGCTGTAGATAAATCATACACAATTATTAGACGTAAGTTCAGTATATTTAAACATATTTTCTCTCGCGAGTTTTTAAACAAACCCTTATTTCTTTGTCTTAGATGCCCCGAAACCGAACATAAAAGAAAATTACAATCAACGTAATCCAACTGCTTTATATGAGGCAACAAAAAGCGTAATGGATGGACGTTTGAGCCTTCGAGCTACATCAGAATTATACGACACTCCTTCCAGCGTTCTGCACGCTAAAGTACAAATTAAAAAGAAAATACAAGCTGGATTACCTCCAACTACAGAAATCGGAATTGGTCATACAACGGTACTCTACTCTGAAACGGAAGACGCTTTGGTCCAGAGAGCTTTATTTCTAGAACAGCATGGATTGGGTGCGTCGCATTTCAGTTGATTGGCAAAATTAATTTTAAACAACAATGAAACTCAGAAAGCAGAGGTCCTGGAATCGGTTTGTTTAGAGCATTAAGAAACATACTAATCTTAGCCTGCGAAAATCTGACGTTCTTTAACAAGCGAGAGCATAAGGATTTAATTTAGCGGAAGTGAGTACATATTTTTAGAATTTGGAAGAAATCTTGAAGCAACATAATTTGTTTGATAAACCAGAGTATATTAATATTATGGATGACTCTGGCATCCCTCTTAACAACGGACCCCAATAGTTAATCGTAAAGATAAGCGAGAAGTCGTTTCGCTAACAAACCTGGGAAGAATACACAACGTGGCAGTTGCTGCGTGTATAAATGCATCTGGTACGTATTCACCACCGATGGTAACATTCAAAGGAATGAGGAAACACCCTGAATTTCAAGATAGGTTACCTCCTGGTTGCATTATGGAGATGAGTGAATCAGGGTACACTAATGAAGAATTCTTTATTACCTGGCTTCGACACTGCAATAAATACCAAACAGTGGATAGTATTACAGTTCTTGGTTTTGACAACCATGACAGCCATACCATCCTGCATGCTGTAGATTACTATCGGGAAATGGATAGAACTTTCAGGTTTACTACATCATTAGACAGAACTTTCTTCAAGTTTCCAAATACTCAATATCATAGAAATAGATAGGACTGGATTCATCTTAAGCGCAATGAGAGCATTGAAAAATAAGATTCTGCTGATGCAGTGTTGGTGCAGTTAGTGAAAGTATGGACAAATAGAGTGTCTTTCATTGCTGGAAACAGCCAAAAGTCGCTGAAAGCCAGATCCAGTGAGTAGAGAGCCTGGGAGATCTCTTCAAAGTTATTATTGAATTCGCACTTTGTCTTTCTAGAAGACGTGCAGCCTTTCCTTGCAGTTTTCTATGCAAGGATGAACCGGGCACTGTAATGCCCCTTGGAACGCAATAATTTCACCATCACTTTCTAAGCACTGTCCCCTACCCGACTTTTATTTGGTGACTGTGCGTGCTTCAATTTACATGACAGGCGCTTCGTTTCAGGATTGAAAAACAGCATACATGTCCCATCCACTGACACAATCTTTGAAACGATGAGAAGAGATTCTCATTCATGCTTTCGTCACAAGACAACATCACCTGGAAAATGCCATGTGTACAGCCTTGAGGTCAGCCTTCAGCTACTGTGGCACCCACCTGAGTAACACTTTTCTCATATTCAGATCGTCGTGCAGGATTGTATACATGGACTCCATTAAAATGCCAAGTTTTGAGGCGCTGCCTTCCACACTTCATTCATCGATCCTCCAAAACAACTCGCTTCATCATGTCGTCAGGCCAAATGGTGCGAAGCCTAGATTGCCTTCGCCTGTCCTCACACGATTTTCTGTCATTTTTGCAGCGTAATATCTACGAATGCACATTAGATACCATCACTAAATGTTCCAGTCACCTTGTGATGAATTTCAATGTCACACGACATAAATTGAGTTAGCGCATGGTTGCAGACTGTCCTTGTAATGAAAACGTCTCAATTTTAAGTATCAACAGTGCTCAGTCTTGCCGCTGCTGCTTAAGTCCTGCTTGGAGTACAGTGCTGCCATCTCTCTGAGGTATTCACAGCCAGTGCACACGACTTTTACAGTTAGTGGACAAACGATCCTATCAAGCTAATATGCTCCTGTTTAAAAGATTCTGACTGAAACGTGTGGTACCAGGTGCCTCACTCTACTTTTCTCGGCACCTTAAGAAATCTTCTAGACAATTTTGGAGTACGAAGATATTCGCGCTCTTCCTAACATGCAATCTGACCGCGCACTTCCACAAGTACCCCTAACTGTAGATTGCTCACATTCGCGAGTTCACTTCTTTTAGTCGCTAATAGCGATCCATTCCCAGTTGCCCATTCTCACTCACTCATTCAATCCAACTCATTGCCATTATCTTTTTGTGTCTCTACAACTGTACCCCGTCTGACGAAAGCAGTCTCCCACGTTTGGTCCAACAAAAATGTTACTTGATTTAATTAGCTTTAAAAGTGCAATATGTAACCGTCCGTGAGTAATGAAGGGATTTGGTAAGCATGCTCTTTGAAGCGTTTGTCCCTGTGACTTGTTTATAGTGATTGCAAATGCAATTTTTAAAAGGAGCTGTCTTCTTGTAAACTGAAAACTAAAGCTTGAATAAAATGGTGTTAAGTTTATCCACAGTGTTACATCAGTTTTCTCGGTGTCAGTCAGCTGAGGATTAATTATTATTGTAACCAGGGGATCAGTGTGAATCTTTCGCAATTTTGTAGTTGCAATTAATAATAGTGCTTTGAACAGGTGTAGTCGTTGGGAAATGAGTGACTGGAAATGAAGATTAAAGATCTTTAAAATCATGAATTTAGGACATATCACTGTATATAGACTGATGAGCAAAAACATTATGACCACCTAGCTACCAGCTTGTTTCTCCGTCTCTGGAACGACACACACAACTGATTCTGCATAACAGCGATTCGATAGTTTGTTGGCAGATTAGTGGAGGTATGTGACATTGGAAGTCTACGAACATGTCATGTAGTTCACGTAAATAATGAGCTGCTGATTTTTACAGATGGCAATGGGATCCGATAGCGACACAGATAGGTTCCACAGGATTTACATCAGGCGCATTTGGTTTCCGAGAAGCCGGCCGCTGTGACAGAGCGGTTCTGGGCGCTCAAGTCCGGAAGGACGCTGCTGCTACGGTCGCAGGTTCGAATCCTACCTCGGGTATGGATGTATGTGATGTCCTTATGTTAGTTAGGTTTAAGTAGTTCTAAGTGTAGGGGACCGATGACCTCAGATGTTAAGTCTAATAGTGCTTAGAGCCATGTGAACCATGCGGTTGCCGAGACGACAAAGTGAGTACGCTGTAATTCTCCTCACACCACTGTAGTACGTTTCCGAATCCGAAACACGGCCAATTGTTCTGCTAAAAGATATCACCGTCGCGGAAGATATCATACATGAAGGGATGCAAGTGGTTCACAGCTGTCAACGTGTTCGATTACTACCACAGATCCAAATTAAGCGCAGGGGAATGTCTGGGTCACGCTGCACGTTTCGAGCCGCCGTTCACCTCAATGACGGCGTTTGAGGAGACGACCAGGTACCTACCGTAGAAAAAATGTGGTTCATCCGAAGAACCGACACATTTCCATTGATCAACAAGCAATCTCTAAGGTCACTTGCCCACTGCAATCGTAATTGACGATGTCGTTGGGTGAACATGTAAACACGTAGAGATGGTCTGCTGCGGAGCTCCATGTTCAACAATATACAATGAACTTTGAGCTTCGAAACACTTGTGAGGACACTAGCATTGTGCTCTTTCGGCAGATCTACCCCAGATCACCATGTATCCCACATTACAGAGCAGACTAGCCTCCAAACTCTGTGAAGAGTAGTGGACGTCCAACCACTTAGTGGTAGTTTCACTACCCTTGTACGTTTTCCGGTAGATACTCATGATAGCAGCAATGCGAAAACTCGACCGGCTAAGGTATGAACCAACGTATAAGAGTCTCTTTTATGTTAAAATATCCACAAACCGTAATTTCATCTCAAAATCAGTACACAATGTTAGAAGCTGTTTAAAAAACTTTTTAACCATAGCTTATGCATCCCTGTAAGATTAGTGTGTGTTAAGGAAAGGGATGTTTGTTTGAGAAATAATGTATACGATTTGCTAAGGCGCTTCAGCCGATGTATACTCACCCTGAGCCTTGCGCGTCTCGTGTCCATGCCGTTTCTAGCCTGACAATGTCTCTTCAGGGAACTGTCACCTCGTTTCTTATTAGATTTACTGCCGTCACAAAGTTGCTGGCTTGCCTGTCCGTGAGCGGCAGGACCAGTGCGTATCGGTAACAGGACTGTCGTATTATCTTTAAAGCGACCACTAATATTTCCGGCTTGTCGTGTGCCATGTGTTCAGTCGGGACGCAGCGCTAGTGAGGTCCGGACAGCCAGTGGTCGCCGACTGCTTGAGAAACACATGCACGTCCGACGGAAGGAGACTGGAGCGCGAACGACCGTTGGTTGGTCGTTCGGTCGGTTGTCTCATAGGGCGACGTGTACTAGGTCTTTTGACCGTTCTTGGGCCTCGTCAGTTTTGCCATCTTGCCAGACATGGGTCGGTTCCTTCCATGTGCAGAGATGTCGGGTGGTCAATGGGCAGGTGTTCTCTCTGCATGGTTGGGTCTGAGCCAGTGTGCCCGGGTCGCCTTGTCTCCGTGTTCCGAACGGACATGGAGTTGAGTCGGGATGGAGTTGCAGTGAGCTACAGACAGTAAAGAGTAGCCCGAATGTTGCTGACACACATGGCCTGAGTGAGAACGACCTTAGTTGGTCGTTCGGTCGGCCGTCTCATCGGACGACGTGTATTTAGTCGACGACCGCTTCGGGTTCTCTGTGTTGTCGACTTGTCATTTGTCCTGGTAGTTCCACAGTGTCTACCTTTACGCTTGTTCGAGTTCTTGTGGAAGTATTTTCGTATAGCTGCGTCCAGCTTGTGTAATTTCGACAGAGCAGTTATGTTAATGCTGTCTGCGTACTGAAGTAGGCAGTCGATCGGTTGGGACAGAGCACCGAAGAAGTCTCCGCGGCGAGGGCATTAGCGTAGTGTTCCGCTGTGTAGTTTTCCTCGCCGTTCGAATGGTTCAAATGTCTCTGAGCACTATGGGACTTAACATCTGTGGTCATCAGTCCCATAGAACTTATAACTATTTAAACCTAACTAACCTATGACATCCCACAACACCCAGCCGTTTTCCTCGCCGTATTGATGCCGTCCGTACCACGTGTAGTTTGACAGTCTTTGGTGTTGTTCATATTTTTGAGAGGTTACTGTGCCTTGGCTGTTTTTGACGCCAATTTTCAAGATGCAGTGCTACTGGTATCTTCGTCCTCGGCTGATATGTTCCGTGGTCGTGGCGTTGGTCGGCGTAGCGGAATGGTTTAGGTTGTTGGTCGGTCCTTCAGCCGTCCCTGGGCCGGGTTGCCATCTCGTTACTTAATGTTATTCTTGGCTGCCTGTCTCACCTAACCGTACGTTACAGTTACCTCCACATGCCGACCTTTGCAGCACTTGTCAGCACCACTGTTCTGTTGTTTTAGATTGCGATTTTCTTTTAGTCTCAAGTACTGTTCGAGGCCTTCAGCAGTCTGTTAATTTAGTTTGTTTTAATATTAAGATAAGGCCTTCAGCCGTCTTAAATTAAAATTTGAAAAGTCACTTGTTTTAAAACCTTTTTATAATTGTGTTTTCAATCTGAAATTCTTGTTATCCATGCCTTAAGCCCTCAGTTTTGTAGTCTCCAGTGTGCGGCCTTCAGCCGAGTTTTTATGTAAAATTTTGTAGCTCAGGCCTAAAGCCGTGTGTATTCCTTAAGGAATTTTTTAATAACTTGTGTTCGGGCCTTCATCCGTATTGTTTATAATGCTTTTAAGGGCGTGTGTGATTGAATGATTTAGGAAAATAAAGTTTGTATGTTTTGTGCAAGTGATATTAACTGATTTTGGTCCATTCCCACAAATGTAACCTTGTCCGCTCTGTCCTGCGAAAACAGATTTCACTCCCACCAGGATTTTGTAACAAGCTTCAATCACATTTTGTAAGCCCACTGAAAACTTACAACTTCAAAACGTAGAAAATCAGGAGGAACAGGTAGATGTAATAATGAGGCGTGCACACTGTACGAGACACGCAGACTTGGCGGAAACAACTCCGACAGCGCTACTCGTTTCACTCCGTCTACTGGAAAATGGAGGACTGGGGAGGACGCTATGCGCGGCATTTAAGGCAAGAATTAGCGGCTGTGCGAGGCGGGGGAGCGCCGTGAGTGGCGGACGAAACAGAAGGCGCACGACGCCGCCCCGGGACAAATTGCAGGCACGTGTCTGTGCCGAGGAGCCAGCTAGCTAGCTACCTGCTGAAGCTCTCCAGTCAGTGGCGGTGGCAGCCGAGCGTAGCGGCTTGGGGCGGCTGCAATCAGCGCCGCTGACTGCCGGCGATTTCATTAAACTCCGCAGCGCCGCATCAGACCGCAATATCGGCCGCTGACTGTAGCTGCCTGCCGGACGGTGCGCTGGTGAGACGGAAACGCGCGAACAGACAAGAACCAAGAGGAACTATGCGACCAGAACTAGGTCCAAGTTCGTACTCTGTGCGAGGGGCATTCAATTTATAACACCTCTGATTATTTTCTCTGGACTGGAAATAGGTACAAACTTGCGGTGAAGTGGTACACATGCATGTCTTTCGTCTAACCATCGGACTCGGGACCATTTGTATACCCAACAGAAGGATCGTCTTAATGTAACTGTGCTACACTGCAAGGTGTTTTTTAAATAAGTGCTAAGATTTCTCATAAAAATCCATGGAGAAGAAATAAAAACTTTGAGGTTCGCGGATGACATAGTAATTCTAACAGAGACAGCAAAAGATTCGGAAGAGCAGTTGAACAGTATGGACAGTGGCTTGAAAAGAGGATATAAGATGAACATAAACAAAAGCAAAACGAGGATAATGGAATGTAGTCGAATTAAGATGGGTGATGCTGAGGGAATTAGATTGGGGAATGAAACACTTCAAGTAGTAAAGGAGATTTTCTATTTGGGGATCAAAATAACTGATGATCTGATGATGGTCGAAGTAGTGAAGATATAAAATGTAAACTGGCATTGGTAAGGAAAGCGTTTCTGATGAAGAGAAATTTGTTAACAGCGAGTACAGAATTAAGTGTCAGGAAGTCGTTTCTGAAAGTATTTTTATGAAGTGTAGCCATGTATGGAAGTGAAAGATGGACGATAAATAGTTTGGACAAGAAGAGAATAGAAGCTTTCGAAATGTGGTGCTACAGATGAATGCTGAAGATTAGATGGGTAGATCACACAGCTAATGATGAAGTATTGAATAGAATTGGGGAGAAGAGGATTTTGTGGCACAACTCGAGAAAAAGAAGGGACATGTTCTTAGGCATCAAGGGATCACAAATTTATCATTGGAGGGAAGCCTGGAGAGTAAAAAATCGTAGAGGAAGACCAAGAGATGAATACACTAAGCAGATTCAGAGGGATGTAGGTTGCAGTAGCTACTGGGAGATGATGAAGCTTGCACAGGGTAGGGTAGCATGGAGAGCTGCATCAAACAAGTTTTCTTTAAGGCCAATAGAAAAAACATTATTCTCCAGCGTTAGTCCGTGCTTTTCATGACTAATCAACCAACAAGTAACACACTTTTGAACTGTTCTTTTCTCCGAAATAAATATTTAACATCCTGATATTTCCTTTATGTTTTACATTATTAACTATTTTCATTTGCACTCGAATTAACTTTTCTTTTACCGTAAACTTACTTAACAAATTATGACACAAAATTCCTCGTTGTCTGCATTCACACTATCTTAAAAATTTATGACACTAGTTCGTACAGCGTTTATCAGTACAACAGTGGTCTACATATTTAGTAAAGACCACATTCACGCATCATTCACACTACTAAAAGTATATACAAAACTGTACAAACATATATAAACAAAAAAGCCTCCATGAAATAAACGAACAACTAACAAAAATATTTTCATGACCTGTTTCTTGAATGTCTGTCTGCTACTGTACTCTGGCGGATGAAATTTAGAACTACTTACTCGACTGAAACCGCTTCAGACCATCAGTCACTATGCACGCATGAGTCATTCTCTCGATACACAGGCTCCTGACTGTAGCGATATCAAGGCGCCACACCTCCATACAATCTCGATTTCCAAACTGTTTGGAATGTTTCTTAATATCTTTATCCATTTCCGAGTTACACAGGTTCAAAATTACGCTATTTGCGCATGCTAAATCCGGTGTAAGGCCGAAATGTAGTTTACAAGGTGAAGTAGTGTGGAGAAATATGCTATAAACCGTCGTCGTTAGCATCCTAAGAATTCTGATTGTAGTACACAAGCACGTGCAAAACTTTTGAACACGTAAAATCCGCTCTGAGGAGTAAAATTAGTTTTGCATTATTTCAATGTCACGTAATTAAGCCATAAAAAGTTTTACTGGACTATGAAGTTCTTTTCATATGAGTGACATGCCCTGTACTTCCGGGGAAAACGAACTGGAAAATGCCCTTATCACAGCACAAAAACGAATATGGCCTTTTTAAAAAGGCACTGGCTAAAAGTAGAGTAAGAGCTGCAACATTCTACTTTCGGTATCACCTTTAAAAGTATTCCAAAACAATTTGGCATGAAAAGGTATTAACACTTTTTTGCGTAGAGGAAAAGAGACAGTACCGATGGGAAACTGGTAGAAGAGTAATAAATACTGCCAGATTGTAGTCTGTGGTGTGTTATAGGAAGAGCCAAGGGGACTAGGGCAGCATGAGAGAAACAGACACAAACAGTAGCAATGGAACGTAGTTGACAGTGACAGTAACATGCCAGAAAAAGAATGAAGCAGACAGTCTCAATGGGAGAGGAATAAGGAGCACGAAAAAGTGGAATTGGGTCAGAGCTAGTAATAAGAGACAGAGTCAATGACAATGAGAATGAGGAAGAGAGAGATTGTAACAGTGAGAAGAGACAGTAGCAGCGGGAGGGAATGAATGGGGTAATAGCAGTAAGAGAGAGCAAGAGGGAGATTATGTGAGGGGGAGGAGGCAGTGGGACAAACGAGAAAGGCATTGGTTGTGAGACAGGAGACAGTTATAGAGACACAAAAAGATAATGGCAATGAATTGGTTGAATAAGTGAATTAGAATGGGAAAGTGGGAGTGGATAGCTATGAGCGACTTAAAGAGCTGAACTAGCGAATGTGAGCGAGTTACAGTTATGGGAAAATGTGGGAATGAGTGGTGAGCTTGCATGTTAAGAAGAGCTCGAATATGTTAGCACTCAAAAATGTTTTTGATGATTTTTTAAGTTACCGCGGAAAGTAGAATGAGGAAATACTAGCGTTCGCTCCAAAGATAATATGACAGTGTTCTTATCGATTAGCGCTGCTGCTGCTGCCACTCACTGGTAGGCACGCCTGCAACTTAGTGACGTCAGTAAATCGAATAAGAAACTACGCGGCATTACCGTAAACACAACATGACAAACAATAAACTGCATGAACACGAGCCGCGCACAGCTCAATAATAGACAGAGAGAAACAAGTAAATGAGGCGATGAGTGATACGGTAAGGGCATGATAAAGGCACAAGAGACACAAGCCCCTGCTTTGTGCATTGGCCTCAGTGCGCCGCCAGGGGCGCCCTAGTGCGAGAGTTGTGTACAGTGCGCAGCGCAATTAGTAGCGAAAGCGGAGACAAGTGAAAGTGTGCGAGTGAAAAGGGGGTTGTGGGAGGGGGGGGGGAGTGTAGAGAAACGTTCCCGAACCGGCCGTGGATATGGCACAAGCATTTGTCAGAACTCTGAAAGACTGACGTTGAAAGAAGGCAGTGGACTACACGATATTGTGTTGAAGTTATTGAGATCCTGGGCAGACGCACCCATGATTAAACCATTCCACGTGTTGCGTAAGATATTTGAGGCAGGCGAAACAGCTTAAGACTTACAAGTGAATGTAGTAATCTGGGCTCCTTAGAAGGTGGGTTGGTTCAAATGGCTCTGACTTCTCTTATTTTATTATGATGATCATTTCTCCCTACGAAGGTGGGTGTCAAAAAATATATTCGCATTCGGAAGAGAAAGTTGGTGTCTGAATTTTCGTAAATACATCTCTGCGAAAAGAAAAGCGCCTTAGCTTCAGTGACTGCTACCCCAACTCGCGTATCGTATCAGTGACACTCACCCGTATTGCGCCATAACACGAAACGAGCTGCCCTTTTTGCTCTTTTTCGATGTCCTCCGTCAATCCTACTTGGTAAGGAACCCACACCGCGCAGCAATATTCCAGCAGAGGACAGACAAATGTAATGTAGGCTGTCTCTTTAGAGGGTTTGTCGCAACTTCAAAGTGTTCTGCCAACAAAGCACAGTCTTTGTTTCGACTTCCCCACAATATTGTCTATGTGATCTTTCCAATTTAAGTTGCTCGTAATTGTAATTCCTAGTATTTAGACGAATTGACAGCCCTTAGATTTGTGCGGTTTATCGTATACCCAAAATTTATTGGATTTCTTTTAGTACCCATGTGGATGATCTCGCACTTTTCTTTGATTAGTGCCAAATGCCAGGTTTCGCACCATAAAGAAATTCTCCCTAGATCATTTTGTAATTGCAATTGATCGTCTGATGATTTTACTAGACGGTAAATGACAACGTCATCTGCGGACAATTGAAGGGGGCTGCTCAGATTATCACCTAGATCATTTAAGTAAATAAGGAACAGCAGAGGGCCTATGACACTACCTTGCGGAACGCTAGATTTTACTTATGTTCTACTCGATGATTTAGCGTCCATCACTACTAACTGTGAACTCGCTGAGAGGAAATCACGAATTCTGTTACTCAGCTGAGACGATTCTCCATAGTCACGCAATCTGATTAATAGTCGCTTGTGAGGAAAGGTATCAAAAGCCTTCTGGAAATTCAGGAATATGAAATCGATCTGAGATTCTTTGTCGACAACACTCATTACGTCATGGGTAAGCGCTGCACAAGAACGATATTTTCTGAATCCGTGTTGTTTATGTATCAATAACTCATTTTCTTCAAGGTGATTCATAATGTTCGTGTACAGTATATGCTCCAAAATCCTACTGAAAATTGAGGGCAGTGATATGGGCCTGTAATTCAATGGGTCACTCCTATTTCATTTCTTGAGTATTGATGTGACCTGTGCTACTTTCCAGTCTTTAAGAACATACCTTTTGTCAATTAAGCTGTTTCATATGATTGCTAAGAAAGGCGCTATTGTGTCTGCATACTCTGAAAGGCACGTGACTGGTATACCATCTGGACTGGAAGACTTGCCTTTCTTAAGTGATTTGGGTTGTTTCGCAACACCTAAGATATCTACTTGTATGTCACTCATGCAAACAGATGTTGTGGTTTCGAATTCTAGAGTATTTACTTCTTCTTTTGTGAAGGAATTACGGAAAACTGTATTTAGTAACTCCACTTTAGTGGCACCGTTATCGGTAACAGTTCCATCGCTATCACGCAGTGACGGTATTGACTTTTTTTTGTGCCACTGGTGTACTTTACATACGACCAGAATCTCTTTGTGTTTCTGTCATATTTTGATACAATGTTTCGTTGTGGAAACCATTAAAAGCATCTCGCACTGACGACCGCAATACATTTCGATCTTCCGTGAAACTTATGCAGTTGTGGGGATTGCCATGGCGAAAGGCAATGCCTGAAATGTGGTATTCTCGGCATTCTCTTGACGTTGTGGATTTCTGAATACGAAATGGTATGTCCTATGCGTCTAGCTCCAACTAGCACTCCGTATTCAAAATTTGTTAATTCCAGTCAATCAGCGATAACCAAGGTGGACAACTTCTCACATAATTACCTGAGTACAAATGACAGCACCACCAATGAACTGCACTGTTGTACGCTATGCACTTGGTGCTACCGCCATTTGTGTATGTGCATATTGCTATGTGATGACTTTTGTCACCTCGGTGTATATTCAGGCAGAAAGTCATTAGTAGGGTAAGGTGATACAGTTTCGATCATTTTGGACAAATGTTATTGTAACTGGAAAGTTATTCAGGAAAGAAATAATTTAAACTATGGCACTTGTTCTTCTATGTTTAATGAATATATAACACACAAATTACACCACTAGAAGTGTTCATTAAACGCAAGAAAAGGTTACAGGATTTAGTAAAACTGCTGAAAAATGTACTAGGTGCAATTGTGATCACTTCTTGGTACAGGACTGATCATCAACATCTTCCACATAAAAAGCACTTTTCCCCTCAGGTACCGACGCAAGCTTCGTAGTACCAAACATTATATTTTTGGCACCGAATTCAGTCACTCTTCGGCAATGATTCTGCACTATAATAATTCAAGAAACGAAATCCATAATTATTTACGTTGTTTGCTGGCTATTTGACGTTTTTAATACTCCTTTCATCATTACTCATAGACCTATATTTCTGTTTATTGTTCTTGTTGAATTTGTTCAAAATGGTTCATATGGCCCTGAGTGCTATGGGACTTAACCTCTGAGGCCATCAGTCCCCTAGAACTTAGAACTACTTAAACCTAATTAACCTAAGGACATCACACATATCCATGCCCGAGGCAGGATTCGAATCTGCGACCGTAGCGGTCGCGCGGTTTCGGACTGTAGCGCCAAGAACCGCTCGGCCACAACGGGCGGCGATGCCTTTGTTTTTTACTTTCTATGTTCCCTGTTGAAAAAGATTTCTCCTGGTGCGGAGGTTTTCCAGGTTTTCATCTGAAATGAGTTAAATTTCAGAGATGATTGCGGGATTCAGCTGTTCAGTACAGAATGTCGAATCAAAAACCTTTCAGCCTTCTAACTGTTACTTTATTAGCTTACCAATTTCGGCAGTTGATGGATGGAGTTATCGCTGTTTCAAGCAGAAATGTACAGATAGCAGACAGTGAATGCTTGTGCCTATTTTGAGAGGAACCGATGTCGGACCCACACGTTGGTCAGGTTCCTGAAGATGGTGTAGTAAATCACCGAAACTGGTAGCCAAATAAAGTTACTGTTGGAAATTAGACGGTTGAAAGACGACTGATTTGCTATTTTTAGCTACATTGATGTCTTTGTTTTCCTATACCGAGACTATACTTTACCCAGTAGTTGGCAAAATGTCTTGGACACCGTCGTGCTGTGAAATAGTACTCGAAGCTGGCGTTACAGATTTGACACGCTCTTTACTTACATTTTTTAAAGATATGCGCTTTGTGTCCAAAATGATGGTAGGAGTCTGAATGGTGGCGGTTGTGAGGGAGCAGGAGCTTCGAATAACGTTGAAGGTGCATATTTCGCATCTGGAACAATGTCTTTGCAGAAGGTCATTATTCCAGTGAAGTGGAAACCGTTGATTGAGTAACCAACAAATGCAGTTTTCCTCCTGGCGTCACAGAAAAAAGTACAGAATCTTTGTTTTGTAATGCTTTCATTGGGGTTAAGATGTATCCACTCATATATATTTCTTTCATATTGAACAATTAGAGAGTTGGAAAAAAGTTGTGTCTGATGGCTTATGATGTAGACGTATTCTCTAGAATTCTATCCCAATTTCCCGACAGTACGTCACAACATCCAGGATGGTACGACTGCCATGGTTGACAGTAATAAGAGCTGTAATACTAGCCACTGTTTTATATTTCTTTAAGTGTTGAAAACAGATCATAAGCAGTTCTTCATTAATGTCCCCCGATTCATTCATCTCCTTAATGGAACCAGGATGTAAGCTGTCTTGCAATTCAGGACCTCACTTCTTTGAAAGGTATCATTCGTGGTAAATACGTACTAGATGCATTCACACTTTCAGAAACTGTAACATTTTGTACTCTTCCCACGTTTGTTAGTGAAACAACTTCTCGCTTACTTTTACGCCTAAATATTCTTGAGGGCTTGTTGTTAAGAGGGAAGCCGGACTCATCCATATTGTAAATACACTCTGGTTTATCAAACAAATGTTATTCCTTTAAGATTTCCTCCAAATTCTGGAAATATTTACACATACTTCAGCTTTATTAAGGCCTTCAGATCTGACTTGTTAAGGAAGTTCGGATTTTCAGAGTCTGAGATTAGAATGCTCTCAACAAATCAATTCTAATAACTTTGCTTTCTAAGTTCTGTGGATGTTTCAAATTATTTTTCTCGACCAACTGAAGTTCAGCTCTTCTTAACTGAGTGGCGACAGACCGAATCCTTTCTGCTCGAGAAATAGAGTTCTCTGGACCAAAGCATCTTCCATTTCAGAACAGAGTATCGTTGGATGACCAGTTCTGTTTTCTGTAGATGGATGTAATCCAGCTTGCAGTTTCTTTTTAATTTATAATTTACCCGGCAGAGCGCTGAAAGGAATGTCGTATAATTCTGATGTAGCTCGGAGGCTCAAACGTCCATCCATTACGCTCTTTGTAGCTTCATGTAAAGCAGTTGGTCGTCATTTCAGCTGCTGAGAATTCTTCCGGGTTGTATGGCCGTGGTCCATGGAACTCGTCAATCCCTGACGTTTCGTCCAAGGCTACGTTGGACTTCTTCGGAGGAGCTCCTGATTGTGCCGAGTTTCGACGACTGACAAAATATGTTCAAATGTACTGAACTTAGTTGTAGTAATTATGTATGATGTATTCACAGAAAAATTCCTTGATGGGCTAAAGAACCGTATTGATCGAAATTATACCTTCTTTTTGATTGAAAATGTACTATTGGCGAGAGTGAAATACTGGTAAATAGTACTGAACTGTGCCAAGAGAAGGCAGTGCATGTCGCACAGACTTTCTCTATCGACGCCTCAGGAAATGCAGGAACGGAAAACAAGTCAATGACCTCGCTAATATAGAATTTACAAGCACATGGAAACTAGTTATTTTATAAGAGCGAATACGGTTATCTTCACTTACCTCTCAACAAAAAAAATTATATCTCTCTCTGTAGCACAAACTGTTTCATTCAGGGAAATCAGGAGAAGCTGCAGAAACCTTCTGCACTGCAGCGACAAACAAAAGCAAGTGCTACCAACACTACGGAACTGAAAAGTGGCACGGAACCTTATGTTGATATATTGCATCTATGTCGACATTGTCCCACCATACAGTATACAGAAAGAACACATTCATTGTTTTATCTGTGCCCATAGCCGTCCTAATTGCATGAACACGCGATACAGTACATTATTACATGTAACTGAGTTATCTCTACAGTGTTATTCTGGTCTATACTCTTCTAAAACCAATTCGTAGTCATGATTCGCCTAGAGCACAAGCACCAGAAAGTTCTTTATCGTTGTGAGTCCGTCCGATAGAATGCGATGATATACGGCACAGTGGTTATGATACCGTGATGCCCCCCCACTCTTCTCCTCTCTATCACAAGTACTAGGCGACTGGCAACGTCAATGTGATACGAGTCACAGTGTGTTTTGTGTGGTGGGTGGCGTGGCACATCTGACGAGGAACCACCACCAGTTACAGGAGTACCTCTGGTGGGGCCTGTATCAGTAGCCCTGATGGATCCTAGATAGAGACTCGTTTGTGTCTAATGCTTTACGCCTCCCAAATCGCCTTGCATTCCTACATTACACCTCATGCATGAGCTATCTAGACTAAGAACTAATAAGGTAGCCCTTAGTCCAAAAATCGATTTTATTATTATCTTGCTTTCATAAGTTTAGTCTTGTGTCCCTGGATTCTTTCGTGGTTTCTTCCTTCAATAAAGCCGTCTCGATTTACAAACAGCATCACTTCTCATAAAACACTCGAGCTTTCGTTAAACGTCTACGCCATCATCATGGAGAGATGAAATCACTGCCTATCAAGGGTGGCACGGTTTTATAGTGATAGAGAAGTAATGGGACCGTCTGGAAACTTCCAAAGAGGGCTGGAATGGTGCAAGTGCGGAAGATAAGTTGGGCAGTTACCAGCAGATCCGTCCCTCCATGGGAGAGGGGCCAGCGCCACATTAGAAACTGCCGCTGCCGCGTCAAACGAGCTTCAAGCCTATATCTTTGCTTTCGTTTAATAGCCAAGGTCCGCTCCCATTCCGTGTATCCCCTGTGCTGTATATTTAAATTTGGCTGTAAAATGGGTCGCCTCTTTTATAAATGAATCCCGACATGATGGTGTTTCAACCATAAATCTCGCCTATGTATTTTATGCCCCTTTCCTAGGCAACGTTCAGCCGCGGCAGACATCTCTAATTCCGCTTGTTTAATATGACGTGAATGATCTGCAGTACGCTCGGTAACAATCCGAAAAGTTCAACCCATGAAAATGCTACCCCATACACAGGGGACAAAATAGACGTGAAGAATCAGTAGAACTATATTGTCTTTAACGCGGCGCAATGTGTTTCTTACTTTGGAGACGGGCCAGAACACTGGTATCATTCCATGTCTCTTCAGTAAGTGTCCTGTCTCGCTAGTAGTCGCTCCACAGGATGGAATGAATGCAGCTGGCTTAGTCTCTTCCGATGATACACATAGCGTCTTACTTTGGTGGCACCTGAAAGCTTTTGAAATTAGTCCCTTGCCTAGTACTTTTCTCTGAACACGTACTTCAAATACTGAAATTCCGACGCATGAGTCACTCCTGGTCTCTTTGGAATGTTCTAGTCTAGACGCTGGCATTACATATACATAAAACGAACAACGTGCCAGTACAGTCGTTCGAAACAGTATGTCGTTGTCTTCCTACAAATTTAGCCAGTCAGTTAAAAAGGCGGTGGGGGCTACAGTTTAAAGTTGAATTGATATCGAAACATGGTACAACTTGGTATTTTTCTCGTTAACAAATCGTTGCCAGAGGTGAAGGACTCACTACGGATCGAATGCTAGCCATCCGGAATTGAAGGCTTGCAATAACCTATAGCCCGCAACCCAACCTCCCACCCCCCCGAGAAACTAGTAAATACGCTATGAGAAGAAGCGCTTTAAACCACGGTTTCAGGTTAATGTATACCTCGGATGAAGGAAACGCATTACGAAAGGACCTAATTTCCCGTTTTCAGCGAAAGATAAGATATCTATGCTGTTCATTAGCTCGTTGTTAACTAGAATGGGCCAACAGTTATGCGGTGGCAACAACACCAATGAGGTAGTAAGTAACAGTCTTTTGAACTACAACGATGTACCATTCATGAATGAAAAAAAAGAAAAAATAAGAACGGAGTGCTTCAGCAAACTATTCAAGATTGAGGCTCTTATTACATAAGAAGCAGAAGAAACTCAGTATGCTCAAAACTGAATGAAAATTATTCTTGCAGAAAACAGGCTCCACCATCACACAGCATTCATTATAAATGACCTACAAATATTCCACTGGTCTATAAATAATGCACCCATCACTGTGCTAATAATTTCTTTGTCCATTAGGGACGGTATCGTTTGTACATTCAGTAAATGAATTAAAATCTCCCATGAAAATCATCCTCTGATGAATGACTAAATGGGGTTTGATTACTCACTGTCAGAAAATTTGCAGGAATCCTGTTATATCTCTCTCCACACGCCATCTGGTTTTCAGCTATTTTAATTTGTGCCTAAATCTCCGTCCACAAATACCGTGTTTTCCGCTGAAACGACGTTGAACATCTGTTGTGTCCTACTATCAACAAGTATAATGAGAAACGATTAGTATTTTTCGCAGGACGATAAACTGTTCATTTTTCAAGTGTGGGCCCTGCGCCAGACAATTAATACTTTCGGAGCCGTAGAGAGTAGTTTAAGAACAGAAAACATTGGATCGGTTCAAAGCTATGGGAAAGGTGCAAAAAGTGGGAAAATGGGTTGCACGTGAACTAAATGGAAGACAGCTAATCGAAGGAGCAGTTGTGAAATGCTGCTTTCCATACAATAGGAAGTCGTTTCACTATCGAAAAGTGACAGATGTTGAAAAATGGATGTATTTTGAAAATCCTAAGCGTCATAAATCCTGGGTGAATCCGGGCAAACCATCGACATCCACTGCAAGACCAAATCGCCTTGGAAAGAAGACAATGCTCTGTGTTTGTAGGGATCAGAGGGGTGTCATCTGAGCTGCTAAAGCCTCGCTTCCAACAGCAAATGGCTACTTTAAATGGCGCATTACATGTAAAACAATCGGAATATGAAAAAAGGCAACGCAGAGTCATATTGCTCCATGATAATGCCCCATCACACCAGCAAAACGGAGCAGGAAGGCGAACGAGGCGATCAGTTGAGAAAAACTACGGCATGCGGCTTATTCTCCAGACTTGGCCCCTCCAAATTATCATCTATTTGCGTCATTGTGACAAGGTCTCGCTGAACAACGCTTCAATTTGTATGAAAATGTACAAAAACGGCTCGCTGAGTGGTTCGCTCCAAAAGAAGAACTGCTTTTTAGCGCGGCATTCATGGTCTGCCGGAGAGGCGAGAGAAATGTATAAATAGCAATGGACATTATTTTGAATAAAATATTGTTTATGGGTTACAAACAACGTATGTCTAATTATTGCAGCCACATTCCGGTTTAATACCTCTACCCCTGTAAGTATTTATCGTTACTGCCTCGTGGCATGATATGAAGCACAATCTCGGTTTGCCATTGAACTTCTTCACTGTCAGGTATAATTGGAGGTCGTTCCCTTGGTCGGTTGCCTTCTTATCTTTAGCGACTTTTCACAACCGTTTTGTCTATGCGGCCAGAGTGCAATCTGATGACTTAAGCTTTATTCGCTTTACTTAAAAGGAAGTTTGGTGAGCAGTGTACGTGTCTGCCCTAAAGCAATTTCAGGTTCCTTCGTTCGGATCACATTATTCGACACGTTGTAATTCCATATCAGGCAGCTCTAATTGTTTTGCTTCCCTGTAATGGACTCCTTTTTGGTAAACCTGAACTACTTGATGTATTTCAGTCAAACACCTGCGAAGGGTGTTTGTGGCGTACCTATTTGAAGACTGTTTTGAACAGATTGTTACGTAACTTCATTAGCTGAAATATTATCTTCCTTCTCGTATTGAAATTTGCTGTAAATATTTCATCAATAATAAACAGTGGCAAATTAGATTTTTATATTTTTGCGAACAGAATAACATTAGTTGAAAGTTTAAATTTTCGTATTTCATGTTCACATCAAAGACTTTTGGAGAGTTGAAAGAAATTATTTGAAATAGTACTATAACGTTTTGTTATTTGATCTCACTGAAATCTTTTATAACATTGTTGATCGATTACCAGTAATTGTTCTGATGTTTATCTACCCGAACCATTTTGTCCAAGTATGCCAAAGTCCCGTCGGCCCAATCTGTAAATATGTTTTTCCTGCGGAGTATTAATAAACATTGTGATACGAATGATGTTCAGTGCCTATTTGGGACTGTCATTCCATTCCCAGGCAACCTTGTGCAAGTAGTGCGTACTATTCGGATAGCTAGAGCGTGGTTGATCCGGGAAGGTGAAGCATTGAATTACATTGGACATGATCCGTATGTGTAATAGTTGTGTTGCTTCTGTCTAGGCACATACTGTTGTTTTTCGCCATTTGGGTTCGGGTTCATTCGTCTGTTATGGAGCCTCGAGTCATGGTAGATATAGGCGTGGGCTGTCTTCGCAAGGACCAGTTGGAGTACGAGTATAAAATACGAGTATTGACAGAGGATGTGGACATCGTAGAGCTATCGGTGCGTGTTCACGCAGCTTTTGGGGCTCCGATGCAGGTGACTGTGGGGCGTATTGTTCAGGTGAGCGTGGCCATCGAGCTCTACGTCGCTCCCCTGTCAGAGATAGGGCATACCTTCAAGTTCCTTCGGTTTAGTGTAAGTGCCCATCGCTCTCTCAGCTGTAGCACAGGGAGAGACATATTACGCACTGGCATCTATAGACACGGAATCCTAGAGGAATCCTGAGATTGATCAATTAGATAATAGACAGATATATTTGCATATTCATTTGAGTGCCTTAGAGTGGGGAGACGGAGGGGGTGAGCATGGACTTAGTCACTTGCTAAATCCGGTGTTCCCGAAAACGAAACCGTTTCAGTGAGGTCCAGAAGTGGCGATATAGAGAACCTGTAGACCAGTTTTGCTAAATTACCTAATCCTTTTTTGAAAGTGTTGCTCGGGATAGAAAGCGTGGCTTCCGATATTCAACAAGGGTACGTTTAATCTTTGTGGTTTACTGTTACCTTAGAAGAGCTAGATAATATTTTTTCAATGTCCTGGGAAACAGTTTTTAGTTGATGTATCGTTTGTGTCTAGGGTTCTTGGTCGAAATGGTGAGTTTCAGCGAGGAAGGACTACTTAAGGGAAATGCGTGCCTAAGTACTGAGGGTGTGCCTATCTGCAAAGGTTAAGAGCGACCTTTTTAATTAATTTTTTTTCAGTCCTACACGATTCCGAATTTATTTTCGTGGCCATAATCCCCAAAAATACTGTAGTGCAGCAAGAATAGGCGGGTTTTATTCACACACAAAAAAATACTTGAGAATATTCGTGAAGTACACACAGCAGAAGTGGCCTCTGATCTAGAGTTGACTGAGCACGTAATTGTTGCCACTATTTTCCAAGGCATTAAACCGCAGGATCATTCTGGCGTCTTATTTATCGAGAGGCCGACTACATATCGTGACTTCGATATACTAGTCACCATTGTTGAGGAGGCTGAACAAGCCGATCAAAGGAGAATCACTGAGACGGCTTTATCTCAGTCTCACTCCATCTCGCTAGCATTATTAGGTTCTCTCAAGGTAGGTGTTAGCGCTGAGCTCACCACGGGTATTTTGCTCGTCAGTGCGAAGTCAAAGATTGTGAAATAGAGGTGAGCCGTCCCGACAGCTAGGCAGCAGACTGTATTTGATGCGCTTAAGATTTACATCTACATCTGCGTCTACTTAGATACTCTGCAAATCACACGTAAGATCCTGGCAGAGGTTTCATCTGACCACTTTCACAATAATTCTCTATTAATCTACTCTCGAACAGCGTCCGAGAAAAACGGACGCCTATATGTTTCCTTGCGAGCTCTGATTTCTTTATTTAATTTTGATGATCGTTTATTCCTATGTAGGTCGGCGTCAACGAAATGTTTTCGCATTCTGAAGAAATTTCTTTGAATACTGTCCCGATCCTAGCCGTTTCGCATATTGAAAGCGATGCCTTTAATTCAGGGGTTGCAGCGGCGATGCTTCAGGAGCAAGATGGCGACCGGAGGCCTTTAGCCTACGCCTCCAGGAGCTCGCTAACTCTACTCAAGAGTTGGATGCGTGGGCTATCCTCCTCGTGCTAGAGAAATTTAAAAACTACCTCGAACAATGGAAATACACATTGGAGATGAAAAACCAGGCCCATAAAAAACTGGGCACATTGCGAGGCAGTCTGTTAGAATTTCCTCCTTCCTTCCGCTTCAAAATGCACCACAGTAGGGGGTGCGATTGCATTGTAGCAGATATCTTCAGCAGAATGTTCCAAGAGGGGGGAGGGGGGGGAGGGTTCTTCTCTCCACGGTACCGTGGTGATAGGTGTTCTTAATTTTGGTGAACTTGTGCCACAACTAGAACAGTACCCCAAGTGGGTCTACGTCAGGAAGCAGTTGAGAGCCGTTTGACATGTTCCCAGGTACGAAATGTGGAAGAACATTCTCTGCTGCTGCGGGCACCGCGATGAAGAGCTTAAAATCTAGCTGCCCACCGCGATTGTTCTGGCTGTTTTCAAATATTATCACAATTCTATTTTCACACTTCTTTTGTAGGGGGTCATCTGGGGCTATATAGTACCATTCCCAAGAGCCATGAGTCCCTAATCTGGCCCACCCTCAATCTTGTGGTTATAAAAATGATTAGCCAGTGTCGACAATACAAGAAGTAAGCGGAAATGCGATGGCTACCTGTGCGGGGATCCCCGTGGAGGGTCTTTTTGTTGATAAAGTTGGTCGTATTCTCCGGGCCCAAGATGGGCAGCGTTATACGTTTGTGGTGGTTGACTGTTTTACACAGTTCATCTGATTGCTCCCCATTATTGTTATTACTGTTACACAAAGTAAGATGCATTTGAGTAAGATTTTCTCTTGTTTCAGTCCTACGAATGTCATTGTCAATAATAATTGACCTTGTTCCTCATCGAGGCAATTTCCGAAATTCTTTTTCCATTCAGGTGTTAATCACTTGGTCACGACACCTCGATACCCCTAACGTCCATTTGCGTAGTGATTTAATCGTAAGTTAAAGCTGTCTATGATTGTCTTCCACAATGAGGCTCATACTAAATGGGGTACTTGTTTGTTATGTCTGAACGTAGACTTCAATCCCGTCATACATTATGCACACAGATCTACCCTTACTTCTCTCATGTCTGCCTATCCCCTTAATTCCCCTTTATCAAACATTTGGTTCGTACGGGATTTGTTGCCCATTGATTTTAGTTCTAAAATGAAATTTTCACTGTGCTGCGGAATGTGCACTAATATGAAACTTCTTGGCAAACTAAAACTGTGTGCCGGATTGAAATTCGAACTCGGGACCTTTGCCTTTCACGGACAAGTTCCCTAAGCTCTGAGCTATCCAAGCACGACTCACGACCCGTACTCACAGCTTTACTTCCGCCAGTAACTCTTCTCCTACCTTCCGAACTTCTGAGAAATCCTCCTGCGAGACTTGCAGACATAGCACTTTTGGAAGAAAGGGTAGTGCTGAAATATGTCTTTGCAACAGCCTGGGGGACGTTTCCAGTAAGAAATTTTCACTCTGCAGCAGGGTGTGCGAAAGGCAAAGGTCCCGACTTCGGGTCTCAGTCCGCTACACATTTTTAATCCGCCAGTAAGTTTCATATCAGCGCACAATCCACTGCAAAGTGAAAATTTCATTCTGGAAACATCCCCCAGGCTGTGGCAAAGCAATGTCTCCGCAATATTCTTTTTTCCAGGAGTGTTAGTTCTGCACGTGTCGCAGAATAACTTCTGTGATGTTTGGTAGGTAGGAGACGAGGTATTGGCGCCATTAAAGCTGTGAGGGCGGGTGGTGAGTCGTGCTTTGGTAGCGCAGATGATATAGCACTGGCCTGTGATAGGTAAAGGTTCCGAGTTCGAGTCTCAGTGGGGCACACAGTTTTAATCCACCAGGAAGTTTTATATTAGTCCTGAGCTAAACAAGGATGACTGGCGTAGAGCTAGGGCAAATATTCACACCGTCCGTAAAAAGGAAGCAGTGAAGTTCATCCACGGCCGTTATGTGAGGAATATTCATGTCGGAGATTTGGTCTAGTTGAGCGACATTAGGGGTAGCATCTATGGGGGTAGGTCGTCCAGAAAACTGTAACTCCGCTTTGGGAGTCTGTGTAAGGTGTTGGAGGCACACCCTTCTGTCATTCTTAGGCTCCGTAACGAAGAGAGTGGAGAGGAGTTGCATCTTCGTCAAGTTAAAAGGGGTAGTATTAATTAGGTTCCCTTTGTGATCCCTACTCGCACCCTCCCCCCCCCCCCCCACACACACACACCAGCCCCCACCACCACCCACCACCACGGGGTGGGAGGCTGAACCACTGCATGATCAATATTTCACGTCATATCTTCTGGAATACAGAACAAGGCGTAAAGGGTGAGATATACCGTTAGAAAAATTTATGAATGACTGTGCTGGTGCCGCGCGGGATTAGCCTAGCGGTCTAGGGTGCTGCAGTCATGGACTGTGGGCTGGTCCCGGCGGAGGTTCGAGTCCTCCCTTCCTCGGGCATGGGTGTGTGTGTTTGTCCTTAGGCAGTAACTACTGACAGGCATAGTTAGCAAACGAAAGATTTTGGTAGAGAACAAACTATGTATCTACCTAATTAATGTTCAAAAGCCAATATATATATGTATCAGTTCATGACAGCCAGTTTTGCAGATTTCGTTTTACTGACGGACACACGTCCAGATCGTCCGCTCTCAAAACTCTGCCAACTCTCCCCCCACATCCACCACTGCTGGCGGCTCACCTCCAACTGCACAACGCTACGCACTATTCACATCCAACTGCCCAACACTACAACAGCAAATATTCCAACAATGCAAACCAGCCACAGACTGCACACAACACAGTCAGTGACTTTCATACAGAAAGCTACGTGGCGTTATCAACACAAAAACGCAAACAGCCTACTTACATAGCCCCCATGCTACCCACAAACACTTTTACAAATTGTTTTGGGCATTGGCCATTACATATTTGATAAAAAATATATTAACGCTAAGAAATGTATCAAATGCACACACTTATCGATACAATGTTGGTCAAAAGCAAAAATTTTCTCACAGTCCACAAAGGCAGTACTGATCATTCACCACAGTAGCAATTAGTCTTTTTCTCAAAGTCTGAGCAGTAAAAGAAAATGCACACAGAAGTAGTGGATTTTCATGCAGTCTTGAAGAAGTAGTGTTGTCCTTCCAACGGAAAGACAGCGCTAACTCTTGACATGCAGACAGATAATGGGCCACAACAGAGCAAACCCACAGCCGAGTCAGTCGAAGTTCGGAAGAATATTGGTAGGTAGGTCATCATAGAGCAGAGTCACTCTAGTCCTGTTAGAGAGTATGGTATTGGTGGGACATCAAAGGTGTAGACCCACTGCAGTTCTTGTAGAGACGGCCGGCAGCCATCTGTTGCGACTTTTTGGAATAGTCCTTACAACCAGTAGTTCTGTTAACCAGTGCCATGTTGAATCATCAACACACGTGCAAACGCTAACAGTCCCCTTCTTTTTTAACTTCTCACATATTATGCAAATACTATGACCAACAGAAAGGAGTGCAGTGAAACGAAATTTAATCTGAAGAACTCGTGTCTATACAATTATAAATTTACAACATAAGAATACAGTTACAAAGGTGCTAAATACACCATTAAAGAACATAACAGAACAGATAACATTTGTAGCTATACGGGCTTTACAAAAGAACAAAAGTAAACATATACATTAGTGTTACAGGAATTATGACATAAGTAAATAAATAAAGGCTTTTGAAAGATTAACTTCACACATGAACATTAAAACAGAACAGAGTAAATAATGTCTAAACATCTTAACAAAGTAAAAAACATATTATTATAAAAATTCTACAACATAACTCTCATCATATAAACACATAAAGACAGGAAAAACACAAATACATAGCCGAATAACACAAAAAGAAAGGACAATGTTTGTTTTACTTCAGTATTTATCGTATTTGATTTGCAAACAAAACCTTCTTTACTTCTTGGAGATCTCCCTTAGTTCATCATTATTCCCAAAATGTCTTATCTATATCCATTGTCCCTAAACCCTACTGTTTGGTTCATATACTCTTTCAAAACAATTATTTCTCATTGTACAATACTCATTTTGGACCAAATATTTTTCGTATAACTTCTCAATTCAATTCTTCCAGTTCATCACAACTTATTCTCTTATATCTTAAGCAAACTTAAATCTAGTGAACTCAGATGTATAAACTAAGGGACAAGGTAATGCAGCAGCACAAAACAGTTAACATAAACAGCAATGAGAAAAAATGCAAATTGGCAAATCAAGCAGCAGTATATCTAAAACAGCAAAGCAAATGCAACATACAACTAATATGAGCCAATGAGCAGCAACAATAAAAATAATCTCTAGTAAAACAGGGTTAGCAGAGTAATACAAAGTGACAAATACAATAACTCATAACTAAACATGATAACGCTCAAGCAGAAAGAATATTACAGTAAACATAGGAAATTTCTAATACTTATGTCTGATCTTAACACTAGAGCGATGCATCACAAAAACGTACCCTGCCAAAAAGTTACCAAATCGTTGAAAAATTATGTATGCAGTTCCTGTGAAGGGAAATGTCTATTTGTGCTCCATTTTTTAAGAAAATAGATCATAAAATTATTATATACTGAGTCTGTAGGCAGAAAACATTTCTATTAGCACATCTATTAAATTTTATTTTAACCAATGCTGCAGTCCAGGTATAAAACAAAATGAGCATATATATATATATATATATATTCTCTGCCTCGTGATGGCTGGGTGTTGTGTGATGTCCTTAGGTTAGTTAGGTTTAAGTAGTTCTAAGTTCTAGGGGACTGATGACTTAAGATGTTAAGTCCCATAGTGCTCAGAGCCATTTGAATCATTTTTGTATTAGTATTTCAGGTCTTTTTGGGCCTAATTAGTAACGCTATTACTGCTGAAAAGAGTTAATCACAATTTTAATACGAATGGTGTTCAAACCTTATTTGCCACAAGCTTTCCACTTCCAGTCAACCCTATGGCAGGGTTGCATACCAGATCACTCACTGGTATTGTCGTGATTTCCAAGACTATAGCTTATTTCATGGAAAAATGGGCAACAGAACAGAATTGTCTCACTCTTGGCATAGAAAACGCAGTTAGTACTGGGATGGAGTTGTGTCCCATCGACTGATCAGCTTCTTTTCTCCAAACACGGCTGCAGTTGCAGAGAACAAAGGTTTTATTTGTTATGGCTCAATGTACAGGGAGAATTGTTTCTGTGATTTACACTTTGCCTACTTCACCTACTGTTTGATATTGTTTGCATTCCTTCTTTTCCCTTGGTATGCTGCTGGTAGATGCAATTGGTTTTGCAGTCACGTATCTGTGCACGGCCAGCTGCTGCTTTTATGATGCTTGGATGCATGCTGATTTGCTCAGCAGTGTACAAATTAGCTTCATGATTCTCAATTCAAATTCGATGGCTGTTGTTCAGTGCTTTTCGACTGATCATACGATCGCAATTACATCTTTGGTCATATGGCTCCTCGCGAACTCCATCTTCCTTTGAACTGACAACGAGTTCGGCAGGCTCTCATAAAATGGCCAAATCAATATTTTTATATTTCTATGCCACAAGTAGCGAATCTCCTCCTTCTGCTTTCTTGTCTGTCTCACTGCTTTCTAGCATTCGTTTTACATAGAATGGAATATCTCCCTTACATACGAGGTGTGAGCTGTTTTGTGCAACAGTCACACAATGGGACTTGCTCTGATTCTATTGAATCCTCCTGGTTAAGAATTCACCTTGCCCTCAAGATCACGCTCATCTAGCCCTATCCATGTACAACAGAAACGAACCAGAATTTACTAGACAATGAACTGCCGCTCTCACAAATTTTTCATTGTAGAATGATCCCAGACACAAAAAATATCTTCAAACGAAATACGAAAAAAAATCTTCTCACACAATACAATTTTTCTTCAACACAATTCTCCAGAATACAGGTAAAAACAAAAACTAGATTAAAAGTGACATTTAGTGTTTTTTGTTGTGCTACACTATCATGAATTCCAGATTAAGGCGCAAGCTACAATATGGAACACAAATGCGTGTTACTATTTTTTGCAACCTCTCATCGTGCCATCCTAACCACATACCAAAGCCCTGTTCAATGAGCAGCATTTATTCTGTTTAACATATTTAGTATTTAAATACTATTGTATTACAGCCACACTATAGGCCAGAAGGAAAGTTCAGTTAACTAAGAGATGTAACTATGTAAATCAGAGTTGTGCACCACAGCCAGACGTTGATCTGCTGGAAATTCTAACCACTTATTCAACTTGCACACGTATTCAAAAATACATTTGCAGTAACTGTAGTGGTACGTGTGACTGCAGGAAGTCAGATCATTTTTCTCTCGTTCACCAACCCGTTGGTGCGTTCAACGTTTATGCGACAAAGATAAACTGCAGTTTCCTCATATGTTTCTGCAAAACAGTAAAAATTTAGTTCACTGATAAAGGCCTCTAACAATGTACGAAAATTGTAGTATCTTTTCATGTGGAAATATTTCTTCATTTTGAATGTTGTTTCCCTTATTTATCAGAGTCGAGGAAAATAAGTGCATTGTACGTTATAAAGCAAATCATTGGCCATAAAAGAGGAAAGAGTGCAATGATAGATCTATTCTCCGAATACTCGCTGAGGTTGCCCACTGTGCAAAACGATGGCATCGTATCAATGAAAACAACATGTTCATCTGTGCACCAGGCTATATTTGTCGTTAATGGATCACCTAATCACGAAAAAGTTGTAGGAAAACGTAAGGACTATTGGGATCTAAGTTGAGGCTGAGAGTAACAGATTTTTACTTGTTCTAATGATTGACAAAAATCACCTTATAATTTAACAGAGAAAAAGTTCTCCAAAACTAAATTCACGTTATAAAACGACACAAGCACTGTGTGAGGGTTCTGAAAACTGCAGAAGACTAAGAATAAAGGGAACAAGATTTGTTCATCTGGGCAGCTGGTGAAATTAATCTTTATGAAACAAAAGATGCCAAATATTATATCCAAATCAAGAAACGCGATTTTCATTGCAAAATATAGAGTAACAAGCGACGCTGAATATGGATCGCACTACCACAATTGTAAGAAATTTTTCTGAAATCAACCGTTAGTGCATCACCTGGCAGACGAATGAACCCCATGGTGGCTAGCGACCGAATGAACATGAAACACAGATTTCCTTCCATAACTCCCTACTTTCAAAAAAGCTCTACATCGTGCAGACGACTGAACGGTGCTGCTAATGTGATGAACGAGTATATCGCTTATTCCATGAAAAACTGGTTAACACTGCAGAAACTTCCCACTACTGGCGTAATAAACGCTCCGTAACATATAAGAAGTCGATATAGAGATGTAGCAGCATGGGATTGATTGGTCGGCATCTTCTCGCCGAACTCTGTGCTGGGATGACTCAGTTCGATTGGGTGCATCAAGTATTGTGGCAAAAGCAACCACCTTTCCATGGTGGTCGGACATTGTCTCGTCGTCTCGTCCTTTGAGGTCCGCAACCCAAAACTACTCAGCTCCAGGAGATCCCATTTTACCGCCTAAAGAGATTCACTAATCGTCAACTGCCGGAACACCACACCGGGAGAACACCTTCCACATGAGGAAAACGCAAAGTATTCCACCAAGTAAGAGTACCCAGTACATTCTAAATAAAATCATTCTCGAAATGATGGCAGAGACGTAGAGATATGTGACAGTAATATTACATTTTTTATTGGTATTATTTCCAAGATTAATCGCCACTACTTGGTGAGTTCTAAAATTAATCTTGGAAACTATAAGGCGGGACTACATAAGAAGCGCAAACTACAGGAAGAAAAGCGGCTATTTCAGGACAGCTGTAGGATATTTTTTCGTGCGCTCTTAGAATAATGTACGTTGTTAGCCTCATTTCACTGTTACAGCCGTCCCATGGAATTTCATTTTAAGTTTTCTCTCTAAATTTTCTGAATTTTCAGAAAAATGTCAACGGAAAAATTCGTTCTTTAACTGAGATTGGCATGACAGCAACCGATGTTCGCAAAAACTATTAAAGAACCGATAACTCCAACAGAGATGATCTGAGTTAACTCGCCCTACAGGGATGGCCAAGAAATGAGGATGTTCTCCACAGAATTAGGAGAGGAAAGGAATGTAGGGAAAACACTGATAATAAGAAGGGACAGGATTGAAGGAGATCTGTTAATGTTTCAGGGGATAACTTACATAGTACTAGAGGGAGCTGTGGAGAGCCAAAATTGTAGAGGCAGAGACTGGAATACAACCAACAAACATGGTGGACGTAGGTTTTAATTGCTAATCTGGGATGAAAGGTTTGGCACAGGAGAGGACTTAGTGGCACGCTGCATCTAACCATTTAGAAGACTAATGTCTAAAAAAAAAAAAAAAAAAAAGGGAAGACGTTGCTAAGATTTTCTCAAAAAAAAAGTCGAAACACATGAAAAAATTATTTGTCCGTTATCAACGAAACATTTCGAGAAATTTCAATGAAACTGAAAGACTGAGCAAATGAGAATTTAATTGATGGAATGGAGAATTTCATGACTGTCGAAAGAAAAGATGAGTATAATCTCTGACGCAAGAAATTAACGTTTCTTTGTGTGACTTTGCATTTATGAATTACATTTTTTAAAATTTAATCATGTTAAATACGTCTCGTGTAGGCAAATATGAATTAAGTAGTCAGCTGTATTGTCGTATTTACTTGCGTCAAATGTGATTCAAACCTAAATGAATCGAGGTATTACGTCCGTTTTCTTTACTGCAAGAGAATGTATAAACAGTTGAAAGCTGATAACAAGAGGAAATATGGTTTAGAAAGTCTTAAGCTAATATAATCCTTCCGAGATACATTTGAGAGATTTCCACGGGGTATAGCCGTTACTTGATTTACTTAACAACCCTTTTGCCTCAAAATACTCCACATCCGGCGCAGCTCGGGTTTACCGAAAGCCAAACGACCAGATATTGTGAAATAAATTCGATGAAGAAAAACTCTTGAACTTCTAGTATTGTAATAATGAAAACAATTACAGGTTATCGATAGATAATAAATTACATTACTTTATCTTCTTTTGGTCAAGGTGCAAAAAGTGTTTTCCTTAATGAATGTTAACAAATCAATAAAAAGGAACTGTATGACCAATGACAGTTTAAAATCAAGTTTAATCTTAAGTAAGACAAAAATCTAGCAAAACATCAAAACAATTGTAACATCTACGTTTAAAATAATATTGTGTGAATTGTTATTCTTTAAGAAATATGAGTTTAATTATATTTGTTTTTTCGATTGTGTAAAACAAATGAAATGCGGTACAAAATGAAAAGCAGGTAGAAATGAAATAATGACAGCTGATATTCCGTTACTAAAATAAATCGTGATGTTTTTACTGTGTATGAAAGCGGAAAAATTCAACGACATTCACCCGCGTACGCAACTGAAAGGATTAGACTGGTTTCTGATCCATCTGCTTATACCGCAATGAAACCTGAGTCCAGTGTTAACTTACAGTCCGTTAAAGCACTACACTGAACTGAAAGAGCTTCTGGAAAATGAAAACAGTGTACAGTCTGCGTATCCCTTTCTTTGCGCACACAATGGGTATTAAGAATTCAGCGGAGACACAATAGCCCCCCAGATCGCGCACCGCTCTTTCCGCGCTGCTCCCATGTCTGAACTTTGCATAGTTTCCACTTCGCTTTTTTCAACTGCGTCGCTTTTGCCGTACCCTGCGAGCTGCAGACGTCGTCAAAGAAGTTGTCTGAGCACAGCGGCGGCGCGCGACGCCCGAACTTTGTCTGAGGCCACGCAGCGCAAGTCGAGGCTCTGGAGCACATCTGGGACACAGTTCCAACTTTGCTCGCCATCTCCCTCTCTGTTACATCTCCAGGCGTCTTGCCCTCTGCTATCCCAGTTCCCATGTTGCAAGGAAGCCTCATACACTTAGTTCCGTATGTATAAAGGGAACGATATACAGTATGCTGTGTGTAAGGCCAGCAGTGTACAGTCATTTCACAGGGTGCGTCAGCCATTATGTGCAAAACAGCCAAGCGGTAATCACCGCATCAGTTATTCGAAATGTAGCTGCCATGTTACAACGAAGCTACGTCTTATGACACAATCAGTGCTCGGGGGCGTTCAACGGGTCTCACCGGCCGTTCAGTGCAGCACTCGTACTCCATGAATCCCACTTGTGGATTCCATTAACGTAATATTAAGAAGTGTTGGTTTCAGTTGACTTTTAGATCTTGAACCCGAAGTTTATTTGTGCTCTCAGATTTTATAGCTACGTGGAAACAGAATAATGAACAAAAAAAGCGGCAGTTATTTTCTAACCAACGGGTTCAAGATTCGTATGACATCATCGGCCTTTTTGTACACTTTTGATAATTGACATTTCACTGGATTTCACAGAAATTAAAAGTGTTGTACGTCTACGTCTATGTGACATCACGAAATAAAGTATAAAATGTATATATTAATAACATAGCTCTTTTTTGTATTGCATTAGAATTTACAAGAATTTTTCGTTTGCGTATATAATCTGTTGGATGTATTTATGTGGTAACAACCATACTACAATCCAGTAGTTTGTTCTGAAACTTGTCTGCCATCTTAGCAAAATAAGGTAATCTAAGTGAAATCATTAGGAAGTTTCGATAGATCGAGGATTTACACTGTCTGATAAAAGGTAAAGCATATTTTAGGAGTCTTAGTCAGATATCAACGTAACATTTTACACTCACAAATCGTGAGAGAGCGCATTAATGTCGTTCGTGTGTAATGTTGTTATCAGGGTTGGCATCACGATCACATTTTCGGAAAAAAAAACATTATCCACACAATAACGAAAAAAGCAAGACCCGACAAGTGCAAGAACTATCGCACAATCTGCTTAATGGTTCATGCATTAAAGTTGCTCGTAAGAATAATATATAGAAGAATGGAATATAAAATTGAAGACCTGTTAGGTGACAACCAGCTTGGCTTTAGGAAAGATAAAGGTACCATAGATGCAGTTGCGACGAGGGGCTGATAATGGAAGCAAAACTGAAGAAAATTTATAAACGTTCATAGTATTTGGTGACCCGAAAAAGGAGTACGACAATGTAACATGGTACAAGATGGATAAGTTTTAAGAAAAATAGGGGTGAACAGTAGAGACAATATAGAAAGGCGAGTGTGTACAACAACCATGGGGAAACAATAAAACTGGAAGACCCAGAACGTATTGCTCGGATTAGAAGAGTGTAAGACAGGGATGTAGTCCTTCGCCCCTAATGTTCAATCTGTACATCGCAGAAGCAATGAAGGAAACAAAAGAAGAATTCAATAGTGGGATTAAACTCAGAATGAAAAACATATCAATGATAAGATTCACTGATGACATTATTATTCTCATTGAAAGTGACGAATTAAAGGAGATGATGAATGGAATGAACAGTCTAATGAGCACAGAATATGGATTGAAAGTAAATCTGAAAAAGGCAAAAGTAATGTGATTTAGAGGAAATGAGAACAACTAGAAACGTATCACTAGAACTTGGACCCGGGAAGTAAACGAAATTAAGGAATTCTGCTATCTAGGCACCACAATAACCCACGATAGGAGGAAGGAGGACATAAAAAGCAGACTAGCACGGGGGAAGATTTCATTCCTCGTCAAGAGAAGTCTATTTGTGTCAAACATAGATCTGAATTTGAGGAATAAATTATTGAGAATATACGTTTGCTGCACAGAATTGTATGGTAGTGAAATATGGACTATAGGAAAACCTAAACAGAAGAGAATCGAAGCATTTCAGACGTTGTACTACAAAAGAATGTTGGAAATTAAGTGGACCGTTGAGATAAGGAATGAGGATATTCTCAGTAGAGTCGGTGAGGAAAGGAATATTTGGAAAATACTTACAAGAAGAAGAGACAGGATGATGGGAAATCTGTAAAGACACCAGGAAATAACTTCCATGGTACTAGAGGGAGCTATAGAAAGTAAAAACTGTAGAGGAAGACAGAGATTGAAATACATCCAAGAAATACACTACTGGCCATTAAAAATGCTACATGAAGAAGAAATGCAGATGATAAACGGGTATTCATTGGAAAAATATATTACACTAGAACTGACATGTGATTACATTTTCACGCAATTTGGGTGCATTGATCCTGAGAAATCAGTACCCAGAACAACCATCTCTTGCCGTAATTACGGCCTTGATATGCCTGGGCATTTAATCAAACAGTGCTTGGATGGCGTGTACAGGTACAGCTGCCCATGCGGCTTCAACACGATACCACAGTTCATCACGAGTAAAGACTGGCATATCGTGACGAGCCAGTTGATCGGCCAGCATTGACGAGACGTTTTCAATTGGGGAGAGATCTGGAGAATGTGCTGCCAGGTCAGCAGTCGAATACCTTCTGTATCCAGAAAGGCTCTTACGGGACCTGCAACATGAGGTAGTGCATTATCCAGCTGAAATGCAGGGTGTCTCAGGGATCGAATGAAGGGTAGAGCCAAGAGGTTGCCGAGACGTGTAACCAATGGCACCCCATACCATCACGCTCGGTGATACGCCACTATGGCGAAGACGAATACAGGCTTCCAATATGCGCCTACCACGATTTCGCCAAACACAGATGCGACCATCAAGATGTTGTAAACAGAACCTAGTTTCATCGGAAAAAATGTTTTACCATTCGTGCACCCAGGTTCGTCGTTGAGCGCACCATCGCTGGCGCTCCTGTCTGTGATGCAGCGTCAAGGGTAAACGCAGCCATGGTCTACGAGCAGATAGTCAATGCTGTTACAAACGTCGTCGAACTGTTCGTGCAGATGGTTGTTGTCTTGCAAACGTCCCCATCTGTAGACTCAGGGAAGGAGACGTGGCTGCAGGATAAGATGCCTGTCATCTCTAATGCTAATGATACAAGGCCGTTGGAATCCAGCACGTCGTTTCATATTACCCTTCTGAATCCACCGATTCCATATTCTGCTAACAGTCATTGGATCTCGACCAACGCGAGCAGCAATGTCGCGATACGATAAACCGCAAACGCGATAGGCTACAATCCGACCTTTATCCAAGTCGGAAATGTGATGGTAGGCATATCTCCTCCTTGGACAAGGCATCACAACAATGTTTCACCAGGCAACGCCACTCAATGCTGTTTGTGTATGAGAAATCGGTTGGGAACTTTCCTTATGTCAGCACGTTGTAGGTGTCGCCACCTTAGCCAACCTAGTGTGAATGCTCTGAAAAGCTAATCATTGGCATACCACAGCATCTTTCGCGTCTGTAGCACGTCATCGTTGAGGTGTAACAATTTTAATTGCCAGTAGTGTAAGTGACGATAGCGGTGGCAACTGCCACTCTGAGATGGAGAGATTGGCACAGGAGAGGGATTCGTAGCAGGAAGCATCGAACTAGTGAGCAAACTGAAGAAAAGAAAATGACGTATTTCGGTGTGGCCGTGAACAGTATGATCACTGCGAAGGACCCAGCGTCGGGGCGGGGGGTACACGTATGTGGCAGCGTTATCAGCTCCTGATAGTGTTTGAAAGTGGTCAGATTGCGGATCTCCATTGGGCCGGCTAGTCGAATCGTATAGTAACCAGGCTTATGGGACGTCTGGATGTGGCACTCGCTCGTTGTTGCCACGCATGTTCCTGTCGACAACGTCTAACCAATACATCCGAGAACAAGTAATGGACACCCCATAACACTCTGTCATTCTGTGCCACTTTCAGAAGACCAAACCAGCAGATAGACTATGGAATTATTGTTTCACGTGCAGACTGCCGTTAGCGCCACAACACTCCGACAACTACGTTTAGAGTGGTGCCAAGATCCGAAAACATGGCCTGTTGCTGAATGGTGAAGCACTGTGTTCGCTGAGGAACCGTCGTCCTGCATTATGCAGGATGCCCATCGTCAGCGAGTGTGGCGCCCACCTTGGGAAGGATATCATTCTTCCTACGTTTTGTACAGGCCGAGTGGTGCTACTCCCGGCGTCAAGGTGTGGGGATCCATCAGGTATGATTTCATGTCATCGCTTGTAGTGACTGAGGCAGTTCTGATTGTCACAGACATTCAACGTCCTCATGTATTACATTTCAGGCGACACTGACGTGGTTCCATTTTCAAAAGAACGTTGATGTACTCCCGTAGACGGCAACATTCCTAGATTTGTCCCTGATAAAGCATGAGAGACAGCAGTTCGGACATGTGACAGTATCCAGACTATCAAGGACTAATTGTAACAGAAGTGGAAACAAAGGCTTTGTACACCCTTTCGAATGGAATCAGAGCAGGCAACCTTGACACAGAGAGAGGAAGTACGTAGTCGTAAGTGGACACATACCGCAAGGTTCTTTCTAAATTTACTCGATTTTGTAATTATTGAAATTACGTCACATCCGTGAATTTTCGTTTAGTTTCCTCGTCCGTACTGCGTGCTTCACTTTTTTTTGGTGAGGCAATCTGTGGATAAAGTGTCTCATCCTAAAGCAACCTTCATGCTCGTTCGAAAACTACTCCCATATTATTCGAATGCGTAATGTTTCCAAAGTTATGTAGGTCTTAACAATAGGTTTATACAGGATGTCTCAAAAAAAAGTGGTACATCTCACGTACCTGTAACTTATGTCTAGTCGAATAGCTTGTGCAATGGCAAACTGACAGAAATTGGGCAGTTTACATTAGAACATCGAATTTATTTCGAAGAATGTTACATGAAGACAAACCCCATCAGGGAATGAAAAAAAAACTGTTTCAAATGAAGTATCCGCAGAGGGAACTCCCTGTGACCAGCACTAATAAAGATCTATACAAGAAATGGAGGGGTGTAGGATAAAGCTCAGAGAAATAGGCGATAGGATAGCTGAGGATCCATTAATTTATGGACAGAATTCTCTCTGATATTATGAGAAGTCCCCGCAAGTCGGTAGTGAGGTTACCGCTGGAGGCTGGTGTATCTCGTACATCGCGTCATTGTAAAGTAAAAGATACGAAATAAAAAGGCTATCGAGTGCGTTTGATGCAAGGGTTGAAATTTAATGATCATGGGGAAAGGGAGAATTATTATAATTGGCTGTTAACATCAAATGCTAACAGTTACTTGAACCTCTTGCTTTCTTCATGTCAGATGAGGCCTGGTTTCAATGGTCAGGCTGCGTGAACTCATAGAGTAGCAGATACTGGTCGCAAGACAGAGGAGACAGGTGTTTGACGATTGTTGTCTGGCATAGTCTTTATTGGACCCACATGTTTCAAGTACACTGTGATAGATATCTGGAGATCTTTGACTCTCTCTACGCATAATTAACAGACGCAGAGAAGCTATGTGCAGTATTCCAATAAGGTGGAACAACCACTCACACATGCAATAAAAATTTGGCCCACATCACCATCATGCTTCCTGAAGACAGACTTGCTAGTAGGGGTCTCTGGCCCCTCTAGGTTTCAGAACTTTATTTATGAGACACACTAAAAAGCAAAGTGCATGCTGACAATCCTAGCACAACAGACGATCTTAAACGGTACATTACTAGAGAAATTAACATCACTACTGCTGAATTACTGTGTGCGTCACTGGTAACGCCATCACAAGAAGTCAGCGATGCCAGAATGCGCCAGTCACCACTTCCAGCACCCCTTATAAACAGGTAACTACATGTTTTTTTAACATAACTGTTATCTGTTCTCTTTTAGTTAGTTCATTGTTACCCGAATCTCGGGCGTGAGGCGTACCGGTATTATGTGGGACACACTGTAGATTAGTAACATTACTTCAGAAGATATGTTTGTATTACAGTTGCACGTGTAAAGTATGATTTTTTGTCCTCCAGCATCCGCAGAATAAATGTTACTTTTCAAAACAGCCATTTAATTGTATTTGAACCTGATACTTTGTTCTTATTTCTTCCTCTTCACAATTCGTAGTTAGAAAATATGAGGTAACTTATCTGAGTGATTTCAAAATTTGTGTTTGTAGTTTTCTTACATGAAACCTAAACGCAACTTCGGGAACATCCAGTGGAATCAATGGAATCAACAAATAATCAGCAGTTTTGTACCGCTGTTATAAATTGGCCTTTTGAATATGGTGCGACGGGAAAAGGTCTGATTTGGTTAAGTGAACCGCGCGACGGATTTTATTGTACAACAGTTTCAATCAGAGCAACGAAATCCTTGCATATTCTCATTCCACGAAATGTTCACCTTTTGAAAATGATTTCTTTCAGGTTAACACTTTTGTTACGCTGACACTCACAATATCTGCGCTGTAAACCGTTCACGGGACGTTCCGAGGTCAGTGTAGGAATATTTCTTATTTCTGAACGAATTGTGTCCTTTCGTTTCACAGTTACGTGTAGACGTCTACCACACATTGTTTGTTTCAGGAATCCCCAATGGAAGTAATCACAAAAGTCGGGTGACATGGTAGGTTAGAAAAACGTACCCACTCCCTGACATGATGGTTCCCAAACACTCCGGGAAATGCTGCCAGTGAAATTTGAGCACAATGGGACGTAGCGTCATCTTACTGAAACCAATGCTCATTTGCAGCCAACTATTCAAATTCAGGTCAGAGGAGTGTGACAACCGTGGGAGCATATCGCTGAGATGTGACTGTGATTGGTGGTCCATATTCATCATAATAAACGGAAGTGCACCATACTGTTACTTTTTGATTCTATAAGGAGCTTTAATGAGGTTCATGAGGATTATTCTCACGCCAGTAACCACTGAGTTGAAAATGGCCCTCGTCATTCATCCGCGGCGAATTCAAGAAGCCTTCATTGTCCTTAATTTTAGTCAACTGTTCAATAGAGTTATTGACATTTCGTAATCACTTTCATTTAACTGGTACACTACCTGTGTCTTTTACGGCTGCACCTTAAAATCATCCGTAAATTTCTGTGCACGCTACGACTGGACATTAACACTGCTGCCACAATTTATCTCGCATAATGGTTTGAACTGTTGCTTACAACATCCTACACCTCCCCTACTCGTTTCTGTGGGTGAAAGCTTTTCAACCTTCATGGCAATTTCAGTTTACGTTCACATTCTGTTGCTTCAAAGTTTAGCGCCTGTAACTTGACTACACGTGCCGATGGTGCAGGTTCATTCTGTCTAAGAAGTTATAACGGCATCGTTTCATCTTAAACGGCGAATCTTAACACTGTGTGTCAGCAACCACTCCATGGTGAAGAAGTCGGCGTTTGGTGCGGTGTAACAGGAACGTGCATCATTGGACTTATTTTTTTATACCGTCTGAGCTGTTTTCTGCTCGTGTTAATGCCGCTTTTCCTTTTTGTCATTTTGTCACCTTTGAGTGGTGTCGTATTCCTCTCTCAGTTACTATCTGCACAAGCTACTCACTTGCCTCCGTCAATGGGAGCAGCAGCGTTTATCGATACTGATACTGCTGTAACTTCTTTGGTGTGACACTCATATTTCCATGTCGTGGTGTGTGTGGCAGTTGGAGCAGCGAGGAAGTCTCTGAGGCGTGTGATCAGGCTGGGGCCGCTGGAGGAGTGCAAGCCTGGAAGAGTTGTGTGTCACTAGCTGCGAGAGCTGCTACGTACGTCGCCCACCGCACCTGCATACTGGAGTTGAGTAATCAGTGAACCTGGCTTGAAAGGTCAACCGTTGTGACATCTCTTCGTTAACTGCTGGTTGTTGCATCCAGGGCTGTCACCTCAAGCAGCAACGTGATGGTGTCATGGAGTCGGCAAAATTTTGCAGCCGTCTCCCTGTATAGTGTTTAACCATTGAAACCTTTGTAATTTGCTAGTGAAGTGCACCAGTGGTATCTACTGCCTTGTGGCCGTTAACGTTCCTGTCACCTGCCCTGGTCGTTAGCGCAGTTTTGTCGCAGTGTGTTTTCCTTGCCGTGTTGATGCTGTCTGGCACGATGTGTAGTTCGACAGCTTGATGTTGTTCTCTTTTTCTCTTTGAGCGTTTATTCTACCTTGACTGTGTTTATACGCCAATTATTAAGACATAATCCTGCTGCGATCCTCGTCTTCGCTGGTACCTTTGGTTGACATGCTGTTGGTCGGTTGGAAGGGAATTGATTAGGCCGTTGGTTGGTTCCTCAGCCGTCCGTAGGTCGTGCTGCAACCCGATTGTTTAGTGTTACGCTTGGCTGTCTGACTCGCCTAAACTGTGGTTAGAGCTTCCTCCCCTGGCCGCCCATTGGAACACTTCTCAGCACCACTGTTTGTTGTTTGTGATTGTGATTTTATTTGGTCGCAGGTACTTCATAACAACTTTAAGATTTGGCCTTCAGCCATGTTTCATTTATAGCTCTTGTTGCTCTGTATTTAGGCCTTCAGCCTCGTTTGTTTAGGAATCTGTGGCTCTAATATGTAAATCCTTGTCTGTAAGGTTTCTCTTTAATTATTTTGAATTCTTGAGACGGACTTCAGGCATGTTCTGTAAATGTTTATGTTAAAGTTGTCTTTTATTAGTCTTTGGTAATTGCTTGGGTCATCAGCCAACAAGATACTTAAAGTTTTTTAAAGATGTTTTTCTGTTATACAGTGTAAACCCTTATGTTTAAAGTCTCTCTTTTACTATCTAAACAAAATGTTTTTAATTGGGCTTTCAGCAGAAGAATTAACTTGAATTTTTATTAATATGACACTTAGCCGGAATTTGTAAATGCTTGGCTTTTAGAGAATTTCCTTAGCTAATCTGGTATATCATTTCTGCCTTTATCCGAGAAGATATGGTAATTTTACTTATGTAAGGCCTTCAGCACTTACTCTAAATCCAGGTGTTTTAAAAGCGATAATTTAAACTTGTTATGGAGAACTTACCTAGGCCCTCAACCGTGGATTGATCTTTGTTCTCTTAAAGAGAAAACTGCGCATTGGTTTAAGGAATAAAGTTGTGTGTGTTCTTGTATAACTAACAGTAACTGATCTTGGCCCCTTTCCGCAACCTGATCCGCTCTGTCTTGCGAAACCAGATTTCCACCCTCAACATATTAGCATATACAAAAAGTTTTATACATTTTCTACTCAACTCACTGAATATGAAAGACAGTACTGCATCTTCCAACAAGATGGGGCAACATGCCAAACGTCTAATATATCCCTGGAACGAGTCCATGGTGTCTTCAGTGAGGGACTAAGTTTTAGCAAAATTTATGGCCATCGCATTCACAGGATCTAACAACATGTGATTCTTTCGTGGGGACACCTGAAGAACTGGGTCTATGGAACAAATCCACACTCAATACATGAACTGGAAGACAACATCAGCCATGAAATTGCCGCCATAGATATTCAAACTCTACGCCAGGTGTATCTGAACACGCTTAGATGTGCACAGCTGTTTATTGATGTTGCAGGGGATCATTTTTGACACCTTGAGTAAATGAATTTTTCACTGTATTGTAAATAAGTAGTAATTGCATATCAACTCTTAGGTTCTGTATTTTTACTACATTATTTCCTTTATACTTACATGGGCTATCCTTATCTGCTCCACCCTGTGATATTCCTAACACTTTTTTCAGTATGGAATTTTTTTTTTTGAGATTTGTATTATCAAAGGGTTTGGCTATCTTACTAGAATGATTCCGTAATAGAACAGAAAACGAATTTAGTTTTTAATATGGCTTACCCTCCTTCTTTGGAAATATCATTTGCGTCTGATTTTACTTAACGTTTAGTATCCCTCTGTAACCTTCCTTAACTGTTTGTGGCTTGAAATTATTTATTTAGCCAAAATTTTGTAGTGTTTCTCGTTCTCTGTTGACCTCATCTTCTTCAGGCTGAAAATTTGTTAACACGATATCTGAGAGCAATAATGTGCCTATTTGTGAGTTTCCGGGTGGTATGTCTTATTATTGATTACTGTCTCTGTGGTGGTTGGTTTTCGAAAAATTCCAAGTTTGGATACTGAATGACGTTTTATTGTGATATCTTAGAAGTTAATACTTCCATGTGTGAATTTGGTATTATCATGCAGAGGCCTTCTGTTTACCTGTGAATGCGTGGTGGCTATCGTATTTTATGGACTGTAAGACGCATCTTAGTTTTTAACCACGATTTCAAAAAATAATATTGTTATCGTATTTATTATTAGGTTGCAAAGACAAACTAAAAAACTCTTAGTTTATAAAACCTAACTGAACTTGAAAATTCCTGAAAATTATTTTCACAACTTCTTCTTCTTCCTTTTCGCTGTCATTGTTGTCCTCTTTGTATATAATATTGTCTTCACTGCCATCGAGAATATTACTTACGCAGCACTTCTTGAAAGATTTAATAATAACTCTAAGATTTAATAATAACTCTAGACAATGGCTGTTTTATTCACTTGCACGTTTGTTTGATTGTAGGTCGTTTTGAAGCTCCCCTGTGCGTTAATTGATGTTGGATTTCATCCAGGAGCGAATTGTTCCATTTCTTTCTCATCTACACTTTAAACGGTGTATTTACAGAGACATCCGTAGGTTGCAGTTGGGAAATAAGTCCTCCCGAAATAACAAAGCTCTGAATTCCCTTGTCTCAGTTTCTCTTTCACAGAATTTTTCAAATGACTACTAAACTGGTCTAGCAGAAGAATAGAATTCTTCTTCACTAAAGCACCATCCATCTTTCCCACTCTGTGTTAAGCCATAATTTCATCAGCCTCGTCCTTCAAACCCTTATCACGTACGTGAACAACAGTACCTAGCGGTGTTTTTCGCTTCAAGATTACCGTTGGATTAAGTTTACTACCGACATGACAGGACAATGATGCAGTGCATTTTTTTTTACATCCAATTGTCTTTATAGTTGCGGTTTTTTAACCGTTCGTGGCAAAAGTTCTGTTAATCGGCACATCAAACGTCAGAGGAGGTTCGTTCACATTCGCTACTTGGCTCATTTCCACACTGGTTTTCTTTCGAAGTTGAATATTAAAACGAGGGTATGATAGTAGTTTCTCTTTATACTCTTGTGATATTTTCCGAGATGTTTTGGTTTGGTTCGTATGCTAAGTCCATGACACTTCATAAACACATTAGCACCAATCAACCCCACACGTAGAGTCTGTTTACGTTCAACTGTGGTGCTAGCATAGAAGCGTGTATTTGAATCATTATTATATTAATTGCAATAATATTTTGTCGGTGTCCATTTCAATGTGTCATCTTCCAGTTTTGGTCATTTTGCATTCAGTCCTCTACTTGCGTATGTAGTCTTCCTCATTTTTTCAGTTCTTGTTTACTAGCCTAACTATTGCGAATCGTTTTTTCGGCTGATGGAGGGCCAAAAATGCCACTCAGCTGCTCTATTTCCTTGTCTTATGCACATGAAATTACTTTTAGTTTATAAGGCGCACGATATGAATACCTTATATTTTTTCCATCACGAAACTAGCTACTAACAAAAATTTTATACTATTACGGATAACATATATCGCTTTCAGTTAAAGTTGACAGGCACCATAGACTGTAATTGTGCACCATAGGCTAGACAGTGTAGTGGGTTTGAGACGACGGTGCAAGGGGGAGACAGTGTTAGCAAGCTTGTGAATCTTCGCAACTCATGTTCGTCTCATTGGTGCACTACTGCTGCCAGTTGAATCCAATGCCAGACAGAGAGGTTTTCCGTGGCCTCTAATATATGGCAATTTTTTAGAATGGCAGTAATTGTAAATCAAACAACTGGACATTTTTATAATAATTTCGAGTATAAGACGCACTTGAACTGTGGAGGCAATGGTTCGAAGAAAGAAATAATTCTTGTAGTCCGTAAAACACTCCCTTCTTCTCTACAATGTAGTAGCATTAACGTATCATCAATGTAACAATAGTAATAAATGACCTTGTGTGCCATCTGTTTAAATTTGACAAAAGTTGGTACTTCATTAGGTTTTATGAATATTTCGGCTAAGTTTCCTAATGTGCAGTTGCCCAGGGCTAAACTATCTGGCTGGGAACAAGACTAATTTTGAAAGCAAACGGAAAAGTGAGTTGTAGTAACTGAATGATCACATTTATTTTAGCTGGAATCAGTTTCATGTATTTAATTAAATTATTTTGAATTATGTTATGTTTTTCACGGGGATATTTCTGAAAAGATTAGTGATGTCACAAGAAACCATTTCACTGTTATCAGTAAAATGACATACGAAACAGCTGTGACGTTGATGTTATAACTCATTACGAGACATACTGCAAAATACTGAAGATAGTAACACAAATCAAAGCAAATACATTACGAGAAGAAGGCAGCCACATCAGGTAACAAGATAAAGGCAATATGTAAGTAGGACACTGGTAGCATCAGAAATGAGCACAGAGCATTAAGAGTAAATGATTCACTAGTAACAGCTGTGTGCAGTCTTGGGGAGCATTATAAAAAGCATGTCATAATTGTTATTGAAAACATGGAATTATCAGGTAAAGTTAATGCTGTTATTCCACATCTCAGACTACTCATTTCAAGTCAGAACCATAAATATCATCCTCACTACGCCAGTAGACGCATGGTCCACGCAGAAGCCTGAAAATCAAAACATTCTTGTGGTTTTGGATAAAAATCAACGAAGGTAAGGGCGTTTTTTCTGATTTCAATAACAATTTGTTTGTGCAACCATTATTTTATCAGTGGAATGGCCAAAATATACTGAAGTTAAGCCTTCGTATAAGAAAGGAAATAAAGAAATACCGCCAAACGTCCATCAAATTTCATTTTGGTCAGCTATCTCGAAAATTTAGAAACGATCGTATACAAGCAGCTTCTTAACGATCGGGCTACAAATCAAATTTCGGAATCGTAAAGGACTTCCGTGTTTAGAAGGCTGTTTAAACATAGACCGAGAATAAATATTAGACAATAAGCTACCGTCAACTGGTACACTCTGTGATTTGTCAAAGGCATATGATTGTGTATGAGAAATCCTTTTGCATAAATTACAGTGTTACGGTGTAGCAGGAAATGCTCTGAAATGCTTCAGATCTTATCTCTCTGTTAAGAAACGAAGGATATCAAAAGGTAAAGTTGTATATAAAACTATCAGCCATTATACAACTGAGACTTAAGGAGCAATTATACATCTGGTGTCCCACAAGGTACCATTTAAAGGCCCTTACATTTCCTTGTGTATATCATTGATCTTTCATCAGTAATACTGGTAGATGCCAAGTTTGTTTCGTTTGCACGCGATAGAAACATTTTAGTAGTTGCTGTGGAAATTTTGCGTCAGTTGTCAAATGTCTGATAATCGGATAACATAGTCCAGAAACAGGTTACGATAAAATTATCATTCGTTTGATAACCGGTGTGTAATATTCTCAGTACCGACTCATGAGGCAGTTGTACAGTGGCTTCACAACAGATAACCAGAGATAAACATTGAAGAAGCAAATAGCAAATCGAGTGTAGTTTCAGGAATACCGATTAATAAAATTTATGTGCACATTCTGATACCATTAATAGGCATTCTTATCAACAAACTTAGAAAAAAAAGAAACCACTATATATAGTTCAGAAGAGTCCCTCCCCCCACCCACCTTTCAAGAATATTCCTAAAATATGAGGGCAGTCATGGAGAAGAAATTAACGATGTTAAATTCTTCTAGGGACTACAATTTGATGGTGTATTCATGTCGGTAGACCATAATACGGAACTGATGATGTTACTGAACAAATCTTTATTTGAGGATGCAACAGATGTAGGTGATACAATAACAAAAAAGCTAAGATATTTCGCTTACTTTCATTTCAAAATGTCAAATCGGATCACTTTTCTGCAGTAACTCATTAAGTGGAATTAAAATTTTCCGAGCCGAGAAGCGTGTAGAAGTAGTAGTAATTGGTGTAACAAGTCGTGAACGTCCTGTTGCGGGTGTTTAACAATTGCGAATTGTAACTACTGGTCTATAATACATTTATTCCTTGATGAAATTTGTCATAAATAGTATATCACTTATTTCAAACCAACATCTCAGATGATCAGTACTTGAAATAAGAATACCACTTTGATACAGAAAGTTCTACATTATTCGGCAACACCAATTTTCTCTAACTTGCCAACAGACATTTGAAGTTTAACTACTAACGAAGTTCAGCTTAAGTGAAGCCTAAAGTAGTGGTTGGTGGCTAGTTCCGTTTATTCCCATGACGAATTTCTTAGTAGAACCGAATGGATTCTACAAATTATTAATAGGTTTCAAATAATGTGAGCAATACGTAAGAACTGACTTCTAGACATCATCAGTTTGTGATTAACTCTTACATGAAAATGTGTTTAAGAGTTTCTGACGTATTACACACCCATGAGAACCATTTCACATTGGATCTGTGGAAGGTAGATTAGCATACTTCTCTTCCTTTGCAAATATGTATAGTGCATTCTTGTTTTATGACAACCTTGAGGGTCTCACTCTAGATCCATGGAAAAATAGTGTATCTAATCTAAGCTACTCACTCTGCTGGTAAGGGTAATAATTTCCATTTATGCACATTTTAAGGGTGTGGGGTTAATGGTTTCTACTACAGATCTCGTCCAAACAGTGCTGATGACAACCTGATAAATCATTTGTGTATACTGGGGTTGCTCGGATCCTGCCAGGATAATTGTCAATTTGTACTGGGATTTCATACACAGTCGTGATGACAATACTGAGTGAAGTAAGGCGAAAATTATTTGTGTCATTGAGCAACCACTGAGACTGTCAACAATTAAAAAGTTTTCTGCGAGCAAAATTTTCTGTAGTATAGTGTAATTCGTTCACGTCAGTTTCTATACAGGGTGTAAACGGTATGAGGCGCCAAAATTATACAGATGCCACATCTCGCAATGCTTGACAAAAAAGTCTAGTAACATGTTTGCGTATTTCCTACGGTTGTCCCAGAAAAAAAAGTTTGTCTCAGGATAATGGTTTTGGAAAAGTAGATTCTTGGCCATGCACGTACGTAAGCAATCGGTTCCTGTTATTTCCCGCTGCGCGTATTGACATAGCGAGCGTAAATCGTAAACACATAGGCAACTGCGGCCTGAGTGGCTGCGTCACTGTAATACACCGAGCGACGACAGTAGGCGAGTAACCTGTGCAAATGTTATTGCAACTCTGTTACCTGTTAGGATGGAAAGGAGATTTACTATAGCTGAACTATGTGATATGCGTTTAATTTATGGCGAGACAAAAGGTGTTACTAGGGCAGCTGTACGAATTTATCGAGAACGCTTCCCACAACGACGACTTCCTGCACAAGAGACATTTGCTGCTGTGCACCAAAGGTTTGTGTCATTGTAATTCTCTACTTGTATGTGAATGCATTTACATCTTAATAAAGTACAATAATTTTCTGTACCTTTGTTAATTTTCGTCCGTATGCGAAGCGTATCTTCTGTTCTGATATGTTTTCCGTTTTTGTTGCATCATGACAGATTACAACTGACGAGTACGTATTTAATTTCCTTACATTCAGAGATACTGGCTCTTTACAGCCCCGCGCAGAAGTCAGAGGCCCACGACGCGCCGATCGTGCATTGGAAGCTGAGGAAAGAATTCTGGACCCCATCCAGGAGGATCCTTCATAGAGTACTAGAAGCATCAGCCCGCCACGTGGGTATATCGCACACTGTCGTTCATCGCACTTTGCAAGAAGAGCGTCTGCGGCCTTACCACATTCAACGCGTAAAAGAATTGGAATAACAAGATTTCCCTCCACCACGTGAATTCTCAGAGTGGTTTTTTTTACACAGTGCGCAACATGATTTTGTCAACAAAATACTCGTCACAGATGAAGCGCGTCTCACTCCCGACGGAATAACTAATTTCCATAACATGCACACGTGGAGTGTACACAATCCTCGCCACATAGTGGCAACACATTTCCAACGACGATTTTCCATAAATTTGTGGGAGGGTATGCTAGATAATTACATTATTGGGCCCTATGTTTTACCTGCACGTTTGACTCGTAACTATTACCGAACGTTTCTAGAGGAAACATTGTTACCAACGTTGTTAGACGACATTCCGTTAGGTATACGTCATAACATGTGGTTCCTCCACGATGCTGCTCCACCCCACCTTGGTCACAGAGTATGCAGATTTTTGGATAGTCGATTTCCAGGACAATGGATCGGGTGCTCGGGTCCACGTCGATGGCTAGTATGCAGCCCTGACTTAAATCAACTGGATTTTTACTTTTGGGGCCATATGAAGGAACTTGTTTATGCTGAGACAGTAAATAATGTGTACGAATTGACGCAGAAGATTTTAGATGGTGCCAATACCACAAAGGCCAATGTGTATGTGCGTGAAAGAGTACGACGAAACTGGGTTCGCCATAATGAAGCAAGTGTAGAAGCGAATGGTGGTAATTTCGAACATTTATTGCAGTAATGGAGTAAGAGGAAACGAAGTAATGGATTTTCTTTTGTTACGATGTTCTTGTACAGAAGGAAAAAATGTGAATTTAGTACTCGTTATGGCATTGCCGTAAAAAGGTGAAACAGTTGATTGTAATTAATGCACAACCATCTACTTGATGACTGATTGAATTTGTACTAATGGAATTACATTGGGTTTGATATTAGCTAGTGATTACTATTACGACCTTCGTTATCGACTTGTTGAGAAACAGACTGGTTGTATTCAATTAACGTAAAGAGAATTACACATTCTTGACAACCCAAAAACCGTTTACATTCCTTTTTTCGGTACCATCTGATTATCACACTACGTCGGTGTACACGTCTAATGATTTCAATCCTATGGTCGGCTCGTTGACTTTCTCAGGCCGCCCCGTCATTGTAGGCAATAAGTTTGGTATGTCATGTACTGTCGGTTGACTACGTAAACAGAAATGCATATACTATCTATCCTAAGAATATTAGGTTCTAATAAAGTACATGATACAAGAAAATGCCATTAGACTTTCTTGTGAAGCACACCGATATGTACCATCTGTATAATTTTGGCGCCTTATACCGTTTACACCCTGAATAGATAAGCCAAAGCTGCAACTGACTGTCTCACTCACTGACTCATCATCACTCAGGCCAAATCACTAACGATAGAAACTTAAAATTTGCAAAGGATGTTGAACTTATACTGTAGGCATTTATAAGGAAAGTATTTTTTGGAATTCAATCTCTAGGGGGGGGGGGGGATACAAAACGGAACGTTTTCTGAAAATATGTCATTGTTTATGAAATTTAGGTGCTAGGTGTACAAAAATTGGCATCTGGTTTCTCAGTCAGAAATAAACACATGTTTCAGAATTTTTGGAAATTTAGCCCCTATGAGTGACAAACAGTAGATGAAACCTTTTCTTAAGAAATAAACCATTATTAAAGAACTACAGAAGTATTTTTAAAGCACATCCAGTACTTTTGGGGATTCAACCCCTTTGGCTTCTGCCGTTTTTCGCGTGGATATGGAGGGTCGGCATGGTTAATCGGATGTGGCAATGTTAGTTGAAGGGGTGGCCGGATGCCCTTCCTGCCACCACCCCATATCCCCCGGGAAGGAATTAGTCTACCCCAACTGTCTGCGACTAGTGTAATCCATGGAAGAGTGAGAAAGTGGTCAGATGTCTAGACTAGACTACAAAAGTTGTATTTGGTTTCTGATTCAGAAACAAAAAAAAAACGTGTTTCAGTACTTTTTAAATTCAACCCCTAGGGGGGTAAGTTAGTGGGGATTTTTTTAAAATAAATCGCTATTAAGGGATTAATATAGCATTTTCAAAGCTACATCTATAAAAATTGGTATCTGATTTCTCGGTTTGAAATAAAAAGTATACGTACCACACTGTTTTAGGATGTTCTACTCCTACTGACGTGAAATAGGGGGTGAAACATTTGAGAAAATAAATCGTTTTATTAAAAGAATTTAAACTTGAATAAACGATAACTGGTGTTTCAATTCTCGATTACATATAAAGAAATATGTGTTACGAGGTGAAAGTTCACAAGAAAGCAAAAGGCCCTTGTACACCAGCTGCAGAAGTACTTTCGGAAAAGGCCACGCTTGTGTGGCCTTAGGTAGAGTGAAGAACTTAGAAGGCGTTGGCATTTACGAATAACATAAAAAATCGGTTAAAGAAAAAGAAAAAGAAAACAAAAAGATAAACCGAGTAGACCATACAATCTATGACAGTGAAGCAGCGGACGCTAAGGTAGTAAAAAACTATAAATTAATTTCAGACCATTATTACCTTATCCCAAAATATTCAATCTCATTTACGTCAAAATATTTGCTTTAGGTGCCTCTGCAATCGGCATAATTTTGATTCTAAATGTTTGAGCTCACCCTTTTTTGTTATAGTACCTGAAAACTGCGGATGGCTTTACATATTTGCTATGGTACACAAGCTGCGGATTCCTCTATGTATGCCGTTGCCTATTAAATTCGAGACGTATTATCAGCAAACCATCGCTGCACTCCCATGATAAATACTGGTGATTTATAACGAGAACGAATAGTCCTTGCTGGAGCAAAATCTAGCAATGGAGTCAGTGTCACGGAAGAGCCAGGAGGCTGGTGTTAGAACTGTTAGCTAAACACGTTGCAACGGCCCCTGTGCGAACGGAACACAAAGCCCGCTCATGTTCAGCTGGCGTCCAGCCTAAACGCCGGTCAGCGAGTCATCTCGCACAAATTGTGCCATTATTGTCCTGTCACAGCTGTCGGGTTTGGATCAGACGAGCAGACCGTTGCTGAGTGACGTGTATCTAAGTTAAGCCGTGCGTCCAGCGAATCGCGTGAGCTTTGCTGGGAATCGTCAGAATAGGCCCCTCAGATGGAGAGAAGCACGGCATACCATGACGCGCTTCACTAGCAAGCCACTCTCCGATTTCCTGCAGCCACGTTGTACATGGGTACATATACTAGCATGAGAGTTCATAAACTACCCTATGATTAACGTTCTTCAGCATCATACGCTGCATGTCGCTCCCGAAAAACCATAACATCGTTGACTGAAATACATCATAAATGAAACTATTATGCTGCGTCGAGAGATGTAGCTTCTTTTCTGGAGTTTAAAAGGCAGGGTGCACTTTACGTGTGAACAGTGTGCATTAATTATTCCCTTTCTACATCTACATCTACATACATACTCCGCAATCCACCATACGGTGAGTGGCGCCGGGTACCTAGTACGATAACTAGCATCGTCTCTCGCTGTTCCACTCCCAAACAGAAGGGAAAAATGACTGCCTATATGACTCTGAACGAGCCCTAATGTTTCTTATCTTATCTTTGTGGTCTTTCAGCGAAATGTAAGATGGCGGCAGTAAAATTGTACTGCTGTCGGCCTCTAATGCTGGTTCTCTAAATTTCCTCAGTAGCGATTGAAGAAAAGACGCCTCCTTTCCGGTAGAAACTCCCATCCGAGTTCCTGAGGCATTTCCGTAACACTGTCGTGATGATCAAACCGACCAGTAACAAATCTAGCACCCCGCCTCTGAATTGCTTCTAGATCCTCCCTCAATCCGACCTGATAGGGATCCCAAACGCTCGATCAGTACTCAAGAATAGGTCGTATTAGTGTTTTATAAGCAGTCTCCTTTACAGGTGAACCACACTTCCCAAAATTCTACCAATGAACCGAAGACGACTATCCGCCTTCTCCACAACTGCCATTACATGCTTGTCCCACTTCATATCGCTCTGCAATGTTACGCCCAAATATTAAATCTACGTGACTGTGTCAAGCACTACACTACTAATGGAGTATTCAAATATTACGGGATTTGTTTTCCTATTCATCTGCATTAATTTACATTTATCTATATTTAGAGTTAGCTGCCATTCTTTACACCAATCACAAATTCTGTCCAAGTCATCTTGTATCCTCCTACAGTCACTCAACGACGACACCCTCCCGTACACTACAGCATCATCAGCAAACAGCCTCACATTGCTATCCACCGTATCCCAAATATCATTTATGTAGATAGAAAACAACAGCGGACCTACCACACTTCCCTGGGGCACTCCAGATAATGGACACCTCCGATGGACACGCACCATCGACGACAACGTACTGGGTTCTGTTACTTAAGAAGTCTTCGAACCACTCACCTTTAACCAGCCAATAAACAGTTTGAAAATCCACTGTAAGAAAGTCACAATTTTCTCTAAAATCTCAAGACTTCCGGATGTGTTGTTTACCTTGGATCTCATAAATTTCCGAACGACTCGGCTTCTTAGCAAAAGCAAATTAAAACGTATTTTAAAAATTACTAGAGCATCGAAAATATGGATTCACACTAACCACATTGAATCACGACTCCATGAGTGGAGGGGACGCTAATTTCTTACTTCTGGAACCGCCGATTGTTCTTATTTCAATGACAGGATTAAAGATTTTGTTTCTAGAATACCTAGAGACTCAATACTTTATAACAACAATAAGTTCCTCTCAAATCAGTAAGAGGAAGCAGAAAATGTCCAACCTCGCTTACAGACGATCTGGAACACCTTCGAGAATCAGAGGTCCAGCACAGAGGACATACAAACGACAAGCGAGCTCTGATAATCACGTCACCTACAAGCAACTTCGCAAACGACTTAGTCAGTCTAGGAGAAATAACTAAGTACTTTCAGAGACCTGCCACCCCGCCGAAAAATCAGCGAAGGCTTGGAATAGGCGGACCAAAGTCTGAAGCTGCAGTTCCGTCTGAGGATCTAAATGAGCATCTTCCTACGCCGATATCTTCACTTGACCAACGCACAAGGACGCACACCATCGACTCCCTTAAAGTTTCAACAGTTAGTACAAACGAAATATTTTTCTTCTGCCGGTAATTCGTAACAAATTTCCAAAGTCAGTTGAGGGAAATCGCTCTGCGCCTACAGAGCACGATAACAATACACATGATCAGTTTTCTCGTTGACCCTCTACCGTCCAAAATAACGGACATTTTTAAGCATTCGCTGATCTCCAGCATCTTTCCAACAGCGTCAAAGCCGCGACATAAAATCTGTATCCATAAAGGAATCTTCCAGACTGCTTTCTGACTACAGGCCCTTTTGGATTTTACTAGGATTATACAAAAAATGATGCATAGTTCACGAACAGCTCACTAATTACTGAACATTAAATAACTATTTATATGAATACCAGTCTGATATGCTACAAAATCGGAGCAAGACCGTTCTTTTTGGATTCCAGCAACACTTTCGACACTGTCGAGTTTGACACGCTGTTTGCTAAACTCACAAGCCAAAATTCTTCTGTACGTTGGCTTCACCCATGCTTTACATCTCGCCAAGATCGTGTAATTATAGGAACAAAAATGTCGCGAAGGAGGGATGTAATATCAGGGGTTCCACAAGGACCAGTATTGGACACCCTACTCATCTCATTATATGTTCATGAAGTGTCAATTATTCCCTCCTGCTGAAAATATCGCCTATTTTCTGGAGATATTCACTTACTTCTCAAACAAGTTCAACAAACCTGTGCACATCCATCCATTACGAAAATGTGAATTTACTTGTGCCATCAGGTGCGCCCAAAACATAGCTTTCAAACTTAACCCAACTAACAAGCAAGCAATATTAACTGCTCACAAAAGACTTATTACGACTTAATTCAGAGAATATCTCCCACCATTAATTATAAACGGCATATATATAACATTTTCTTTTCCTGCAAAGAACTTGGGGACAATTCTGGACCGTGACCTACACTGGAATGAACACACGACTGCAGACAGCTTCTTTGTCACTTCACTCGCTACGGGGATGTAAAAAAAAATATTTTCTTTCTAGCTTAAATAAAGCTCGTACATACAACAATGCACTCCATACTTGACTGCGGTGATTCCATCCACCAAGGACTTTCGAACGAAAGCTCAGGCAGCCTCGTACTGGCGATGAATGCTTCTGTACGATACATTTATGACGTACGGTATTTCGACCATATCACACTAGTCTAAGAAAAGTTATCATGCTTACGTGCCGATAAGCGTACAGACTATCATACTCTGTGTTTGCTTTTTCGTCTTCTCAATCATTGCATTCCCTATTATTTGTCTTCAACTCTTACTCTACTAACTGAACAGCGCAGCAGAAATATGGTTTCTCAACACTGTCATGTTCTCTGAATCATTTCCTGTATCAGCAACCCGACTTTGGAATAATCTTTCTCAAAATATCAGAAAAATTAGATGACTTCCAAACTTTAGGAGACAGGTATGGTCCACATTGTAACCTTCGATCACAACAGCCATCTCTTCTACACTTTCTGCCGTTAATTCTCGTCATTCCCCCTCCCCTACAAGTTACCCTACCCCTTGTCAGCCGAGTTCTACATTTATATTGGTTCTTTTCTAAGAGCCACGTTCTCTTCTTTTAATTATTCCGCTTTTTATTATACTAAACGTGGCTTCAAATTTACTAAAGTAATCTTTGCCATTCTAAATGACTTATTATTAGTATTATTATTTTTGTTAGTGTTAGTTATTATTCTTATTATTGGCAGTATTTTGAAATACTTTTGGTATTTGTTGTTCCTAGTAGGAGAGGGCATTAAGGCTCTAATTTTTCAGACTTAATAAGCAATAAATAAATAATGAGCAAATAGTCCCCTTACTTTGCAATATGTACCTCGTGCCATGAATGTGTCTCACCGCACTATGACCCTTCATTAGTCCTAAGATGGTTCATCATCAGTTGTTAATAAACTGCACGATTCATACGTTATGCACATGCTGCATTCATTTACTCACTAACTTTGTTAGCATAATAAATTAAAACAATAGCGAACTGCAAATAGTAATTACTGCTAGAAGCTGGATCATTAATAACAAAAGATTAGTTAACTAGTTGTTTATCAAAAAAGTGTTGAGGGTTTAACTCGTCCTCTGATGTATTCAGATAAACATATTATGAGTAAAGAGGTTGCTTGCAGTAGGAAGTTATAAAATCTAGGCTATAGGTATTTTTCTCTATCTTACAAATGGTTTTTCAGGTACAGAACTGATATTCGTACAGCAATTAGCTAATATTATTATTAAAAAAATGACATGAAATATCTTAGTGACTGATGTACGGAAAATTACTCTATTAATTCACACTTTTGTTCGGTCGTTTATACGTCTCTGAAAGCGTATACATGCTTGGCTGTGTCTGCAGCAAGTGATCACACGGACGGGATTAGGCAACCTTCCAGATGGGAATGTGTTGTGTATACCACTGGGCCTCTGACAGCAGCAAGAAAGCTTTATCTTCATAATCTTCAATAGACTTCACTACGCTGCTCTCGTATCTGATTATGTTACTGCTGCATCATTATGTGTGTCTGTATGTGTGTGTGTGTGTGTGTGTGTGTGTGTGTGTGTGTGTGTGAGTCAGTGTGAATATCTCTGTCATCAGTGAAAGGGACATGACGTGAATCATGACGTGAAAATGGGACAGTATAAAATCATTTCCGTCATCGTTGTTCCAAAATTCCACGGCCCTGTCACTTACACTCTCTCACAGCAAGTGCCAGTATAGCAACCCATCAGCTCCACATACAACCCATTCCTCAAAGCACCGCTTAACCCACATGTTCTAAATGGATTTGTTACAGGTGCAGGTAGAAAAAGTTAGTGCAGTACAGTAAAGTGCTTTGGTCTCATTACAAGATTGTGCTTTAAAAACCGACAAATGGTAATCTAATAGCGTCAATCCTTTTAATATTAAAAACATATTTTATCTTCTTAATATTACAATCTTAACTATGCATATTTCAATAAATGATCTAGGATAAAGAGGGACAAATGTGCCGCTCTCAGTACTTCAGCATCCTGACTAACAAGGAAATAAAATTACAACAAAGAAAATAACATACAAAAAGAATTCTGGGTGAAAGGCAAAATGTATATACCAAAACAGGGTATGAATGTGCGAAGTAATTGGGCACCGTACACGAAAAAACACAATAAAAACAATTAGCAATCATACAACACAGTTATAGCAAAAGCTGGATCAAAACTGCATTAAACAACGTAAATTATGCATCATTTTGTGCGCACCAGAGGCGAAGAAACTCATTTTCTCAGTGCGGATTGCTGAGTGCGGAATATTGGAACGACTACTGTTACGTAACGATATTAAATCAGTAGGCTTCAACCCAGGCGACCCGTCATAGATTTTTATACATAGGCATGAGACCTGGATACCAGAAAATGCATTAAAGCGCTACATTGTTCCATACTGCCTCTTATGTCGCTTGTCTGATGTCCTCTAAGGAACTGAGCAGTTGAGTCTACAGACGTATGTGGTCTTCACATAGCCCAGAGTAGCAGAGCAGGGATCATGGAGATTAACGATGATCGATTTATCCTGACGGAAATAATTCCATTCGAACTTCCCGGTAACATGAAGATGTGACAACGCGACCAAAAGCGAGGGACCACTAGAACTTCTGCAGGACGGATGACTTCTTAGGTCAAGAGAGGTCAAGAGCCAGGAAGCCAGAGTTGAGTCGAAAACAGCGATCCACTGTTATACCAGCAGGGAAAGAAACGCCGTGCGCTGTACGTCGTCCACTGTGCCATGATATTGGTTGTCTGGATCGGGCTGCAGAGTTGTATGTGGGGGAAGCTGTGGAATGGTTCTCCAAGTGAGAACATTCTTTATTACTTGACGCCTACTGTTCAGTAATTTTATGTCAGCTGTCCAGGACTCGATCGTGCTATATCTCGCGATGTCCCTGATGGTACGCTGAGACAATAGCAACTGGCACTGTAACCGTCCTTGCTGGCGCGTGTCGTCTTGACACCTTGGCGCCGTCGGGTAAGCTTGGTGGTAGAATACCGCCAGCGGCATGTGAGCTGGTGCAAGTAGAACTCAGGGTCATTACAGGCCAGCTGGCGTGTCAGGCAGTGGAAGCCACTAGGCGGCCTCGATTATTGGGATCCCTTTCGAATCCCGGAACAATTAGGGCTCTCTGAGCGCTCGTAGGTCAGCGACTTCTGCTAGTAGTTTGATTAGGCAGGAGTAGCTAGGCCGAGTGATAACTAGCACAGTGAATACGATAGTCGAATGCATGATGCTTGTGGAGTGCTGCCACCGGATGAGCTGGGAACGTTTATACTCCCACTGGCATGGTGTGTAATGACAGGAGGAACTACCCCTTTGTGTAGGCAACTGTTGAAACACCAGATTGCAAACCACCGAACAGCAACACTGTCAACACTGATGGAAAGACGCTGCAGTAAAGGTTTTCATAGTTGTAGCAACCAGATGGGGATTGCATTGGTGGCTGGTTGAGAAGGCTTGCATGAAGCATACATCATATAATGGTTATAAGCTCGATTTCTGACTCTTACGAATAATTTGTGTGAGCTCAACAGATGAACGGGTGGCCGCCCTATTATTCTCAATACCGATAACTTTATCATCGCCAATCTCCAGTTTCTGAGGGCCCTAGTGTTTGCAGTGTGTGTGAGCTGGACTTCTCACGTAAAAATAACAGGGTGGTCACGTGACAAACTGTTAGTGGATATCGACAATGCCACCCTGCTGCATTCCCGTATGATATTCGAATTGTTTGTGATTTAGCGTTTCTGATTTATCAATGTTTGAAGTATTATATACTTAATAAAAATTGTTATTGGCGAGAGCATTCCAAATACACTTCTGGAAATGGAAAAAAGAACACATTGACACCGGTGTGTCAGACCCACCATACTTGCTCCGGACACTGCGAGAGGGCTGTACAAGCAATGATCACACGCACGGCACAGCGGACACACCAGGAACCGCGGTGTTGGCCGTCGAATGGCGGTAGCTGCACAGCATTTGTGCACCGCCGCCGTCAGTGTCAGCCAGTTTGCTGTGGCATACGGAGCTCCATCGCAGTCTTTAACACTGGTAGCATGCCGCGACAATGTGGACGTGAACTGTATGTGCAGTTGACGGACTTTGAGCGAGGGCGTATAGTGGGCATGTGGGAGGCCGGGTGGACGTACCGCCGAATTGCTCAACACGTGGGGCGTGAGGTCTCCACAGTACATCGATGTTGTCGCCAGTGGTGCACTTGCCCGTCTACCTGGGACCGGACCGCAGCGACGCACGGATACACACCAAGACCGTAGGATCCTACGCAGTGCCTTAGGGGACCGCACCGCCACTTCCCAGCAAGTTAGGGACACTGTTGCTCCTGGGGTATCGGCGAGGACCATTCGCAACCGTCTCCATGAAGCTGGGCTACGGTCCCGCACACCGTTAGGCCGTCTTCCGCTCACGCCCCAACATCGTGCAGCCCGCCTCCAGTGGTGTCGCGACAGGCGTGAACGGAGGGACGAATGGAGACGTGTCGTCTTCAGCGATGAGAGTCGCTTCTGCCTTGGTGCCAATGATGGTCGTATGCGTGTTTGGCGCCGTGCAGGTGAGCGCCACAATCAGGACTGCATACGACCGAGGCACACCGGGCCAACACCCGGCATCATGGTGTGGGGAGCGATCTCCTACACTGGCCGTACACCTCTGGTGATCGTCGAGGGGACACTGAATAGTGCATGGTACATCCAAACCGTCATCGAACCCATCGTTCTAACATTCCTAGACCGGGAAGGGAACTTGCTGTTCCAACAGGACAATGCACGTCCACATGTATCCCGTGCCACCCAACGTGCTCGAGAAGGTGTAAGTCAACTACCCTGGCCAGCAAGATCTCCGCATCGGTCCCCCATTGAGCATGTTTGGGACTGGATGAAGCGTCGTCTCACGCGGTCTGCACGTCCAGCACGAACGCTGGTCCAACTGAGGCGCCAGGTGGAAATGGCATGGCAAGCCGTTCCACAGGACTACATCCAGCATCTCTACGATCGTCTCCATGGGAGAATAGCAGCCTGCATTGCTGCGAAAGGTGGATATACACTGTACTAGTGTCGACATTGTACATGCTCTGTTGCCTGTGTCTATGTGCCTGTGGTTCTGTCAGTCTGATCATGTGATGTATCTGACCCCAGGAATGTGTCAATATAGTTTCCCCTTCCTGGGACAATGAATTCACGGTGTTCTTATTTCAATTTCCAGGAGTTGTACATGCCCTAAGCAGCACTCTCTCTTTAGGTAGGCAGAGCAGCTCTGCATGTGCTCAGTAAACTTGCATTGCGTAAAGCGACTGTTCCATGATGGCGATCATCCTATCATGACTGTACTTTAATCTGCTGTGAAGTTTAAAAACGCAAATTTCCATAGTTATAACCTGATAGTCCTCTAATTTATTCACGTGTGCTTTCTTTGGATGTGCGGCGGCAATTTGGTTACCACGTATAATTCGCCAGACGGTTGCGTTATTTTGCAGACCGAGGCTCATACTTCGAATTAGATCACATGACAAAGGGTCACTTATACAACTCATCTCAATATCGAACACCATCGCAGAGAGAAACGTTCGTGACATTCTGTAACGGTGTGCGCCATTACAGTCAGGGGGCTTTTACGCAGATTAATACTGACCGCGATAAGCTCTTTATTGTATTCGACAAAGTAACTGTGGCGATTGCATTTACGTATTAGCCACAGTTTAGTGGTTACCGACTATTAGCAAAGCCAGAAAATCTGTTACTGGACACGTCCCTACGAAATGATTGTTATGTAGTAATCCTTAATTCAAAATGAACGCAAATATGTAACAAGTATAAGTTATTCGACTTAAGTGGTACATTTATCACAGCAGTGATAAATGAATAGTGAAGGAGAATCGTCCAATTGAAAACTGACGAAAGATGAAGCGGATTCCTCTTTTAAGCAGCACTTAAAGGGCATCGAAGCAGCATTACATCTATGATAAACTGTCCCTAAAATTTATGCTTTTATGTGATTCTGAGAAAGTACCTCTTCAGACCCTAGAGAATTTATACCTTGAGAAACATAATTAATGGGAACGGAGTCTGCTTGAGGCAGGAGAAGTAACCCTCCAAATACAGTGGGGTCTTTAGTGATTCCAGTGTATAATTTCTCTAAAATAAATATATATTCCACAGAACTATGAAAAATTGGACTTTTCTTGAAGTTAGTAACAGTTGCTTAATACGTTAATAAAACTTTTTGAGTTCATTTGGTTTTGCTGAAGATCATGATAGAACCACCGAATAGCACTGGCGTGATATTTAAAATATATTAATATTGTTTTACAATCAGTAATTGTTGCTGTATTTGATTTGTTACATCCTCGGAAATGTTGGTGAAAATGCGGTTGTTGGCAGGACTCCGCATGCCGTCACTTATTTGTTGCATGCTTGTGGCGACTAGTTCTGTGCTTGCTGGATTTAGCTGAAAATGACTCGTCACCATTTCGAAAGGAAAGTGCTTGAAATAGTACTGCAGGGTAGTTCGGAAGAAAATTTGGGCAGTGCAAACATCTAGCCTGTAGAGGGACTAACACATACTTCTGACTTTTATAAGTACTTATTGTATTTTAAGTTACTATACACTTGCGGTAGCGTGAAGTGCCACGATATGTACTTTTCATCTCTTTGGGCTGGGTCACAAAAGAAAGAAGTGTGGCGTAAACACGAGTTGAGAATATCTAGTGGAAGAGAAGAAAGATGCAGAATAATGGGAGTAAATTCACTGTAAGAACGAGGACGTTGTGGAATCAGCCTTTCAATCTGAAACTTCCTGGCAGAGTAAAACTTTGTGCCGGACCGAGACTTAAACTCGGGACCTTTGCCTTTAGCGGGAAAGTGCTCTACCATCTCAGCTACCCAAGCGCCACTCACACCCCGTCCTCACAGCTTTACTTCCGCCAGTACCTCGTCTCACACTTTCCAAACTTCACAGAAGCTCTCTTGCGAACCTTGCAGACCTAGCATTCCTGGAAGAAAGCCTTTAAATTTTTTTCTCAGAAGAAAATAGTTGATGAAATACTAAAGTGGGCTAGGAAAGAGGGAAGTCTTGGGCATGGTAGCAGATTGACACCAATAGATGCCTTTCAACAGAAGTGCTTTATCTGTGTCTTGATTCTACCAGGTAAGTACAAGGCCCATAATGAAGCAATTACACATCTGTGGAATGAAAGGGATGGTAGATCAATTTTTAGTGGAGCAGTGATTGAAAATCATTTTACCCAGTTCAAGATTCAGGTAACAATTGTTTCATATTCTCCAAGAAAAGGAGTAACTTTACTCTGTAAAATGCATTCGAGGAAGGAAGTGGAAGATCTTGAAGAATCCAAGCCACTAATGATTCTGGATTACAACAAAATGAGGTCAGGAGAAGATATAATGTACGAGCATATTAGAACTTACATTACAAAGAGGATGACAAGAAGGTGGCCAATGGCATTATCTTATAACATTACTGATATTAGTGCACTGAATGCATTTGTAATACGGCTAAAAGAGGCAGACATTGCTCTTAGAACTACGAAAGCAGCCCATTCGCAGAAATCTAGACAATATTAGTTCCTCAGCACTTTTCACCAGAGCCATAGACAAAACACCGAGGACGGTGTACATTCTAAGAAAGATATGTGGATAGAAAATACACTGAGAAGGGTTCAAAATATGGATATTCTGTGTGTAAAAAGCGCTCTCTAATTTCTTTCCTTAAATTGAATTGGATTGGATTGTTTGGGGGAAGAGACCAAACAGCCAGGTCATCGGTCTGATTGCATTAGAGAAGGACGGGGAAGGAATTCGGCCGTGCCCTTTCAAAGGAACCATCCCGGCATTTGCCTGAAGCGATTTAGGGAAATCACAGAAAACCTAAATCAAGGTGGCCAGACGTGGCATTGAACCGTCGTCCTCCCGAATGCGAGTCCGTGTGCTAACCACTGCGCCACCTCGCTCGGTTTGTCTTGAATGAAATACGTCCTAATTGTCACGTTGGAGTCTGGTCAGATGTTTATGTAGTTTTTTTCATAATCGTTTGTAACTTTGACAGAAATAAATAGTCAAAGTAATTTTCCATCTTCATGTATATATTCATTCCACAACCATAAAGTTGCAGAAAAATGAAAAGAACATAAGGAATGTGATTATATTTGACACTTATTAAGATTATCCTTAAAACAAAAGAGAGCATAATGGGGTGACTAGAGACCCCAGTGGTACTCATTTTAGCACAGATTATTCGGTATTAGGAGGATTATGTCCTGACAGATCTTCTTGGTACTTTCGTGATATGACAGGCTTCCTCGGGATACACTCCTCAAGAAGCTTCGTAGGGAATTTCAGTTTTAATTGATGCAACGAGAAGACAAATTTGTTGAAGTGGAACTAAAATATTATATATGTATTCTCCGTCTGTTTAGCCAATCCTGCCAATTTTGACGAGAATATCGGGACGGAGTAGCCAACATTCCATTAGAACTACTGACGGGCTTGGGAGAGTCAGTTTTGACAAAACTTTACCATCTGGTGAGCAAGATGTATGAAACAGGCGAAGTACCCTCAGACTTCAAGAGGAATATAATAATTCCAATCCCAAAGAAAGCACGTGTTGACAGATGTGAAAATTACCGAACTATCAGTTTAATGAGTCACAGCTGCAAAATATTAACTCGAATTCTTTACAGACGAATGGAAAAAATGGTAGAAGCCGACCTCGGGGAAGATCAGTTGGGATTCCGCAGAAGTATTGGAACACGTGAGGCAATGCTGACCTTACGACTTATCTTCGAAGAAAGATTAAGGAAAGGCAAACCTACGTTTCTGGCATTTGTAGACTTAGAGAAAGCTTTTGACAATGTTGACTGGAATACTCTCTTTCAAATTCTAAAGGTGGTAGGGGTAAAATACACGGAGCGAAAGGATATTTACAATTTGAACAGAAACGAGATGGCAGTTATAAGAGTCGAGGGGCATGAAAGGGAAGCAGTGGTTGGGAAGGGAGTGATACAGGGTTGTAGCCTCTCCCCAATGTTATTCAATCTGTATATTGAGCAAGCAGTAAAGGAAACAAAAGTAAAATTCGGAGTAGGTATTAAAATCCATGGAGAAGAAATAAAAACTTTGAGGTTCACCGATCACATTGTAATTCTGTCAGAGACAGCAAGGGACTTGGAAGAGCAGTTGAACGGAATGGACAGTGTCTTGAAAGGAGGGTATAAGATGAACATCAACAAAAGCAAAACGAGGATAATGGAATGTAGTAGAACTAAGTCGGGTGATGCTGAGGGAATTATATTAGTAATTGAGACATTTAAAGTAGTAAATGAGTTTTGCTATTTGGGGAGCAAAATAACTGATGATGGTCAAAGTAGAGAGGATATAAAATGTAGACTGGCAATGGCAAGGAAAGCGTTTCTGAAGAAGAGAAATTTGTTAACATCGAGTACAGAGTTAAGCGTCAGGAAGTCGTTTCTGAAAGTATTTGTATGGCATGTAGCCATGTATGGAAGTGAAACATGGACAATAAATAGTTTGGACAGGAAGAGAATAGAAGCTTTCGAAATGTGGTGCTACAGAAGAAGGCTGAAGATAAGATGGCTAGATCACATAACTAATGAAGAGGTATTGAATAGAATTGGGGAGAAGAGGATTTTGTGGCAGAACTTGACGAGAAAAAGGAACCGGTTGGTAGGACAGCGAGGAGGGTTAAAATCGTAGAGGGAGACCAAGAGATGACTACACTAAGCAGATTCAGAAGGATGTAGGTTGCAGTAGGTACTGGGAGATGAAGAAGCTTGTACAGGATAGGGTAACATGGAGAGCTGCATCAAACGAGCCTCAGGAGTGAAGACCACAACAACAACATCGGGACGGATATGTTCACCTATGATGATGGTAACGGGATATGTACAGTACAGGTATAGATTCTGGAAGGATTTGAAAGAGTGTTTATATCTATAGAATCCTCTCAAAGTTTGACAAAATTTGCTTACGACTTATAGAGAGAAGCTTGCCGTTTTCTGTGCAATCAGTGCGTTTGCAACCTACGTAAACTGCCGTCCAATCAGCAGTGCGTCTGATTACCACTCTTAACCCTGACTCACAAATCCGAAAGATTGATCAGGACGATTAGTAAATGCGACAGTAAGATTAGGTAATATGACATGATACTAATAAACAAAATTGGACCCAAATGGAAGGCTGTCGTCTGCCTTTCGCAGACTCCCTTAACGGAACATTACTACACTACTGATATCACTGTGCATTAACAAACATTTCAGTTGCACAGAAGGTAGATACAGCTTTAACGAAAATCGTAGAGCCCTTAAGAAAGGAAGACTGAGTACAAGGGTAATTCAGACAAAGAGATGAGAAAATATGTAAAAAAGAACGGATCAAGTTGCTCGTCATCCTGGTTCATTTAGTGCCAGGCATAGTGAAGTATTTTCACCATGATCAGACATTAATTTGGTCATCAGGGATTTCCGAAGGCCGTTTGGTGAAATCAAAAGCGGGTATTCACTGGTCAGGTCTCAGCCGACTTGTTACGCTGGGTGAGTCACTACCTATCGCCACTTAGAATAACTCCGAGAGTATGATTGTAGCCGAAAAGTTTGCGGGACAAAAGTTGCATGGAACAACGGGGGCCATAATATGAGGTTAGTTTTTTGTTGCTATGTGGGATCGCTTCAGAGATATAAAGGTAAACTTTCTTTTCTTTTTAAATGCTATAGTACGCTACTCATTTTCTGAAGGTGGCTGTCGAGGCCTCTCCAATGATTTGTAACAGTAAGGTCTTTGAAGGTCAACGAAAGTAAAAATGGGTGGCATGAACGTCCATTTACGAAAAGTGATCGAAGTGATGACCATTGGTATCAATGTAGCGCTGCAACTTTCTTATCATGAACTGAGTGGTATTCCTTATCACTTCGGCACTTACCGAAGCACATGCTCTGAAAATTCTCTCTCGTATATCGTGCAAATACTAACTATTCGCTGAATACTGCCTTATGCATCTAACGTGCCATTGACATGTATTCTGTATTCATTATACTGTTGATTCCATTCAGCCGGTAACTTTCGCTGAGGATAGCAACATCATGACCGAATCGTATCATTGATATTGTTTTATCTTGAATTTTAATTCTATTCGTGAACCTTTCTTTTATTTCCATCAGTGCTTCCTCAGTGCATAGTTTGAACAGGGGATAACCAAAGACTACGTCCCTGTCTTACATCTCTCTTTTTTAAATCCCAGCACTCCATTCTCGGTTTCAGCTCTTTCATCTTGTATTTTGTATATATTATATACTACCCGTCTCTCGTATAGTTTACTGCCAATTTCATTGGTATTTCGAACACCTTGTACCATTTTTGTCGAACGCTTTTTCTAGATCGACATTTCCTGTGAACGTGTCTTGATTTTTCTTTAGTCTAGCTTCCATTATCAACCACAAAGTCAGAATTGTCTCTCTGATGCCTTTACCTTACCTAAGACTAAGAGGTTTTACGTTTTCTTTTTCAGTCGTCTGCAAATTATTTTTGTCAGCAACTTGGTTGCATGAACTGATAAGCTGACTGTGAGATAATTCTCGCTCTTGCCAGCTCTTTCAATCTTCGGAATTGTGTGGGTGATATTTTTCCGAAAGTCAGATGGTATGTCTTCAGACTCGTACATTCTCTACACACCAACGTGAACAGTCGTTTTCTTTGCACTTGCTCCAATGATTTTAAAATTTTTAAGGGAACGTTAACTATCCTTCTGCCTAATTTGATCTTAAGTCCCCCAAAGCTATATTAAATTCTGTTTCTAATACTTTTAAATCGACTCCTGATTCTTCTTCCATCACATCACACAAATGTTTCCTCCTCATAGAGGCCTTCAAAGCACTCTTTCCACTTGTGCGGTCTTTTTTCAGGTTTTAGCAGCTGAATTCCTATTGTACTCTTAGTGTTAACACCCTTTATTCAGATTTCTCCAAAGGCTGTTTTCACTTTCCTAAATCCAGAGTAAGTCCTTCCAGCATTAATTTATTTTTCCATCTCTTCAATCTTTTTTCATGCAGCCATATCATCTTAGCTTCCCTGTACTTACTATTTATTTTATTTCTTCAGTGACCCGTATTTTTGTATTCCTGAACCCCCAGGTCATTTCTGTACTTCCTTCTTTCATCGATCAGCTGAAGTATTACTTGTGTTACCAATGCTTTCTTCTCAATTATTTTCTTTGTACGTATGTTCTTCTTTCCAACGTCTGTGACTACCCTTTTTTTTAAATGTCCATTCCTCTTCAACTGTACTGCTTGATGAGCTGTGCCTTATTGCCATATATATGGCCTTGTAGAACTTCAAGCCTACCTCCTCATTTCTTAGTATTTCCGTATCCCACTTCATTGCCCACTGATTTCTCGTGACTAATCTCTTAAACTCCACACTACTCTTCATCACTACCAAATTGTGATCTGAGTCAATACCTGCTCCTTGGTACGCCTTGCAATGCGGTGTCTAATTTCGAAATCTTTGCTGATGATGAAATCCAACGGAAATCTTCCCGTATCTCCCGGCCTTTTCCAAATATACCGTCCTCTTGTGATTCTTGATCAGAGTAGTCGCTATTGCTAGCTGAAATTGGTTACGTAACACAAGTAGTCTTTCTCCTATCCCATTCCTTGTCCCAAGCCCATATTTTTCTGTAATCTTTTTTATACTCCTCCCCCTACAATTGCATTCCGGTTCCCGATAACTATTAGAGTTTCATCTCCATTCAATATCCTCATATACTTTCTCTACCACTTCATCTTCACCTTTCAAGTCCGCATCTATATCTGTCCTATCCCCGTTGTCAGTGTTGGTTTGCTGTCGATTGTGATGAGAACAATCCTATCACTGAAATGTTAACAGTAACACAGTCTCTGCCCTACCTTCTTATTGGTAACGAATACTTTTCATTTCTCTTTTACCAGGGAAAAGAAAAGGCTCAATCTAGGGATAGTGGGATCAGTAAAGTGAAATGGAAAGGAGATAATAATTTTCTGGTCAGATGAATATAGGGTAATATCAGCCGTTGCAGAAACTGGAATAATGAGAGTAGGATTCGTTATTTATAAGAAGGTAAAAATATGGCCATCTTCTTTATCATGAGAGTACCTCTACATCACAAAGATAGTTCATAGATGTTGAAATGGCTGTGAGCACTATGGGACTATTCATAGAGGCACTTGCCACGTGTGTCCGAGCATTGTACCAGCCAGACTACCATAACTTGTTACATCTCACAGCAAATATTTTATGCACGAAATTCACAGTTGCACAAAGAATCCCTCATAAAAATCCAAGGAAACTAAAACAAATCAATCTGGACGAAAAGACCCCATTCTGAGAGTGGAACTAATGTGGGCTCAAAGAAAAGCTAAATAACAATGTGAAAATGCACTTTATTGTACATCACGTAATCTAGTAGGGCCCAAATGTAATAACAAAAGCCACAGCGTGACTTCACCAAAAATGTTGAGGACTAATAGTAATACTCCAACAGAACGTTTACAGCAGCTACTTAGATTAAATATACTCAGTCATTAGCATAATCATTTGTACAAAATGAAATTGTACAAGTCTTAGGCACACAATACGATTCTATAAAGACAAGGACGTTGAGGCGTCGATATTAGTAACAAACGCAAGATCATTTCCAGAAAAGCGGAGACGTAAACAAAAAAACAAATGTGCTAACGAAAATTTGTTACAATCAATAAACGTTTAAGTAAGAGAAATAAAATACGTCGCACCACACAAAGCCTTACGAACATTCGCTGAGTCAAAACGTAGACGATAAGCTATTGATTATGTGGCACTAACAGATGCCGATGTAGTTATAGAGGATGGTCACAAACAGTATGAAAAGCTTGTAAGGGTGTTGCACGGTAGGTTGTGTTATGAAATTATTGCTAAAGAAAAATTCGATACGTAGCGTCCTTTCCGAGGTAAATAGCATTGAAAGTAGGCAATCACACAGCTGATTCAGTAGATTCTAGCGGCCCACCAGATCTAATTAGTGCCTGTTGCGCTCATGGCGTAGATGACAGCGCACGAGACTGCTGAGCCTTTAGCTCACATTCCAACCTGACTATGTCCAACGTCCCATTTTCGTATCGCTCTGTTACTCGGTTTTAGAAAACGAAACGAAGCACACGTTTAACGGCACCGTATCTGCTAGGCCACTTGAATTTAAGCGAACAAGAACCTGATTGGATAACCTGAATGCTAATTAACTCGGGAACGGTGTTACGCATGGAATTTTTTCTGAAGAGTTATTTCTCAACGTAGCCTACCCTGCAACACACTTACAAGCACTTCGGGTTGTTTCTGACCACACTGTATAAATGACGGCAATACAAATACGCTGTGTGAGAAAAATGTGTTTCACCTGAAGACATAGTAGAATGGCCAAATAACTTCGTAAACGTACACCCCATCAGCGTGTATGTAATCGATTAGAACTGCATTTCGCTTTACAAGTAGAATGACCACCAAAGTGCATTAGCGTAGGACCTGGTAGGCTGTATGAGGGACATGAACGGCTTCTGATTGAGTGATAACTGTGAAGAACATGGAGATGCCTCGTATTCGTTGGTGGACAACACTTTCAGCACATGACAATATTTGAAAGTGGTCTCACTGTGGGTTTGCATTTGACTGGTTGATCGAATCCGCCGGTATACAAATTTCTACCCCATTTGCATGTGACTAGTCGGGAACGTAGGGGCTGGCATACTCATCAAAGTTCTGGCCGAAAAAACACAAGATAGTATCGTAACAATGTTCACCAAACACACAGCAACCCTATCATATCTGCATCTGCCGTCCTAGAAGAAGTAATGGACTCTCCCTAATATACACTACTGCCCATTAAGATGCCTACACCAAGCAGGTGACGTGCTATAGACGCGAAATTTAACCGACATGAAGATGATGCTGTGATATGCAAATTATTAGCTTCTCAGAGCATTCACACAAGGTTGGCGCCGGTGGCGACACCTATAACGTGACATGACGAAAGTTTCCAACCGATTTCTCATACACAAACAGCAGTTGACCGGCGTTGCCTGGTGAATCGTTGTTGTGATGCCTCGTGTAAGAAGGAGAAATGCGTACCATCACGTTTCCGACTTTGATAAAGGTCGGATTGAAGCCTATCGCGATTGCGGTTTATCGTATCGCGACAGTGCTGCTCGCGTTGCTCGAGATTCAATGACTGTTAGCATAATATGGAATCGGTGGGTGCAGGAGGGTCATACGGAACGCTGTGCTGGATCCTAACGGCCTCGTATCACTAGCAGTCAAGATGACAGGCATCTTATCCACATGGCTGTAACGGATCGTGCAGTCACGTCTCGATCCTTGAGTCAACAGACGGGGACGTTTGTAAGACAACAACTAGCTGCACGATCAGTTCGATGACGTTTGCAGCAGCATGGACTATCAGCTCGAAGACCATGGCTGCGGTTACCCTCGATACGGCATCATGACAGGAGCGCCTGCGATGGTGTATTCAACGACGAACCTGGGGCACGAATGGCAAACCGTCATTTTTTCGGATGAATCCAGATTCTGTTTACAGATCTTGATGGTCGCATCCGTGTTTGGCGTTATCGCAGTGAACGCACATTGGAAGCGTGTATTCGTCATCGCCATACTGGCGTATCACCTGGCGTGATGGTATGGGGTGCCATTGGTTTCACGTCTCGGTCACCTCTTGTTCGCAATGACGGCACTTTGAACAGTGTAAATTACATTTCAGATATATTAAGAACCGTGGCTCTACCGTTCATTCGATCCCTGCGAAACCCTGTATTTCAACAGGATAATGAACGGCCGCTTGTTGCAGGTCCTGTACGGGCCTTTCTGGATACAGGAAATGTTCGACCGGTGCCCTGGCCAGCACATTCTCCAGATCTCTCACCATCTGAAAACGTTTGGTCAATGGTCGCCGAGTAGCTGGCTCGTTACAACACGCCAATCGCTTCTTGATGAACTGTGGTATCGTGTTGAAGCTGCATGGGCAGCTGTACCTGTACACGCCATCCAACCTCAGTTTGACACAGTGCCCAGGCGTATCAAGGCCGTTATTACGGCCAGAGGTGGTTGTTCTGGATAATGATTTCGCAGGATCTATGCACCCAAACTGCGTGTAAATGTAACCACAAAAAAAAGGTTCAAATGGCTCTGAGCACTATGGGACTTAACATCTTAGGTCATCAGTCCCCTAGAACTTAGAACTACTTAATCCTAAGTAACCTAAGGATATCACATACATCCATGCCCGAGACAGGATTCGAACCTGCGACCGTAGCAGTCCCGCGGTTCCGGACTACAGCGCCTAGAACCGCACGACCACCGCGGCCGGCAAATGTAATCACATGTCAGTTCTAGTATAATATATTTGTCCAAGGAATACACTTTTATCATCTGCATTTCTTCTTGGTGTAGCAATTTTTATGGCCAGTACTGTACTTTATCATTCCGCACCGTTGGTCGGAGACTAGCAGTAGGCAGACTAGGAGTTCACTGTTCCACCCGCAGTTCGCTTTTAACGCAACAGCGCAAACGGCTAAGCTCCGATTGGTAGTGTGACTAAGAAGAATGAGTGACGTGTAATTGTTCTCTGTGAGCAATCGTGGCTCTGCAATATGTCTGACAAACACGGAGGTGACCTGGGAGAGATCCCACTCTTCCAGTGTCAGAGAGGCTCGGCTGAGTTTTTCCTGGAGATATGGTTGGGCGAGCCATCGGATATGAGTTAAGGCCGGGGTTAGGAGTATTACTATTAGTCCTCAATATTTTTGGTGAAATCACACTGTGGCTGTTATTATTACATTTTGGTCCTACTAGATTACGTGATGTACAATAAAGTGCTTTTTCACATTATTGTTTAGCTTTTCTTTGAGCCCACAATAGTTTCACTCTCAGAATGGGCTCTTTCCGTCCAGACTGATTAGTTTCAGTTTCCTTGGGTTTTTCTGAGGGATTTCCTGCATAAAATACTTGCTGTCAGATATAATAAGTTATGGTAGTGTGGCTTCCTTCAGGTCTTCTTTCACTGCACATAGTTATTTCATTGTTTCAATTTTAACTCCACTGAGACTTTTGCAGAATTCGGAAACCTCTATGGATGGTCTGATTGCCAAAGTTTCTGTAACATACCCACAACTATTTTGCTCGGGTTATTTGATTCCCGAATAAATATTGTTATTCTTGTCAGTTTTTTTGTTTCCTCTTACTATGTATGTTCTGTTTCAGTGTAATATGACGTAACGTTTCCTCGTCATATTTCGTTCTCCTTTTTGGATTTCTTTAACATGTATGTTTGTGTTTAAACTGATTGTTTCTGCTCCAAGGGAATTCTCATATCATAACTATGACTAGAATCTCTCTAATCCGGCCCTCAGTAGTCCGGCCTCTCAGTAACCCGGTGCACATCCAAAAACACGTGCGCAATGAATTATCGCGAGTATCTATGGATAGTTAAACAATGCTTCATATACTGTATTTGAAATTGTAGCTTTATTTACAGTTCGGAATCATGTCTTCTAAAAGGAAACACGTTACGCTAGACCTCAAGCAGAATCTCGAAATTTTAGGTAAGTTAAATCTAGGTTCTTCACAGAAAGCCATTGCTGATGAGTTCATTGCTGAACGAGTAACTATTATGTCATCAAAAAGAAAGAACATGTTATTCGTCAGAACTCAAGACAAATGGATAATGTGTTGGAAAAACGGAAGGTTATGCGAAAGAGTGAGAATGAAGATCTGGACGTAACTGTTTATAGATGGTTCGTACAACAATGCAATAAAGGAATTCCCACCAGTGGCCTGTTTATGAAAGAGAAAGCAGCTGTATTTAACAAATAACTTGGCGGTAATACCTTTTTTTGTAGCGAGTGAAGGTTGGCTATCAAACTGGAAAAAAAAGTATGGCACCTGGCAGCTGACAGGCACCGGAGAAAGTCACTCAGCTAACGATAAGGATGTTGGTGAGTTTGTAAGCAAAATACGGAAGATAATAGAAGAAGAATTTTTAACTGCTGATGCCTTGTATAATGCTGATGAAACAGGACTCTTTTACAAGATGCCTCTTTCAAAAACATTAGCTGCCAAGAACTAGAAGGAAGCTCGTGGTTACAAGCAACAGAAACAGAGCATAACAGTAATGGCATGTTGAATGCAAATGCAAATACCAACATCCACGTTGTTTTCAGCACACTGACATAAATACTCTACCAGTGCAGTATTGCGCTTAGAAGAAAACGTGGAGGGTCAGACAAATATTCTCTCGGTGGTTTCATGAAACGTTTGTACCAGCATTGGTAAAGATGTAAAGAATGAGCAGCTTCCATTGAAAGCTATCCGTATAATTGACAATGCTCCCAGTAATCCTTCAGATGTTCCTCTAAAGTCCGATGTTATATCAGTACTCTTTCTCTCACCCAATGTGACAGCCCTAATTCAGCCAATTTACCAGGGAATTTTGAATCAATTTAATTTCATTACCGACATTCACGTCTCGTCTCCTCGCTGAACGAAAATGAAAACGACTCAATCGTGACTATTCCGAAGGCGTGGAAGGCAGTTAACGTAAGTGATGTTGTTTCCCAAGCAGCAGAACCGTGGGATAAAGTGGAGAG